>NC_044033.1:22892840-23199468 GCF_901765095.1 Microcaecilia unicolor | reverse complement strand
CCATTTCAAGTATGAACCTGTTCCTCCTACTGTTAGGTGTTCTGTAAATGGTGTTAGCCAAGTACGAGCACCTTTTTACAGCTAGGGAAGACTGATTTCCACATTCAGAGATAAGTGTGTGTGCGTGCTTGTGTTTGATGTTCAGCTTTACAAAGCGTGAAAAGTTTGTGTTGTGTCAAAACACAGACATATTTCTGTTCTAGCAGCCGCCACAATCATATGGCTGAATGGTTTTTAGGGCAGATTTAGTCAGGAAGCAGTAAAAACTTGGCAAACAAGGAAAGAACAAGTTTCTACTGCTAATGGAAAACTAAAAGAAAAAAAATTATGGCAACTTGACTCTCTTTCAGTTTGTTTGCCCTTCTTTTAAAAGCACCTCCATGTGTAAATATCACCATTTAAGTCTGCATTCTTTTTTTTTTTGGTGCTAACATTGTGGAATAATCTTCCCACCAAGCTCCGAACTAAACATTCTTTAAAGAAATTGAGAGGCTCTTTTACTAAGACACGCCGAAAAGTGTCCTGCATTGGTGTAGACACGTGTTTTGGATGCCCACTGGTCCATTTCCTGAGCAGGACTGGAAAAAAAGGATTTTTTCATTGTGCCGGAAAATGGACGTGAAGCAAAATGAAAACCAGCGTAAGTCCATTTTTGGCCTGATACCTCCACGCCATTCACTGCACCATTCATGCGCTAACCGGGCGGTAAGCATCCAGTGCGCACCAACTGCCAATTACCACCGGGTAAGTGCCCTGCGGTAGAAAATATTTACATCCTACCGGTGGGGGGGGGGGGGGGGGGGGGGCACAGCAATCAGGCCATGGTCCAGTAAGTATAAATGCTCAGGGTACAGCTAGGTTAGGGAGGACGAGAAGAAAGACTGCATATGACTCCATCACATATGTATATGGACTGCAATTGCAACAGTCAGGTAGGCCAAATTCAATTTAGGACTTTACAGAACTACCTTTCATACTACTACTACTATTTAACATTTCTAGAGCGCTACAAAGTGTATGCAGCGCTGTACAAACACAGAAGAAAGACAGTCCCTGCTCAAAGAGCTTACAATCTAAATAGACAAAAAGTAAAGCATTTAATATTTAAGCATTCAAGCACAAGAGAACAGTCACAGAAGGATTGAAGATGTTGAAGGGTGGTCAGTGTGATTAGGTGTAACTCTGGTTGGAGTAGTGGGAGAAGGTGATAGAAGAATAGAAATGGGTGATGTAAAAGTAATGAGTGGGTTGATAGGGAGGTTATATAAGACATGTCACTGTAGGGGTGGGTGGATAGAGGGGTAGGGTGGGCGGGACTAAGTCTAAAGCAGGAGAAGGTATTCTCTGCAGCCTATCTGTGAGATGGAAAATGCTCTCTGAAGCTGCTGCTATAAGCTGTTAGTTTTCTCTCCCTGAAAGAGATACAAGCCACACCCACAAAGTTCAAACTGTCTGCGGGTGGGGAGGGGAGGAAATGGCAGTGCTTGATGAAAAAGAGAGCTCAGTTTGATAGGAGATATACTATAGGATGTCATTCTGAGGCCAGGCTAAGTCTAAAGCAGGAGAAGGTATTCTCTGCAGCCTATCTGTGAGATGGAAAATGCTCCCTGAAGCTGAGTTGTTAGTTTTCTCTCCATCCAGCAAAAGCACGGCAGGCATATGTTGTGCACACCGTAACCCTGCAGGAGGAGGCTACAAGAGTTTTATATTTACTTTCTCCCCTAGCTGTGAACCAAACAGGATCTCCCCATCTGTCTCCTTTAATAAATATTATTTTTGCTCACCTTAACCCACTGTATGGCTCAAATTTATCTGGGCTCAGGGCCTGCCCTCATTCGTGTTAACACAGTAGAGAATGTCTGCTACTTTACTAAATCTTGCTTTCCTCCAGTGTCTAAAGAAGTGCCGATCATGAATTCTTTCAGAAAAATGTAACCCTGCACCCTCTGCATCATGAGTGAATGTTCCCCAAAACCATGTAAAAGAATGGCAAGAAACAGGCTGGTGCCAGTCTTCAATTATAATAAAATCTACTTTAATAAGTGTGTAAAAAAACATCTCAACTTAACAACAAACAAATAATTACAAAATGGATAGTGCTGGGCAGACTTACACAGTCTGTGCCAGAACCGGTGGTGGGAGGCGGGGCTAGTGCTGGGCGGACTTACACGGTCTGTGCCCGGAAAAGGACAGGTACAAATCAAGGTAAGGTATACACAAAAAGTAGCACATGTGAGTTTATCTTGTTGGGCAGACTGGATGGACCGTGCAGGTCTTTTTCTGCCATCATCTACTATGTTACTATGACCACTGTTGTCAACAATTTTTAAGTCAGTGAATGTGTATCACTGTTAGCAGGACTATTTTCCAGTTATCATACCAGATTCACAGAAAGCCCAAGATAGTGGATTTTTGGGAAGCCAGGAAATACCAAAAATCAATAGAGGAAAACAGAAGAAGAGGTAAATAGTTCAGCCTCAGTAGCATCAAACCACCACACGCTCTCGAGAGGAAAACATTTTTAGAAAAAAGATGGGTTCCTTAGTAAACTTGGCTACATCACGCTGTGCATTTCATGTACTGGATTCAATAGGAAGTCTTTCAACTTTGTGACTATCCTAAATAAAGTACACCGAAATATTATTTTGAACAAAAATAACAGAAAATAATTTGCATATAACAAGGATACACCCATTCCAGCTTCAGCTTCTCGGGAGGCAGTTCTGTCCGAATGTCATCGTAATTTTCCACGTCAGAAGGAATGAACATTGTGATTGGCCGACCCCGCATAAACATCTTGATATAATCACCCTCTGTAGAAACAAAATAGTATGAAACATCCACTTCCACTGCATTACAGTAAAGAGAACAGAGTGTGAATAAGTCTTTACAGCACTGATATTTTGTACCAAACTTTGAACGTGGAGGGGAAACAAGGAAGACAGAGAAGGGGAATTAAGAGATGAAATTCATGTTATGCAAACCTACACATTTACCATGATGGACTCTTGATTTTCCTGTTGATTAAACTAATGCTTGTAATAGAAATGAAGTCTGCCCTTGAACATAGCAGTGATTTGTGCAATAAAAAACAAAAACACTGAACTACAAGAGCATCTCGTACAAGCTTAAAAATAGTGTAGTTATCCTATCTGTTTTTACTGCCAGAATTTTTACTTCTGGGTTGTACAGCCTCACTGTTGACACCTAAATGACATCACGCACCCCTTCGCATTATCTGTGATCCACGGTTAGTCAACTATTACCAAACAGAGGGTGGCAATGGAGCCACTGATTTAAAACAGTACCCGCTCTATGCTCTAATTTTCCACAGAGAGATGCCAGGAACAACATTTGGGTGCACTTTTACCAAGCAGCGCTAAAAGGTGGCCTGCGGCAGGGGCGTAGCTACGTGGGGCCACGGGGGCATGGGCCCCTCAGATTACGCCCTTCGCCCTGGCCCCCTCTACATTTGACCGCCCCCGCCCCGCCGCATCAGGTACCTTGTTTGCTGGCGGGGGGTCCCCAAACCCCGCCAGCCGAAGAGTCTTCTTCAGCGTCGGTCGACTCCGGCGCCTTCGTTGTGTGATCATCTGTTTCTGACGCCTTACGTCCTGCATGGGGCTACATGCATGGTGCAGGATGTAAGGCATCAGAAACATATGATCACACAACGAAGGTGCCAGAGTCGACCGGCGCTGAAGAAGACTCTTTGGCTGGTGGGAATTGGGGACCCCTGCCAGCAAAGTACCTGATGCGGCGCTGGGGCAGGGGGCGGGCGGCGGCTTGCGGGTCCAAAGTGGCGGGGGGAGGATCAGTGGCAGGGGGAGGCATCTAAACACTGCCCCCCACCTCGGGCTCTGGCCCCCCTTCCCGCTGAGGTCTGGCTACGCCCCTGGCCTACGGGAGCCCCAATGGGGGTCTTTCACACCTGCCGAGGTCACTTTTAGTGCTGCTGGTAAAAGGCAGATTTTTCTATTTTTTCCAATAATGGCCATATATGCTAATTTTCCCATTAGTCCACAAGTCTTTACTGCCACCTAGGTTGTAAGTGGTAAGGCCTCATATGCTAATCCTGCGCTAATCATGTAGTCCATGGCAATGCCCGAGTCCAGCATAACCCCCAGCACTAAAAAATAATATTTTGCAGTCTTTTCACTAAGGTGCGCTAACAGATTTAGCGCATACTAAATCTGTTAGCCCTCCCGCCGGAGGTGGTGGAGATGAAAACGGTAACGGATTTCAAACATGCGTGGGATAAACATAAAGGAATCCTGTTCAGAAGGAATGGATCCTCAGGAGCTTAACCGAGATTGGACAGCAGAGCCGGTAGTGGGAGGCGGGGCTGGAGGTTGGGAGGCGGGGATAGTGCTGAGCAGACTTATATGGTCTGTGCCAGAGCCGGTGGTGGGAGGCAGGGAAAGTGCTTGGCAGACTTATACGGTCTGTGCCAGAGCCGGTGGTGGGAGGCAGGGAAAGTGCTGGGCAGACTTATACGGTCTGTGCCAGAGCCGGTGGTGGGAGGCAGGGAAAGTGCTGGGCAGACTTATACGGTCTGTGCCAGAGCCGGTGGTGGGAGGCAGGGATAGTGCTGGGCAGACTTATACGGTCTGTGCCAGAGCCGGTGGTGGGAGGCGGGGCTGGTGGTTGGGAGGCGGGGATAGTGCTGGGCAGACTTATACGGTCTGTGCCAGAGCCGGTGGTGGGAGGCGGGGATAGTGCTGGCCAGACTTATACGGTCTGTGCCCTGAAGAGCACAGGTACAAATCAAAGTAGGGTATACACAAAAAGTAGCACACATGAGTTGTCTTGTTGGGCAGACTGGATGGACCGTGCAGGTCTTTTTTCTGCCGTCATCTACTATGTTACTATGTATTTTACTATGTAAGATGCTCATAGGAATATAGGACTAGATTCTATATATCATACCTAAAAGAAAAATAGACGCTGAAGGCTAAAAGCCCACCTCTTTAACACTGCTTTTGACTCCTAACCACTACTCACTTGCCCTTTACCCTTTTATCCCCACCTCTTTAATTTCCTTACCTCTTAATTGTTCTGTCTGCCTGTCCTATTTAGATTGTGAGCTCTTTGAGCAGGGACTGTCTTTTTATGTATGGTGTACAGCGCTGCGTATGCCTTGTAGCGCTATAGAAGTGATAAGTAGTAGTAGTAGTAATGTAGAAGCCTGCCCTTGCAGATCAGCAATGCGACCATGAAGGCTTCTGTTTCTGTGAGTCTTACACCCTTCATTTCACCAGGCAAAAAATACGTACTTGTAAACCACTTTGACTGTAACCACAGAAAGGTTGTATAATCAAATCCCATCCGCTTTCCTTTTCCTGATTCCCTTTCCCAAATGGGTGTGCATGTTTGCGTCTGTGTATTGGTGAGTGTGTGCATGTTCATCCCCTGACCAATATTGTGTCCACAGCATCAAGAACTAGAGAACTTGAGGAAGGGGCAGAAATTGGTTTCTTTTCTCCCTCTAATCAAAAGTGTTCCACTGCTCATGCCCAAATTGTGTAAACATACATGTGTTCTTGTCACCACAGAGGTGCTAATTTTAAAAATGGTATTTTACAGGCACATATGCACAAACATATCTTTACACAAAATTATCCCAACGCAGGCAAAACCCTTTAGCTCATTAATTCCATTGTGCATGCAACAATTCTATACTCTTCAGACTTGATAGGTTTAACTTGATAGGTACTGGGCTTACTCTATAAGACATGTGAGAAAAGATTTAGGGGCCCTTTTACTAAGCCGCGTGTCTACGCATGCCCAACATGCGCCAAAATGGTGTTACCGCCTACTGGCTACTGTGTGGCTCTTGTGGTAATTTCATTTTTGGTGCACGTCCGATATGCGCGTTAAAAAAAAAAATTATTATCGGACGCGTGCCAAGTGGCATTTGATGCACATAGGCCATTAAAGCCCAGTTACCACATGAGTCTTTACCACTAGGTCAATAGCTGCCGGTAAGGTCTCAGATCCAAAATGGACGCGTGCCAATTTTTATTTTGCCACACATCCATTTTCGTCAAAAAACGGCGTTTTTTGCAGGCGCACTGAAAAATGGATCTGCACACGCCCAAAACACATGCCTACACTACAGCAGGCCACCTTTCAGTGTACCTTAGTAAAAGGACCCCTTAAAGACATGAATAATGTATACTATAGAGCAGAGGTTTTCAACCCAGTTTAAGCTTTACAGTATAGGATGTGAGAAAGCCTAAAAGTGTAAAACAGTGCTCACTGTACCTCTCCCACCCCACCTCTTCTATTTTCATTCAAAATATTCCAGTTTTTAGATTTCAAGCACTTCAATATCAGTGCAAAATCAATTTGAAATGGCACAGCTGATGGCACTATATCATTTAAATCAATTTCAAACAGCATGGACTGGCCTGGGGCAGAATCTCTCTTCTCGCTAGAAGAGAGAAAAATCACTATCTTCGTAATGAGGCTGGTGTCTCATGCATAACACCAAGTTCTACATGACTGGCATTCCCAGCCTCTGAACATAATTTTCTCACTAACGGAAAAATAAAGAAAGGCAAACGGAAATCATTCCCAAGGCCAAGAGATAAAATAGTGAGCTCTAAAAAAGAAGTCTGCTAATCTTGACAGTTTTTTTTTTCTAACAAGATAATCACTTTTCCAATGAAGACTACTGACTCATTGGGGTCCTTTTACTAAGGTGCGCTGAAAAGTGGCCTGCAGTAATGTAGACGCATGTTTTGGGCGTGCGCAGATCCATTTTTCAGCACACCTACAAAAAAATGCCTTTTTAAAATTTTTGCCGACAATGGATGTGCGGCAAAATGAAAATTGTCACATGTCCATTTTGGGTCTGAGACCTTACCGCCAGCCATTGACCTAGTGGTAAAGTCTCACGCGATAACCGGGCTGTAATGACATACGCATATCAAATGCCACTTGACGCGCATCCGATAAGAGTATCCGAAAATAAGAATTATTTTTTGGACGCCCATATCGGATGCACGGCAAAAATGAAATTACCACAAGTCATACGATAGCTGGGCGGTATTCCATTTTCGCATGCATTTGGCGGGCGAAGATAATAAAGCGTCTTAGTGCAGTCCAACAGTTCCACATTACAAATGTAAATTAATTAAATTATGCAAAGTATCAACATATCAATCTAAGTTACAGTTTCAAAAGCTGCTGACAATGATGTTCACATGTGGGGCAACTTTGGCATTTCCACAGGGGCTGTCTATGCCCGGATACGTTGCATCCACAGCCCAGCATGTTAATTTTTTAAAGGTAAACATTCCTCTCTCTCAGCAAGGCTTCTCATTCAAAAATAAGAGCTGCAGCTTACATTCTACATGATTTGAAAATGGACACATACCCCTGGATTCTGTATAAGAATATAAGCACTGCCATATTGGGACAGACCGAAGGTCCATCAAGTCCAGTATCCTGTTTCCAACAGCGGCCAATCTAGGTCACAAGAACCTGGCAAGATCCCAGAACATTTTATGCTACTTATCCTAGAATATGTAGTGGATTTTCCCAAGTTCATCTTAATAATAATGGCTTATGGACTTTCTTTTAGGAAACTTTGGATGCGCAATTTTGTGCTCAAATCACACATCTGCATGCAAAGTAATTAGCTAATTAGACAATATCACTTATTAGCTTTAACAAGCACTTAGGGGCCCTTTTAGTAAGCCGCGTAAGGCTCTACGCGCGCCAAAATGGAGCTACCGCGTGGCTCTTGCGGTGATTTATTTTTGGTGCACATCTGATACGCACAGCCGAAAAATAATTTTTATTTTCTGCCGCATGTATCGGACACGTGCCAAGTGGCACTTGGTGCACATAGGTCATTACAGCCCAGTTACCGCGTGAGACTTTACCACTAGGTCAATGGCTGGCGGTAAGGTCTCAGACCCAAAATGGACGTGCGGAAATTTTCATTTTGCCGCACACCTATTTTTGGCAAAACTTTTTAAAAAGGGCTTTTTTTTTTTTTTTACAGGTGCACTGAAAAATGGATAGGCACGCACCCTTAGTAAAAGGACCCCTTAATTGGCAGTAATCAGGAATTATGTGCGGATCTGCCCTACGCCCTATTCTAATAACATGCACTTAAATTTCACAGTGTGCCACTCTAAAAAGGGTGTGGACTAGAGAGCTGCATGGGAACAGGGTTAGTGGGAATCCTGTGGGGATATCCTCTAGGTCAACGGGATTCCCGCAGGTCTTGCGGGGCTCCGTGGAAGTGTAGTGCAGGCCACTCAACCTATCCTCTCCTTGTGTTTCTGAGTTAGTTTACCAATTATAACAGCACTAAAAAAATGAATGAATATGGTTGATAGCATTGAGAGAGGAAGTTACCAACATGGGCTACTGTTAAGTTGGGTTATTTTACCACATGTTGGTTTATTTTAGTACAGTGCACAGGTGGAGATGGAGGAAATTCCAGTGGGGCCCACCAACCTGACCGACTGCCAGCCAGGCCAGGTTGGGCTGAGTCCGACCCCTACTCACCACTGGCCCTGGTGGTCTAGTGGAATCTCACCCCACCAAACCCCTCCACATATCTCTCGGAGGAGGCAGAAGGAATGCCTACTTCCTCCTGTCTTTGGGCCCATCCTCTTCAAAATGGTGGTGTCTCACCCCTGCCCAATGTGTCCGGGGCTGCATTGGGTGGGGCCTAAGTACTCCCTGCTACTTAGGCCCCACCCAGTGCATGCATTGGGCAGTGCTGGGCACAACCATTTTGCAGAGGGCAGGCCTAAAGGCAGGAGGGAGCAGGCAGTGGCCAAAAGCCTCTACACATTAGCCACAAAATAGGCTTTCATTTAGACTGTTGCAAGCCCGGTTTGCTTTGAGCATCTACCCCTGAATCAGGGGGGAGGACAGGGATCTGATGAACTAGAGCTTGGTTTTGACACTAGCAAGACATCATTTCCTTTTCTGATAAAGCTTTAGAAGGGAAGTACAATTAGCAAAAGGCCAGAAAGTAGCTATCTCACATTCCTGAGGCAGGAAAAAGATTTGGGGAGGAGGGGCATCGAATGGGCAACACGACCAGAATTTAAGATCTTGAACAGTAAAAGTAATTACAGGCAGCAGCACAAATATATAAATAAAGATGAATGCATTTTAAATATAGGCAAGTCAATTTTGTATTAGATACTGAAAGAACTATTGCAAAGACTTAGTAAAACGTACATGCTTGGGACATACGCTTAGGGAAGTCAAAAAGGAGATTTGCTAACAAGATAAAAAGTGGTTGAAACATGGAAAAGTACTTCGAAAGAGGAAAAGCCAAGAAAGGTGAGAATGATAATATCTGGTTCCCCTGTTACAGAAGCTCTAGCTCTGGAAGCTTTAAGTCCCTCAAAAGTTATATGTCCTATCTACCAATGCTCAGAACTCCTCCAACAGCGCAGAACCCATGCCGCCGGAACAGTGCAGAAAACTATCTCACCAATGCTCAAAGGAAATGGTCTATGCGCACTGTAAAAATGTGTGTGTGGGGGGGGGGGGGGGGGGGGGGGAGGGGGACGTGCTTGCCGCATGCATAGAAGCATTTCGATGTAAGCTTAGCTCTTGTGAACGTGCTCCGGGCAAACCTGAAAGTGAACATAGTAACATAGTAGATGACGGAAGAAAAAGACTTGCACGGTCCATCCGGTCTGCCCAACAAGATAAACTCATATGTGCTACTTTTTGTGTATACCTTACCTTGATTTGTACCTGTCCTTTTCAGGGCACAGACTGTGTACGTCTGCCCAGCACTATCCCCGCCTCCCAACCACCAACCTGAAAGTGAAGCACACATTGGTGCCTGTTCTCTGTGCCTTTAAATAAAAGCTCTTCAATTTTTTTTTTTTTACTTGGAAGACAAATTTAAGTACAGGAAGCAGGTGCCAATGTGTAGTTTCACTTTCAGGTTTGCTCTGACTCACATACATTCATCTCTCACTACTAACATTTAGGGGCCCTTTTACAAAGCAGCGTAAGCGTCTACGAGCACCAAAATGGAGTTACCACCTGGCTACCGCATGGCTCTTGTGGTAATTTCATTTTTGGCGCTCGTCCGATACGCATGTCTGAAAAATAATTTTTATTTTCGTTGGACACGCGCCAAGTGGCATTTGAAGCGCGTAGGTCATTATCGCCTGGTTACTGCGTGAGACTTTACTGCTAGTTCAATTGCTGGCGGTAAAGTCTCAGACCCAAAATGGACGCGCATCAATTTTGTTTTTGCCTCACGTCCATTTTCGGCAAAAATTTTAAAAGGGCCTTTTTTTACAGTCGCGCTGAAAAATGAACTGCGCGTGCCCAAAACCTGCGCCTACACTACAACAGGCCGTTTTTCAGCACACCTTAGTAAAAGGACCCCTTAGGTGCTTGCACAGGCTAACCTTCTGCTTCCAAATTAAATAAAAACAGATTTTAAAGAAAGAATCGTGAGAAATTCTCTCTTCGAACACCCTAATGCCTGCTCTGAGCTGGCTTTAGGTTTTACACACTCCAAACGATAGTGCAGTATAACCAGTGTCAATAATAAAGTAAACTAATACTAGACAAAAAGTGACACTGCAAAAGGTGGCTCAATGGCTGTAAAAAAGTTTTGTAAATGAAGAGAATCCCTCAGCGACATTTTGGAAAAAGATCTCTAACTTGAAAATTGAAATAGGAAAGCAGAACTTTTGAAAGCAGAACCCTAAGCAGTTGCAACATCAGTCCCTGAAGAAGCCACGTAACAGTGAAACGGTGGCACCGTAGGACATAAGCTAAGTGTTGCATTTCATTGTTTTGGCGCTTTCCCATATTTAAAATTGGCAGCAGTCAGAATTGCTAGACTTTAAACTTCACATTAAATATGATAACAACACTAAAAAATTTAAACAAAGAGCTTAAAAATCCCCATGATAGAAACAAGTCAACGGCTCGTTTATACTTCTGTTGAGAACCTGGGACGTGAGGTCCGACAAGTTTCTGAGGGCTTCTCTTCATTTCCAAAAACGTTTTACAGCCATTGAGCCACCTTTTGCAGTGTCACTTTTTGTCTAGTACTGGCTTTAGGTTTTCACTGGTAAAGGCGGCTTTGTTTTGTGCACTTTTCTCCGAGCATTGGGAAGGAATAGGAAATGACCTCATTAACATTCATTTGACTACATTTGCATACTATTTGTGTTAATCTTTGGTATACACGTTGTCTCCCGAACTAGAGACCTCTGAGCCTTCTACACTAATGCCGGCGTTAATTGCCACTAGCACCGGTGTTACATTTTGAGCATCAGCCCACTACAGTTACTGACTGCTACTTTAGCTCCTGATCAGGAAATAACTTGTAAAGACTCTTGGACTATAGTTTTACGTACTGTAAATAACTGTCACAAATTGGCTGCAGTGAAAAACAGGTTCAGGCTTTCTAGCAAACTAGGCCTGTAAATCTCTCACACCTGATATTTTACTATAAGAAATGTGACAGCCTGATGAAGCTTGGCAGAGTTACAAAGTTGGCAAGGATTGTGTAAAATACAGCTAGACATAGGCATTTTGAGAAACTTCGATAAAGGATTAACTGGGCAAAGATAAGGCCAGGTACAGAAAAGTTGAATTTAGAGGGGGGCTGAGCGAAGCTTGGAGATAAACAAACTCACTAAACTTGAAACTTGGTCCTAATTGGATGGGAGATAAGCAAACTCACTGAGGTTGAAACTTGGTCATAATTGGATGTATGTGCCAATTATGATGAAATTGCAGGTGGCCAAATGTACAGGCTAATAGAAAACAATGGTAGAAGGAAAGTATAAACACTGGCAATTTGTTAAGTCAGTCGGAGAATACAGTAAACTGTGAAGGCACCTGTTGTGTGTCATGGAGCGCTGCTCTCCCAATATGAGAAATGAAATGACTGATATATGCACTTTGATGATCTTGCGTTAATCCTGCTTTTGGTGAGTAATTAATAAACTGCTTTGAGAGCTAATTTCTCATATTCACCTAATCCCAGTGTCCTTCTGATTATTGACGAGGTCTCATAATTATTTTATATTCAGTACTGAGACACCGCTGAAAGATGCAGTGCCTCAACTTTATTCCTTTACCTCAGACTCTATAACTAAGCTTAAGGAAGTTGACAATAAAGTAGACAAAGTAATTTCTCAGGTTCAAAATACAGGGGCCCTTTTACTAAGGTGCGTAGGCGCCTACGTGCATCAATTTTGAGATACCGCCTGGCTACCGTGTGGCCCTTGCGGTAATTTCATTTTTGACATGCGTCCGCTACGCACCCCAGAAAATATTTTCTGGCGCATGGGTGGTAATCGGCATTTTACATGCATAGACCATTACCGCCCGGTTACCGCGTGAGACCTTACCGCTAGGTCAATGGCTGGCGGTAAGGTCTCAGACCCAAAATGGACGTGCGGCAAATTTCATTTTGTCGCAGGTCCATTTTCAGCAAATATTTTGAAATAAGGCATTTTTTTAAAGGAGCGCTGAAAAATGATTCTATGCGCTTCCAAAACATGCATCTACAGTACCGCAGGCCATTTTTCAGCGCGCCTTTGCAAAAGGGCCCCATAAAGAATAAGGTTACTTCTTTGCAAAATACTAGTGTATCTGCGATAAAGATAGTCTTTTCTTGCATCGTAAAATACAGACAACAGAAAATTTGATTAGAAGTAGGAATCTTTGATTCTTTATTTTTCCTGTGACCCATTTTCTTTCTGCAGAAACGCTAGTTAGGAAATATTTTAAGGAATCGTTACCTTTGTCCAATGCTGATAAAGACTTGATTGGCAAAATGTAGCTATATTCCTACAAAGAAAATTCCTGAAGTTGACCAGGAAGCTGACGTGGCCTTTCTGGAGGACTCCACTGATACTATATCCACCAGGCCTACACTCCAGGTCACAATGCTTCATGAAGGGGATAAATCAGTTGTTTTAAGAGCACATTTTTAGAAGAATACCATGTTATTCTGTGGGGAAATTAAACACATCTTTTCAGATGTGTCTAGAAATACTCAACTGGCTATTTAAGCTCTGGAACTCTTTGCTGGAGGATGTAGTAATAGCGGTTAGAGTATCTGGGTTTAAAATAGGTTTGGACAACTTTCTGGAGGAAAATTACATAGTCTGCTATTGAGACAGACATGGGGAAGCCACTTTTTGCCCTAGAATTGGTAGCATGGAACGTTGCTACTATTTGGGTTTGTCAGGTACGTGTGACCTGGACCTAGTATGGCTATTCTTATGTTCTTAAGGTTTTTTTTTAGCTCTTCGTAATCAAGTTGTGGCTCTTGGGGCTAATTTTTCTTGCAATTCCCCTGTAAATGTTATATTACTTTTCAGGTGACTCGAGAAGTTTCTGCAAGAACATGGCAATTTGACTTCTTAGCTGAGTTGGTTTATTGGGATTATATGACGAATTTACTCTTCCGTGTTAAAGATTTGCATTTCATGAGTTTGTATTGTTCCTCGCCTAGATGGTTGGAGAGGTGGGTTATAAATGTATTAAATAAATATCTGTTTTTCCCTGCTTTTCCTGTGATAAGGGATTTTTTTTTTTTGTTTTTGATAGCCTCTGAATTCGTAATTTGATTATTTCCTTTTGAAATGATCATCTGTTAATTTTCCTTTGTACTTTTTGGAAATGAATACTTCTTAAAAAAAAAATGAGAATGTAGGCCACAGTAGCCATGAGTGAGACAGTTTCACAGACATGTAAAAGTAGAACACAACAGTCTGGGACTGAACAGTAGCCAAAACTACAGAGGTGGAAATTATGAGATTATGAATGAAGACTCTAATTAAAGAGTTGATATTCCATTTAAAAACACTTCTCTGGCCTTAAGGAAGAACACTCATTCTGGAGACATTAATCTGTATGAATACTTAGAAAAGAATCAGGTTTTTTTTTTGTGGCTGCAGCAATAGAATAGTTTTGTGAAGAATTTAAAGGGATTTACTTTTAGGTATCGATGGTATATAATTAGAAAATTAGTGCTGGAGGTTAAGTGAAAAAAAAAAAAGCCATTTATTTATTACATTTATATCCCAACTTTATCCAAGGCGGGTAAGAATAGTCACGTACATAGTCTTAACCAGTAGTCACATACGCAGGGATCCTTTTACTAAGGTGTGCTGTGTTTTGGGCACACGCAGAAACACTTTTCAGCGCACCTGCAAAAAATGCCTTTTAAATATTTTTGCCGAAAATACACATGCGGCAAAATGAAAATTGCCGTGCGTCTATTTTGGGTCTGAGACCTTACCGCTACCAGCCATTGACTTAGCTATAAAGTCTCATGCGGTAACCGGGCGGTAATGACCTACCTACACGCGCCAAATGACGTGCGTCAGAAAATAAAAAATATTTTGAGGACACGTGCCAAAAATGAAATTACCACAAGAGCCACAACACGGTAGCCGGGCGGTAACTCAAAACTGACGCGTGTTGGGCGCATTTAGGCGCATACACGCCTTAGTAAAAGGGCCCTATAGTCTTAAACAGTACTCGTGTACATAGTAAACAATTAGCGCATGTGCTAACCGTGTAGGTGCCTACAGGGATATTGTATGCACGTACACAGTTAATGCGCATACATGGTGAACGTGTGTTAAAAATGTTAATGTGCCTATAATGCAGCTTAGTAAACTGGGCCCAAAGTTTTCAATAATGGTCATATATATATAGGTAGTCAACAACAAAGACAAAGAAACAAAATCTGAGCATGCATAGCCACTGCGTTTTAAATTACACTGGCTCCCTGTTAAAGATCGTATTCAATTTAAAATCTGCTCACTAATGCACAAGATTATTCATGGGGGAGCCCCAGAATATATGCTCCAACTCACAGATCTACCTTCTCGCAAGGCGCTCCCGACTGCAAGGACCTACCCTCAATCTCCATTATCCCAGCTGCAGGAATGTTAGATACAAGACCCTTTTTGCTTCGTCATTCCCCTACATCTGCCCAAAATTCTGGAACGTTCTGCCAAGACAACTGAAAGAACTGGCTGACCACCAACTGTTCAAAAAGTCTTTAAAATCATTCTTATTCGCCAAAGCATATTTCACAGGCAACTCCTCTGTTTAACCCCTCACCCTTGCTGCCTATATATGACTATCTGCCGGTTGCTTTGCCCCTTTCTCTCATCCCGTGTAGTCCCCTATGCCATTCCTGCCTGTCTCACTCTGTAACTGTGTCCGCCATGCATTGTATAGTTTCCTCTTGTATTAATGTAAGCCAAATTGTGCCTGCTCTTGTGGGAAAATGTGGGGTAAAAATGCACAAAAAAAAATAAAAAAGAGAGAGTGGAAACACCACAAAGAATGGGCCCGAGTCCAAGTAGGAAACCCTTCCTGTAACAAAGTAGTAACAGAAAATGAGAACGCAAAGTCAGAAATAAATGAAGGTTTGGTGAATGAATGTGAAAACATACTACAGTTTATTTTTCCAGTTGGCCTGTGTTGCTTTGTAATCATCTTTTACATTACAGAAATTATTCACCAGTAATAATGCCATTACTGTGGGATTCACTGTAAAAAATGAGATTTGAGGTAAATAAACACACATTAATGGCATTAGTGCACTTTGGGGCCCATTTACAAAGGCGCGTAGGTCGCTTACACACGTCCAACTGGAACTCCCGCCCGGCTACCACATACCCCGGGCGGAAATTCCAGTTTTGATGTGCGTCCAAAACATGTGGTAGAAAATATTTTTTTATTTTCTACCACGTGGCGCTTACCTGACGGTAATCGGCAGTTTATACGTGCTGGCCACTTACTACCCGGTTAGCGTGCCAGACTTTACCATTAAGTCAAGGGGTGGCGGTAAGGTCTCAGGCCAAAAATGGACGCATGGAGGTTTTAATTTTGATGCACGTCCATTTTTGGCCACAAGAAAAAAAAAGCGCTTTTTTTCCGGGTGCGCTGAAAAAATTACCTGCGTGTGTCCAAAACACGCGCCTACACCAGCACAGGCCACTCTTAGGCACACTTAGTAAAAGGGCCCCTTTAACTGATAGCAAATGACACCCTACATAAATTTGCAAAAGCATTCTTTCTGCTATAATGCTATACAAACTGGGAACAACCTAATGCAAACATACTAGGTAGACACCTTTACTTTTGGATAGAAGACAAAAAGTCTGCAAATTACAAAATATTCTTTTCTAACAAAACAAAATACCTGGTTTTCTTTAGTGCACTTTAATGCTATTTGCCTAAAGATTATAATGAGCAAATGCTAAGCAAACTGTAAGAGCTTTACTGTTCTATTTTATTTGAAACAAAAAAGAAAGAAGTAAAAACACAACAGAGCAGATGACTGTATGACATGAAAAATGTATATTTGCAACAGAAAGGAAAAGCTATCCCATACACAGGTAAGGCATTGCATATTAATTTAAGAAATGGCAGGTCAGGACAGACCAATTCGTCTATGAAACTCACCATCCTGTCTCTCACACTGACAGATTCTAATGGGGAGCTCTACTCTCTACTCTTCAATTCCAGCTTTTGGTAGTTAGGGACGATGTCTTCCAGGTCTATCTGTTTGTTATCAATGGATCTGCCCAAACCCCTTTTAAACTCAGCTACGCTAGTAGCTCCTTCTTCCTCATCATGGACTTCTTTCATTGTTGCATCTTATAGTTAGCAATAGTCCAAACATGCAATCATCCACCCCATTCTCAAGACGTCATCTCTAGATGCTTCCCTTGTGTTCAAATTACCGTCTGATTTCAAATCTCCGCTTGGATCTTACAGTAGCCTTTGATACTGTCAATCAAGGTAACCTTCTCTCTAGGATCTCCCAGATGGGTTTCACCAGAATTGTACTTCACTGGATTTCTTCTTTTCTGATGGTACACACACTCTGTTTCATTCTTGGACTCTACCTCAGATTCTATGCGGAGTTCCCCAGGGTTAAGTACTGGCTCCATTGTTGTTTAACCTATTCCTTAGCCCTTTAGCTACACTTATATAGGATCTTGGGCTGCATGTATTTATTATGCAGATGACATCATGATAGTTTTTCCAACTGACTCTCTTAGTCTGAATCTTGAGAAATTAAATTCTAGCTTAACATCAATCTGTTGTTGGTTAGAAGAGAATCATCTTATCCTTAACCATACCAAAACAGTTGCCACTTGAATTACAGGCAAGCCCATAGCTCCTTCGCTCTCTCCATCAATAAATGATTAGGCCATCAAACTAGTCACATCTCTTAAATATCTTGGTATCTTTAGAGATCAGAAATTATCGTTTAAAGAACAAACTGCATCCTTGACAAAGACTTCCTTTTATTACCATTATTCAGCCTCTTCTTGATAAGCCGTTTCAGGAAACATTTCTTTATACCTTGACTAGTCGTTGAGCCCGTAAAAACGGGCTAGTAAAGGAAGGGGTGGGGTTTGAAAGCCCCCCCCCCTGGATAGGCGGCCCCCCCCCCCCCCGGAGTCCCCTCCACCACCCCTCCACCCGGGCCGGGTACCTGGCTTCACTATTCAAACCGCCGGAACGCAGCACACAGCTCATCTGAACTGCTGTCGGCCTTCCTTCTTCTCTGCATGTGTTCCGCCCTCGTGTGACGTAACATCGGCGAGGGCGGGACACAGGCAGGTAAGGAAGGCCAACGGCAGCTCAGATGAGCTGTGTGCTGCGTTCCGGCGATTTGAATAGTGAAGCCAGGTACCCGGGCCGGGTGGAGGGTGGGTGGCGGCGCTGACTCCGGGTGGGTGGGGGGAGCGGTAGCGGCAACCCTGGGGGGGGGGGGGGAGCAGTGGCAATGGCGGTTCCTTCACTCGCAGGTGTGCAGGTTACCTCTCTGTCACGCCCCCGTCATCACGTATTGACGCGGGGGCAGGACAGAGAGGGTCTCTACTGCGCATTTGCGAGTACGCCTCTAGCCATTTATATGTTTGATTACCTCTATGTTAGACTACTGCAATGCTGTTTACTCACGGTCACCAGCAAGCACTTTGCATCATCTATAGACAGTACAAAATACAGCTTTTTGCACCTTTACTCGATCTATGTGTTATGAGCATTTAACACCACTTTTTGTCCTCCATTATTTTGTATTCAGTTTAAGACACTTATTCTTACCTTCAAGGCTCTTCACAATAGCACTTATCTTGCATCTCTTGTAACATATGCACCAACCAAACTTCCCCAAGCCCTAAATGATCAGTGTCTGCACATCCCACGCCCTACGAATGCTACGCTTGAGTTAAGACATAACACTTTTTGTTGTGTTGCCCCATCATTATGGAACACCTTGCCATAAAGTTTGCTTGGAACTACCCTATCCTAAATTTTGTTTGGCTTTGAAGACATACTTCTTTCAAAAAACATTTGATGATAATGCAGCAGTTGTTGATGGAGCACTGGCAGTTCACTGACCCGTCTCTCCTACATCTACTATCTTTCCACTCTCATTCTGTTTACTTTCTTTTCTGTGTGAATGTTCCCTTTCCTGTTTTAACTGGCATTCCTTTCTTTTCTTAGCCATTTTTAATTTGAGCTTATAAACCACCCTGTAATGTTTGCAGGAAGGGTGGTATTGCAAATTTTAACCACATTGATGAAATCCTTTGGCAATGAATTCCATGTTACAGGCAAGCAACTTCACCTTCTCCATCAACAAGCAAGATATAATCAGGGACACAAGTAAGAGACTCCTAAGCTTAGAGTCATTGAACTTTATAGATAAAATGTGTCTACTGTCCGAGAGTGGCCCACTCAAATGATACACGAGTTGCTAATCTCTTTGCCGCCCCCTCCCCAAATGCACCGTCTCCAAATTTAAGCCTGAATAGTAGTGAGATGTGAAGGAATGAAGTGAGGAAGAAGTGGCTGCTTTGCATATACTGTCCATTAAAAACTAAGGTATAAAAACTTACACATAAAGATATATAAACTTTTATACATAAAATCCAGTGCAGAATATGGAGAGGTTTCTTACATGGATGCTTGTACAGTTTAGGGTAAGAAGTAGGAAGCACTATTTCTTCATTCATATATCATATCCACAATGGCTCCTACATGACTGAAGGCCCTGTTTACTAAGGTGTGTTAGCGTTTTTAACATGCCTACAATTAGCGTGCGCGCTAACAGTGTAGGCACCTATAGGGATATTGTCGGTGCGAACAAGGTTAACATGCGCACATGGTTAACGCAAGTTAAAAATGCTAACGTGCCTGTAACGCAGCTTAGTAAACAGGGCCCTGAGATTCGAAGCTCACCAACTGAGATAACTTAAGAGATATGGAACCTGTACAGGAAAAAGAAAATAAACTAATTTTTTTCTTGAAAAATTGAAAAACAATGACAATATTGGAAGAGTAATGAACAGGGAAAACTCTGCAAACGGAAGAGCCTTGTTTTTGTGCCAGGGGCGTAGCCAGACACCCAATTTTGGGTGGGCTTGGGCCCAAGATGGGTGGGCAGAAGAACTCTGCCCTGTCCCACAAGTAATTTGGTCTCTCTCTAGCCTGCATGCCATATGGTCTCTCAAACATCCCCCCTCCCCCGCATACCTTTTAAATAGAAGATTTTCACTGGCAGCGAGAAGCAACTAATACACACTGCTCATGTTGGCCCCCACAGCCTTCCCTGATGCAACTTCCTGTTTCCAGATAGGCGGGAATACATCAGAGAGATGGCTGTGGGGCCGGTGCGAGCAGTATATATCAGTTGCTGCTCGCTGCAGGCAAAGATCTGCTGTTTACAAGGTATGCAGGAGGGACAGCTGTTGGGAGTTTTCAGCTGGTGGGGCTTGGGGATCCCTGCCAGCCACATCATAGGTGTGCTGCTACTGGGTGGGCCTGAGCCCAATGTTGGTGGGCCTGGGCCCACCCAGGCCCATCCTTGGCTACGCCACTGTTTTGTGCATTTGGCAGAGCAAAAACTAGTAGCGGGCGCCAGGGGAGCGGCCACTCCCCCAAACGGAGTTCTTTTGGTGCCGGCACCTATTTGTTTTCATTGTGTAGCACTGAAAGTGTGTGCCGGCGCTGGCGGAAGTCCGCTCTCGCTCCCCCTGCACCGTCAACCTGGCTGAACCTGGCTACGCTTCTGATCTGCACCTACAAGTTATAGCACTCAATCCAAAAGGGGGCATGGGAGGGGTACGGGTGGGTCAGGGGGTGTTCCAATAATTTTCGTACAGAGTTACAGAATACTAGGGTTATGGGCCCAACTTGCACACCAGGATTTACACCAGGGTTCAGTAGGCATTAAGTCCTCGTGCCCAATATGGTCTTGGGAATCCGCACTAAGGGCCCTGTTTACTAAGGTGCACTAGCATTTTTAGCGTGTTCACAAAATTAGAACGTGCTGTGTAGGCGACCACAGGAATATTGTGGGTATCTACACAGTTAGCGCTGCTAAACATGCTAACACACCTCTAGCATGGTTTAGTAAACAAGGTCCTAAATGTTATTCTATAAAGGTCGCTTAGCACTAAGAATTGGTGTAAGCATGGATTTTAACGGTGCCCAAATTTGGGTACCATTTATTGAATCTAGTCCAATATGTGTCAAAATTAAATTAAATTACATTATTTCCTTAAAAGAGAGCATTAGACTAGCTGCCATCCAGTCCTCAGATACCCTGATGGATTTTACTAATAGGTTAGACTGTCACTGAAATGCTTTGATGTTTCACTTATATATACTGTCATCTACCAACATTTGCTTATTTCCGATCTGACGAAGAAGGGCAACCTTTGAAAGCTAATCAAGACATGTATTAAGTTATGTCCAATAAATATTTTCTTTTCCATGTTTTATTTTTTTTTTTAATTCTATTGATTACCACTAATAGGTTACAGATCACCAGTAACAGGTCTGAAGTTTTATATTTAAACACTGTGGTGAAAATCATCCAGTCCCTGTGCTATTTGCTGCTGTTTAGTTTACCACTTTGAGACAGCCCCTTTCCAGAATTAGAGGTGCATGGATGCAGGACACCCTGTGTTAGCTTCAAGCTACATGTTAGACTATAGGTCAGTGATCAAAGTATTTGAACCCACTCTTTATGTAGCGGCTCTTTTACTAAGCTAGCTACCCTCCAGCCTTCAGATACCTTACTAAGTGGGCCCATGCCAATGTTTCTTTCTGTGTTAAAGGCTTCCACCGCAGTGGGTGGGAGAGGGGCATGACATGAGTGGGCAGAGGAATGGCCGACTCGGACAGCTAGCATATGGGTCGCTACTATGCACCAGCTGCCACAACTACCGACAGTGCAACTGAAATTACTACCACCCAGGAGGCAGGAAGTGCAGCTGTGCTACTAGCAGTCTGTTAGCGCGGCCACAAACAATATGGTGGAGGGTCATGGCCCCCCTCCCACAAATTCATCGTCCTCCTAAGCCTCCCTGATCACCTGACAGACCTTCAATGACATTCCCCTAGAATACCCATCATGCAACAGATTCCTGATGACATTCCTCAAACCTACCCAATAATAAGAAAGATTACCGGCGACCTTCACAAGTCCTCCTGATCACCCATTGGAGTCTTGAAGACATAACCCAACCCCTCCCAATAGGCCTACCTCCAACAGAAATCCCACCCCTCCAAGTCCCTCCTTCCCACCACCCCCAACCCCACCCAAGACTTACTTGGGGGTCATCATTGGATGGATGACCTCTAGCAGTCATACCAAGAGACCACTGCTAGGGAATCAGCATCATTTTAAAAGGGAGTGCCAACCTGGGCAGAAGCAGAGAAGGATCGCTACCACCTGGGACTACTGCATCACTAATGATGACCCCCCCCCCCCTGGAAAAGTCCCTGGTGGGGTCAGTGGGGGGGGGGGGGGGGGAGAGAGGTAAAGACTCCAAGGGGGTGAGATTTCTGTTGGGTAGGTTGGGTCATGCCATTGAGATCTGTTGGGTGATTGGGAGGGCTTGCTTGGGGAGTGTGATCAAGCTAGTTCTCTGAACTCTGAGAGGATGTGGATGAGAATGGGAAGGGTACTGGGGGGGGGGGGGGATGTGTGCAAGAATTGCTGCTGTAGCTTGCTGTCCTTTATTTCTGGTTTAGGACCACACGTATTACATGCAGTGCCTGATAGTGCAGGTGTTCCCATGCTATTTGGAACGGCATGTGACCCCCCATGTCTATGGGGTGACTATACTCTGTGTGGTAAATGCATTAAATACTCCCTGTATTTACCACATAGGATCTGCACTTATCACACATTAATTTTTGTGTTAAATATTATTAAGTACAAAATTTACTGCACTTTATTAAAAAAGGACCCCTTTGTTCGCTGTCAATAAGATTCTATGCATTCTACTCTTTTATGTTAAACTTTTTTTTTTACTGAAAAATAAAAATTTACACAATAACTACATGAACTCACAGTATATCTTAAAATATATATTTTTTTAATTTTGCAGAGGAAGTTAGAAGTAGGAGAATAGAAGCCAGACAATTTAGAACACCTCAGATTATAGTTCTGTTTTAAAACAGGGCTGCAAAGGATTATGTGCCCTTCTAATTTTGGTCTACGAAACAGGATTTAAAAAAAAAAAAAAAATTAGCAAAAAGTAATACTGGGCAGTTTAATTACTTATGCTTTACTAGTAATCAAAGGGTTATGCTAAACACACACCTTTGAGATGACAATCTCCAACAAAAAGGTCTAGGAAAGGTTTGGCTAGGCAAAAATGTAGTCATGTGGTGAGGCACTCCCTTCATCTTAACTTGGCCACTTTTGTTTTCATGGGTTAACATTTTTGCTGTGAAAAAAACCCTTGAAAACAAAATGTACTCTCTGAATTTATTTCTACCTCGGGGTCTTTTTACTAAGGTGCGCTGAAAAATGGCCTGTGCTGGTTTAGATGCATGTATTGGACGTGCGCAGGTCCATTTTTCAGCACACCTACAAAAAAAGGCCTTTTTCTTTTCCTGACCAAAAATGGATATGCAGCAAAATAAAAATTGCTGCGCGTCCATTTTGGGCTTAAGACCTTACCGCCACCCATTGGCTTAGCGGTAAGGTCTCGCGCGTTAATCGGACAGTAATCATCAGCGTGCGTACAATGCCGATTACCGCCTGGTTTCTGGCACACCTACTGGATGCGTGTAGAAAATGAAATTACCGCCAAGGCCACGCAGTAGCCAGGTGGTAGTTTCAAATTTGCGTACAATGGGCACGCATAGACACCTACGTGGCTTAGTAAAAGGGCCCCTCAATCAAGAGTGCTGGGACAAAATACTCTATACAAAAGATTTGCATGTAGGAAACAGAAGACAAACCCTAATAACTCATTACTATTCCCAGAAAACTGTATTAAAACAGTTGAAAAACTTACTGCAACCTTTTTATAACCAAAGATATGCATAATCTGCCTTTGTATTTAATAACATTGGTGTTCAGTGTCTAATGGGCCAATGGAAATCTTTCTATTGGAGCAACTTCAAGATTATATGCAAGTTAATACATCCACTTACCTGGGCCGATGACAATATCTTTATGCCTAGGAAAAAAATGAAAAAAAAAATCAATCTTTCAGAAAGCCTACTTGCCTCAAAACACAATTGTCTTATACAGGTAAAGCAAGCAGTGATGGTCTCATCCTATGCCAATTTTAAAATGTGTATAAATTGGTTGCTGCTTATATAGATTGAATTATTTATGTTGGCTAATAATGGAAATAAAATAGAAAAGGGACTAGTACTCTAACTATTCCACCACTTTAAATGCCACAAAAACTTTATAAGAATAGAAATATTTTTTATCCAAATTCGCTATTTATTAGTTTTATCTCACTATCACATCTAGTACATATGAGATTATAGACCAACAATCATATATAACAGTTTTGTCTTCAATACAATACTATATTTCTCCTGTGTATTCCACTCTCCATACAATGCAAAGTCCATTCCAATTGTGTCCATGTTCTTCCGAAAGTCAAAATATAAGATGATTATTAATTTAACTTGAAGTTATCACAATTTCTTCAGTTCAGTTCCTTATATAGTCAATAAAAATCCTTGAAAGAAAATAAAATAAAACCCTATAGGTAGACTATATGAGTATTTTATTCTTCCCCTTCCCAGATTCTGATCAAAACATGGGAAAAAATTAGATAAAATGCCAAGCTGGGTTTCTGTAGGCCAGCCTTGCAAATAAAAACAACAACAAACAAACAAAAAACAAAGCAGGGGGGGATGAAGAGGCAGGCTAAATACAAAACCTAATAGATGAGTTATTTATGAGCATGGAGATCAATTTGGAACATACTTATCTGCATTCTTTGCAAGTTTTGAAATCAGTTTTGATGCTGATGATACCCTTAGTAATTTGTTACGGCTGTCATCGGATCCATCCCACATGCTATGTGGTCTTTCAACAGTAGAGCTTCGTTTTACACTGAAATTAAAACAGATTTATATAAATATATATTACCTTCCGAGTAGAGGATGACATAGGAGGCATATGTTATAGCAGTTGGCAGGTGACCGAAATTTCAAGCAAAAGACAAAACAAGCAGATGCAGAACTTTCCTTCTCGTCGATTCAGAATACGAGGAAAGAAAAAAAAGATTAGTCAGAAAGTCTCGACTGGATGAGTAAAAGCAACTATGCGAGGCAACAGTTATTCATCTGATTCACAATGATATAACCAATTATTGGCTTCATCTCAACTCTCACAACTACTGAATGTTAAGGGGGGAAGGGGAAGGGATTTTGGATCTAGCTCAAACCTTTTACAGTTGTAGCTCAAGGTGGGTTATATTCAGATACATTAGGCTTAAATCGACGCTCATGTCTGAGGAAATAGATGGTTACGTGACTTGCCCAACACTGCAAGGAGCCACAGTGGCATGCTACCTGGGCTTCTCTGGTTGTTTGTCCCCTGTTCTAACCATTAGGCTACTTCTCTACTCTGCTACACTAAAATAAGATTGTGTATTGGAAGAAATGCAGGAGAGAGGAGGTGACAGAGGTGTTTAAATACCTACATGGCATAAATGCACAGGAGGTGAGTTTCTCTAAATTGAAAGGAAGCACTGGAATTAGGGGGCATGGGATGAAAGCGAAAGGAGACAGACTCAGAAGTAACCAGAGGAAATAGGAAAGGGTGGTGAATTTGTGGAGGCTGTGGACATGAAAACAGTACCTGAATTCAAGAAAGCCTTAGACAAGTACATAGGATCTCTAAGGAAGAGGAAGGGATAGCAGATGGCATGGATGGGCAGACTGGAGAGGCCATATGGTCTTTATCTGCCTTCATTTTTCTCTGCATTTTTCTCAACAAACTCAAGAAGGAATTAACTACAATTAAAGAAGTGTCCAGGATTACTCATTTTCCAGCTAATTTACCACCACCACTGTCTCAGAGAATGAAACATCAGAGGAATAGATGGGTCACAGTAGGCTCTGGTAGACTAAAATCTGTGACACAGAAACACTCGCCATTCCAAGCGTTGCCCCTGTCAAATTCTTTTGAAGCATTGCATCATTATGATGGTGAAAAAAGAAGTACTGTGGTAGAACCACAGGCAATAAAAGTAGAACAACCCCAGAATCATCCCCCAACTAATGACAGAATTGTGAAAAGCAGAAAATTATTACTGCTTGGAGACTCCATTATCAGAGGCATTAACTTAGGAACACAATTCAGGGGTTCCAACATAGTGAAATGTCTTCCAGAATCTTCAGCTACAAGATGTACAGACCAAATACTGAAAGTGAACCGAGAAGAGAGCAAGGCTTCAAACGCTGATGCTGTAATTCACCTGGGGACAAATGACCTGGCCAACAATAGCAAGTTTACAGCACAGAGAGCGTTCCAGCAGCTTGGGGAGGGACTGAAAACTTTGGTTCGGACTGTGGCTTTTTCTGAAGTAATTCCTACGTTGGGGAGGGGAGAGGAAAGACTACGCAAAACAGAGGAATTGTGGCTTGAGTCTTGGTGTAAAGAAGAAGGTTTTAGATAGGAGAATGGGGTAATATGTGGAAAAATAACAGGCTGTACTGTAATGATGGGCTACATCTTTCTGTGATGGGAAAAAGGATCCTTGGGGAGAAATTTAGACAGTATGTTTCTAGACATTTAAACTAGAGGGTGGGGGTGACAAAAGGAAACAGGGGATTTTGGAAAGTCACCCCCAGAATAAACATGATGGCAGAGGGAAAGGTCATGTAAATATAAAAAAACACCCAAACTCACCAAGCACATGGAAAGATATGTGCACAAATGCTCATAATCTAAGTAAAAAGACTTGGAAGCCCTGATGTTTGAAGAAAACTTGGATATTATTGCTATTATAGAGACGTGGTACAACATGAATGGGATGTGACCGTACCGGGCTATAATCGTTTTAGGAAGGATAGAGTGGGCCGAAGAGGTGGAGGAGTGGCTCTGTATGTGAAAGACAATTTCAGAGCGGTTGAAATGCCATGAACCTGGGGAAAAGTAGAAGTTTTATGGATCATCCTGGAAAGAGAAGACGGAACCTGTATCCACACGGGAGTTTACAGACCTCATGCACAAGCGGAGAAGTTAGACAAGGATCTGATAGAAGATATTCAAGATTGGTATGAAAGGGGAGGTGCTACTGTTGGGAGATTTCAATTTGTCTGACGTGGATTGGAACGTCCCATCTGCGGAATCGGAAAGAAGTAGGGAGATTGTGGATGCCTGTCAAAGTGCCTTGCTCAGACAAATGGTGACGGAACCCACGAGGGAAGGGTCGATGCTGGATCTAGTGCTCACGAATGGAGGCAGTGTTTCCAATATCCGGGTGGGTGCCCACCTTTGTAATAGTGATCATCACACCATATGGTTTGATATAAGGCGAAGGCGGAGTGCGTACGCACAAAACTCAAAGTACTGGATTTCAGACGTACTGATTTTGATAAAATGGGGGAATACCTGAAGAAAGAGCTGTTGGTGTGGGACGGCATAGGAGAAGTGGAAAAACAGTGGTCCAAGCTAAAGGCTGCTATAAATATGGCGACTGATCTTTTTGTGAGGAAAGTAAACAAAAACAGGAGAAGCAGGAAGCCTTTATGGTTCTCCAAACAAGTAGATGAAAAAATAAGAGCAAAAGAGGCTTTGTTCAAGAAATACAAAAGAACGCAACGAGAGGATCACGGAAAAGATTATTGGATTAAACTCAAATAAGCGAAGAGGGAAATACGGCTAGCAAAAGCGCGAACGTAAGAAAAAATGGCTAAAGATGTAAAGAGAGGTGACAAGACTTTTTTCAGATATATTGGAGAAAGGAGAAGAGAGGAATGGAATTGCGAGACTGAAAGATAATGATAATGCCTATGTGAAGAGTGATGAAGATAAAGCGAACGTGCTAAACAATTATTTCTCTTCGGTGTTCATGGAGGAAAATCCTGGAGAAGGACCGTGGTTGGCTGCCGAGGGACCATCTGGGAATGGAGTGGATACTGCGCCATTTACGGAAGAAACAGTTTATAAACAGCTGGAGAATCTGAAGGTGGACAAAGCTATGGGGCCGGATGGGATACATGCCAAGATACTGAAGCAGCTCAGAGAGATCCTGGTGGGACCTCTTAAAGATTTATTAAATAGATCTTCAGAGACGGGAGAGGTTATGCGAGATTGGAGACAAGTGGATGTGGTCCCTCTTCACAAAAGTGGAGACAGGGAAGAAGTGGGAAACTACAGACCGGTAATTCTCATATCGGTGGTATGAAAAATAATGGAGTCGCTGCTGAAAGAAAGGAAGGGGGAGCCTATTCCGAAAGGATGGGCTCCACCTTAACCAGGGTGGGACCAGGCTGCTGGCATCGGCATTTAAAAAGGAGATAGAGCAGCTTTTAAACTAGAAACAGGGGGAAGGCCGACAGTCGCTCAAAAGCGCATGGTTCAGGATAAGGTATCTTTCAAAGATATTACCAAAACAGGGAAGACAGGGTATCCTGATAGTGAGGTTGCAAATGAGACTGTAGTAGATCAGGTGTCCTTAAATAAAAATAAAAATCAGAAAAAAATTGCAAATTAATACTGTCAAGTACTAAGCATCATGTAAACAGGAACAGCAAACATACTTTGAAATGTCTATATGCGAATGAAAGGAGCCTAAGAAATAAGATGGGAGAGTTAGAATATATTGCACTAAATGAAAAATTACATATAATAGGCATCTCTGAGACCTGGTGGAAGGAGGATAACCAGTGGGAGGACACTGTCATACCGGGGTACAAATTATATCGCAGTGATAGGGTGGATCGAATTGGTGGAGGGGTAGCACTGTATATTAACAAGAGCCTTGAATCAAATAGATTGAAAATTCTGCAGGAAACAAAACACTTCTTGGAATCACTGTGGATTGAAATTCCATATGTAAAGGGGAAAAGGGGGAAAGGATAATGATAGGAGTGTACTACCGTTCGCCTGGCCAGGATCAACAGACGGATGCAGAAATGTTAAAGGAAATTAGGACGCAAACAAACTGGGCAACACAATAATAATGGGTGATTTCAATTACCCCGATATTGACTGGGTAAATGTAACATCGGGGCACGCTAGGGAGGTAAAATAACTTGATGAAATCAAGGACAGCTTTATGGAGCAGCTGGTACAGGAGCTGACGAGCGAAGGAAAAATTCTAGACCTAGTCCTTAGTGGAGCGCATGATCTGGTGCGGGAGGTAATGGTGCTGGGGGGCCCAGTGGCGTTCCTAGGGTGGCTGACACCCGGGGCGGATCGCCGATGCGCCCCCCCCAGGTGCAGCGCGACTCCCCCACCCCCGGCAAAAGAACACCCCCCCCCCCCGGGTGCATTTTTACCTGCTGGGGGGGGGGGGGGGGGGGGGGTGCCGCACGCCTGTCGGCTTCGCTCGTTCCATGCTCCCTCTGCCCCGGAACAGGACTGTTCCGGGGCAGAGGGAGCAAGGAACGGGCGGCACCCCCCCCCCCTCCCCAGCGGCTTGCACCCGGGGCGGACCGCCCCCACCACCCCCCCCCCTTGGTACGCCACTGCTGGGGCCGCTTGATAACAGTGATCATAATATGATCAGATTTGATATTAGCTTTGAAGTAAGTATACATAGGAAATCAAATACGTTAGTGTTTAACTTTAAAAAAGGAGACTCTGATAAAATGAGAAAAACGGTGAAAAAAAAATTGGAGGCGCAACAACGAGGGTCAAAAATTTACATCAGGCGTGGATGCTGTTCAAAAACACCATCCTGGAAGCCCAGGCCAAATATATTCCGCGTATTAAAAAAGGAGGATGGAATACCAAACGACAGACGGAGTGGTTAAAAACGGAGGTGAAGGAAGCTATTAAACCTAAAAGAAAATCCTTCAGAAAATAATAAGCAACAGCATAAGGAATGTCAAGTCAAATGCAAAGCGCTGATGAGGAAGGCTAAGCGGGACTTTGAAAAAAAGGTTGCTTTGGAGGCAAAAGCACATAGTAAAATTTTTTTTTAGGTATATTAAAAGCAGGAAGCCGGCAAAAGAATCGGTTGGACCACTAGATGACCGAGTAAAAGGGGCGATCAGGGAAGATAAAGCCGTAGTGGGGAGATTAAATGAATTCTTTGCTTCGGTCTTCCCTGCGGAAGATTTGGGTGGGATACCGGTGCCGAAAATGGTATTCGAAGCTGACGAGTTGGAGAAACTTAATGAATTCACTGTAAACCTGTGTAATGGGGCAGTTCTACAAACTGAAGAGTAGCAAATCTCCTGGACCAGATGGTATTCATCTCAGAGTACTGACAGAACTGAAAAATGAGCTTGCGGAGCTATTGTTAATAATATGCAATTTATCCTTAAAATTGAGTGTGGTACCAGAAGCTTGGAGGGTGGCCACTGTAACGCCGATTTTTAAAAAAGGTTCCAGAGGAGATCCGTACTGAAAAATGGATCTGTGCACACCCACAGGGAACGACACCCCCCCCTCCCCCCCATGGAAGAAAACAGAAAATTATTTTCTACTGCGGGATTCGGCATGCGCCAAAATTGGAATTACTGTTGGGCGCAGGCACTCAGGCAGTGGTAGTGCCAATTGGGTACACGCTACCCGTGTATTAGTCCTCCTGTGCCTTTGTAAAAGGGATCCTCTATGACTTAACATTTTTATTTCCCCTCTAAATCCATCCCATCTTTGTTACTAATGAAAACTTGGGACATTAAGGGGGGAAGTTATCAACATGGGTTGCTGTTAAGACAGGTTATTTTACCACAAGTTTTATCATTTTTGCACAAGATCTCGTTGCATAAAATGGGGCCATACGCTAAAATAACACAACTTGTAAAATAACCCACCGTAACGGTAGCCCACAGTGATAACGTCTCCCCTAAGACAGCAGGCTGACCGAACTAATATCATCATAAATTTGAGCTCAGAAAGCCCATTCTGCTTGGAAACAGAAACAGATGGGTCATAGCAACCACAAAAGCATGTGAGTAGTGTATGTGACTTCTATCAATACAGAAATGCATCCTGGTGATTTTGGCTTCTCCTCTAAACTGTAATCTGAGCTACAATTCTACAATTGCCAGCAAATGGCTTTGTACTCATCCCGCCTTAAACAACAATTTGCAAAGTGGCACCCAGCCTCCAGTGCTAAAAGAGGATGCAAGAAACCGAAAAAAAAGTATTTCTTTTGAAAGTAGACATGTGAAGTTAAAACATCAGAAGACAAGAACAGGGATGACCCCCCCCCCCCCCCCCCAGCTTTGGACAAAGCACCAAATTAGTACATAGAACTTGGGGAAGAAACATCTCAGAAGAAAGCCAAGCAGGAAAAAAAAAGATTAAAGTTCAGATTTTCAAACAGGGTTAAGAGTTTATGCAAAGCATAGGCATTTAATGAATCAACTCAGTTTCTTCTACTAAGAGAAGTGTATAAAAAAATGGCCCATGGACCCGATTTATTAAAAGAATAAAAATGGTATTCTCCATAGGCACAAAAAAAGCATACGTGTGTGTCTTTTACAGATGATGCCGTACATTTCAGCAGCCTAAGTTCAAACACATCAATTTTACCATGCATTTCTGTGCTGATCAGTCTAAAAACACACATAGAGGCATATTTTCAAAGCACTTAGCCTCCCAAAGTTCCATACGTTTCTATGGAACTTTGGGAGGCTAAGTGCTTTGAAAATAAGCCCCATAGACACCTTTCCAAGTCTTTCAAATGGCTGTTCAACTAGAAACTAGGAAGATCATATTTTGAGAAAATCACTTGGAAAGAATTTTTGCTTGGTAAAATAACATGCTGTGTTCATATGTGTATACATAACTTTAATTTTATGTAAAATTCCAATTAGCGAACTAAAAATTGTGCAAGTACAAAAATATAACATTTAGTGGTCCTTTTTCTAAGGCATGCTAATGGATTTAACTTGTGCTAAAATGCCAAGAAGCCCATAGGTATGAAATGGGCTTCTTAGCATATGCTAAATCTGTTAGCACATCTTCATTTTTAACCGTTCTCAGTAGCTATATTATACCGATTGATGGTAGGTTATCCAGCAGAAACCTGTCACACTTGTTTTAAGAATTAGTAAGGGAGCAGTTTGAGGATCAAGCAGGGCTGAAGCAAGGTCCAGACTGGCAGGATGCAGTCAGATAAAACAAGTAACCTGAAGAGAAAGGCATCTGAGCCAAGGGTTGTAATGATACCACCATAGGGCTGATGTTCTGAAATCACGACAAAAGCCTACAGATTACCATGCAAGACAAAGTAAAAGATTTTAGATGAGCTTTAAGTATGGTTTATGTAAGATCATGCACTGTAGCGACATATGAAGCATCTTGTTTATCATTTAAACAGTATTCTGCAAATAGGTACTAGTTTACTGTACTTTCTTGCACAATAATAATAATAATATCAAAACACAAGCAAATGCATCCAGATTTACATAGCAGTCAACTGTGGGAACACTTTCAGATGCTTTTATCCAAATTTCCAGTATCTTATCTTTTGTTTTCCCTTATTTTATTCTACAAATGTTAGGTTCACTTTGCAAATTAAGTCAATGGAGTAGAACTCTCTTTGCTATCAATACCGATATGAAAAAGATAAAAAATATTTCTCAAGTCTTGACTGCAGAAATATTAGGGTGTTCCTTGCACGCTAATTTAATGCATGAAAGCACAGAATGTTAGACTCTAGTCTGGAATTCTTGAAGGTCTACGAGACCGTTTCAGAAAATACCAGTATCATTACAACCCCTTCTCTGGTCCTGCACATTATGTGCTTATGTGAAACCTTTTTGTGGCTGCAGCAGGATTCCTGCTTTCTTGAGATTGTCTGTGGGTTTGAGGAGATTGTGAGGAGGGCTGGGGGGAAGGATGTGCTTGAATTTGTGGACTATGTTGAGTTTGATCATTAGCTTGAGTTTCCACTTTTCTTTCTTTCACATCAGGGTTTTTCTCCTGCTTTTTTTCTGCACCACTGCAAAACAAAAGAATAAAATGGAACAAAAGAACAACAACAATAAAAAAGTAAAGGCAATTAGAAAAAAAAAAGTGAATGCTTTCTACACAAAGGGGCCCTTTTTTTTTTTACAAAGCAGCGGTAAGCCCAACGCGGGCTTGCTGCTTGCTAAAAAGGAAGTAACCCTTGGCTACTGCAGCAGCCTGGCAGTAGTTCGCGCCGTCATATCCGGTGTTACAAAATATTTTTATTTTTGTAGCGCCAGTGTGTACCCGGCAGCAGTGGTGTGCTGGAGCAGGCTCTCACAGGCTCTCGAGAGCCGTTTGTTAAGTTTTTAAGAATTTTGGGAGCCGGTTCTCCATGGCTACTTTAACAAATGGATCCCAAAATGTGGACTTGGGCCCCTCCTGAATTCTCTTTTACTTTGCTGGCAAGAGAGAGCCCCCTGTTAACAATTTACCAGCACACCCCTGCCCGGCAGTAATCAGGCAGTGCCACGCGCTGCCCGGTTACCACTGGGTTAGCGTGGAAGCCCTTACCGCCACCTCAATGGGTGGCGGTAAGGGCTCCCCCCGAAATGGCCACGCGGCCAGTGCTTCACTGGCCACATGGCCATTTCCTGAAGAAAAGAAAGACCTACCTTTTACCTGCTGTGGTAAAAGGGGGTCTCGGCGCATGACGCCAGCGCAGGCCCCCTTTTGCCGCAGCTTGGTAAAAGAGGCTCTAAGTTCCTCAATCACTGAAAAAACATGTAAATACTTATTAATTGACTGATTTTACTAACACTTTTTAAAAATACGGCTTACAGACGTATCAAAACTTTTGGCAATCATGGAATTTTTTGCTCTTTCCCATTAAAAATCACTAGGCTTAAGATTTGGGAATTTACAAATAACCTCTCTTGTTGGGAGCTGGCTCTAAGTTTCAGTAAACCTAACAGTACCCTGAGTTGGCACCACTAATATTTCAATGTACAGCACTGCTGTGTATTGTTACCACATGCGAGATTCTCACTCAGTCCCATTATCAGCACTGCTGTGAAGGCAAGAGTTAACCACCTCTAGTATCCCTCCTTTTGCCTGCTCTGGTGAAATTAAAGCTAGGCATGGCTGTAGTCTTCTGTCAGTGTGGCGCCAAGGGGAAGAGACAATGAGAAGTAAACATGCGGCAACAAGTGGATTCGCCTCTCAGTGAGGAGGAGAACCAGGTGCAAGAGAATGGGAAGAAGTCTGATATTGCTGCTATTTCTTGACTTCCGAAACTTGATTGGATTACTCTGTTCTTGAGAGCCCATCAGCTCTGAGAGGTAGTGTTAAGCAGTAACATGCTCAGAAGCAGCTCGCAAAGGGCTCAGAAAGAGAGGGAAAATTCAGCTAAGGACGGGGGAGAGCAGTAGAGAGAGGCAGCAATGAGCGAAAAGGAAAGTTAAGGGAAGGAAAAGCAAAGCAAAGAAGTGGAAGGAGAGAGAGAGAGAGGAGGAGAAGACAGAAGCAGAGAAGGCATGACTGTGAGTTGTGCAGAGCCTAGAGGACCTGCAGAATAAGGCAGGCTCTCACACAGTCTGCAGTAGGAGAAAAAGAGCAAGAGAACTGTGCTGTAAAGCCGACTGCAGCAGGAAGAAGAGGACTAGATAGAAGTCCAGAGACTCTGGACCAGGTGATCAAAGCTTCCCGTGTTGGGAACGTTTGCTTGAGACCGGCTGTAGCCACTTTAAAGCAAACGTTATTTTGTGAGTAATGCACAAAAGGGTTTTCCGTGGCTCTAATGTGTGCCGTTAGCAGCCACGGAGAACCCATGCAAATATATTACAATGAGCTCATTAGTATTCTAATGAGCATTCCGGGCAACGCACAGTTCCAGAGCTCCTAGCTATAACGAGCTAATTTTACAGCTGCTCTGGAGCTGATAGAAGAGGAGGGAGACACAAACAGGAAGCTTGCAAAAGCTGCCTGATTCTACTCCCTACATCTCTCCTCCCGAACCCTCCCCCTCCGGGTGCCCCCTAGCAACCCCACCTTAATTTTACAATTCTCTGATGGTCCAGTGAACCCCTACCTCCTCATACCAAGAATGCTGCTATGATCTAGTCACTCCTCTCCTCCTTCCCCCTGCTCCCCCCTCCCAACCCCCACACCAAGAATGTCCCTGGTGGAGGAATGGCCTAATGGTTAGTGCAGCGGGCTTTGATCCTAGCAACCTGGGTTCAATTCCCACTGAAGCTCCTTGTAACCTTGGGCAAGTCACTTAACCCTCCATTGCCCCAGGTACAAACACTTAGATTGTGAGCCCTCTAGGGACAGGAAAAAGTACGTGCATATAATGTACACAGCACTGCATACATCCAGTAGTGCTATAGAAATGATAACTAGTTAGTTAGTTGGTCTAGCAAACCCCTCCCCTCCATCCCCGTAACTAGAAAACTATATGGAGGCAAGACGTTTGAAGCAGCATCTCCTCCCTCCTGTTTCTGGGCCCACCCTGCGCAAAATGGCGGTGCCTAGCCTCTGCCTGATGCATCCCAGGATGCACCAGGCAGGGGCTAGGTGCTGCCATTTTGCACAGGGTGGGCCCAGTGGCAGGAGGGAGGTGTTGCTCCTGCCCTCATCTTTATCAAGGAGGGAGGGAGGGAGAGGGTTGCTAGACCACCAGGGCCATTCTTGGTGTGGAGGTCGGGACGGGGTGTGGGGGTCACTAGACCACCAAGGTCATTCTTGCTGTGGGGGTGTGTTAGCATCCAATGGGACCACCAGGGAGTGTAGTGGAAGGGGGGGGGGGGGTCACTAGACCATTAGGGAGCTTTTTGAGCTGTGGGTGGGGGGCTACAGAGGGGGGTCCACTTCTCCTTGAGCCCCCCTCCCCACAAAGCAATTAAAAAAACTTAAGTTATGGCAAGCTGTCAAGTTAAATGCATTTGAAAGTTCCGGGTCGCACACAGCGACCAATGCTCAGAAGGGGATCTGTGCATCTCATTTGCATGTAATCCTCTTTGTGTGTTGGTCGCTGTTTGCAACCGGGTAAATTTTCCAGTGTTATCCGTATTTAATGGGTGCAGCTGAGCATCAGCCCCTCAGAACCGTTGAACAGAGCGAGAGCAGGGCTTTCAAGTGAAGACAGGGAGGTAACTTTGTACAGGGTGTGTGGAAAGCAAAACAGACAAAGGTCTGTGCATGTAAAAGTTAAGACAGTATTTTAGAAATGGCTTGGAGCTTGCCAAATATTTTCTAAAGTACATGTAGTGCTAAAGGTATATGTAGGCATGGCACCACATACAGAATGTACACATTCTCAAAAAAAGAAGTGATAGCCACACTGAGGTCCCAGAAGACGACAGTCACACCAGTTACTATTCCAATATGCTTTCTTGCTTTCAGGGCTTCTGTTCATTGAGCAGCAGGACAAGCCATTACAAAAATAGCCACTTGAGTACTTTTCAACAATATGCAAAATGAGGTTCAAGTGATATTGAAGTTGTTTGTGAAACCTTATGAATCCTATTTACCGATATTCACTCACTCTCAGAATCTATATAAGGCGCGAAGAGTAGCGCGCATTACATTGTGTGCACGGCCAATTTACACAACTATTCAATTGAATAAGGAGCCAATCAATAATAATTGGCTGATAATAACCAAGTATCATCCCTAATAGGCAATAATTAGAATTTATGCATGCGTCTTTTTGGGCGTGTTCTAAAAAGAGGCACACGTAAATTCTAACATATGTAGCTGAAAAGGGGATGCGGCCATGGAAGGCGTGTGGGCGTCTTGGGGTGTTACTCAAATTTACGTGCGTTGTTATAGAAATCGGGGGAATGCACCTACGTTTAGGTGCGGGTATTTACAGCAAGCTTTCAGTGGCGTAAATGGCCGTAACATAAGCGCGTTCCCCGGTCCTATATGCTATTCTATACACTGCGTCTAACTTTAGGCACTTTATATAAAACAGCGCTGGATGCTTTAATTTGACATATCTAGATTTCAGAAGCCATTTCCAGAATCTGGCCCTCGGTGAATTTTCCTGGGCAGCACATATTTTAGATAACTAGAACATCTGAAAGACAAGCCAGTGGACTTAAAATTAGATGCCATCTCTATTGCCACTGGGACATAAACCAGAGGAGACGAGTCTTAAGGCACTTTTTGAAACATACACTTTCATCCTTGTTTAAAAATGGACTTAACATCTTTGTTTTTTTTATGGAATCGCCAAACCACAAAGAATGAATTGTGCTAGGTAACAAAAATCAAAGCTTTACTGTTGCATGCATTCACACAGAAAAGCACATGTGTATAAAAGTGTGACTCCCCCGCCCCCCCCCCCTCTGAAAATTGCCTCTGCTGCAGGCAGAAGGTGGGAGGAGTTTCAGGGGGTGGGGTCACTAAGACAACAGGGGCTGGGACTGCCAGCCCGGTGGGAGGTTTTGTGAAGGGCCAGCCCATGAGGGCAGGGCCAAGAAGTAATAAAAGGCATTGCATGGAGAACACTTCTGGTCTTTGGTAGCCCACCCCAGCCGAGACCATTAGCACTAAGGGGGAAGTCCTGGGAACCAAGACAGGAGAAATTTGCAATGTGTGATGATTAAAGGCCCTGCTACAGAGAACAGGGTACCTGCGAAGTGTTCCCAACTAGGGAATGAATAGGAGTGCTTGGGGAGGAAAGACACGCCATGTAGGAGGAGTGGGTGCGGGACTACCTCACTTCTGGCAGGACTTTCATTGTATGCGTGAATGACCCCTGTTCCAGGATGGGATAAGACAGAACTGACTCTCACAAAGATTACCAAAATGCAGTGATACTAGTGTGAAATTTTGGTAATTTAATATTACAATTCAAAAATAGCAAGCAATCTCGATGTTAATTTTTACACTAATTATATTGTAGTGTAGCAAGAAAAGACCTCAGAAGATCAGCCTGTGGAGTTTGTATTTCACCACAGTAGCTGAGCGAACCTCCTAATGGGTCTAAAAAACCTCCTTTTTATTTGAAAATTTTTTCTTTCCTTTTTACTTTATTTTTCCAAATATTTTTTATGTTGCTTGACTTAAGCTTTTATATTTTTCTACAGTAATACAGTGAAACCTCGGTTTTCGTCGATAATTCGTCCGAAATAATCGACGAAAACCAAAAACGACGAAAACTGAGGCAATTTATTTTAAATTCTTTAAAATGAATAAAAAGACTAATCCTACTATATAAATGATGATGCGGCACGTCACACAACGCTTCAGATATTATAACAGGCTGTAACAGCGCCAACAAGCTACTAAGGGCAAATCAGCGCCCCGATAAAGAGGACTCCGGATTCCCCTGCCCCGCTTACCTCCGCCTACCCCCCAGTGCACGTCCCCAACCAGCAACTACTTACAACGCACCACATCCGCAAATCGCTATCCCATCCTGCCCTCACAGATCTCCAACATACACCTCTTCCACCAGCCCCTCTCTAACGATCCCACACACTTAAACACACCCACCTCCTGCTCCCGCCCTTCAAAAACGCTAAACAAATGCAAACAGGAACAAGAGAAAGGGGGGAGTGGCACTAGAAATATCCCACGCCTTCCACACCAACAGCCAGCCAATGCAATTAATGCACATGATGTAAAACACACCCAGCTCCTGCTCCCGCCCTTCAAAAACACTAAACAAATGCAAACAGGAACAAGGGGAAGGGGGTGAGTGGCACTAGAAATATCCCATGCCTTCCACACCAACAGCCAGCCAATGCAATTAATGCACATGATGTAAAACACACCCAGCTCCTGCTCCCGCCCTTCAAAAACACTAAACAAATGCAAACAGGAACAAGGGGAAGGGGGTGAGTGGCACTAGAAATATCCCATGCCTTCCACACCAACAGCCAGCCAATGCAATTAATGCACATGATGTAAAACACACCCAGCTCCTGCTCCCGCCCTTCAAAAACACTAAACAAATGCAAACAGGAACAAGGGGAAGGGGGTGAGTGGCACTAGAAATATCCCATGCCTTCCACACCAACAGCCAGCCAATGCAATTAACACGCATGATGTAAAACACACCCACCTCCTGCACACGCCCTCAAATCACTAGCAATACATGAACATTTAACATGGCATTTACTGACGAATTCCGAGGTGACCGACGAAAACCGACGTCAACAAAAACTGCAGGTTTCACTGTATTGTCTTTAGATATTAAATGGCACTAATCTGAGTGTATAGATGCTTTTACGGTTAGCTCGTCAAAGCGCCTCCGTTTCACAGTTTGCTTCTTCGGGAGCTGAACCGTTGACCATTTTGTCAGAAAGTCCTATTAGATGTGCCTCCATGGTCCTGCTTCACAAATTGAGATTGCTTGCTAATTTTGAATTGTGAAGCACTCAGATAAGTAAAGAAAACACACTAATTTTCAATCAGATTGGTAATTTAATATTAGCAATAAGGTACACTAGTTAATACCAAGCTTATTGCATGGCAAAGAATTTTATTTAAAGGAGAAAAAGACCTCAGAAACCAATTGGATGAACTACCCTTGGTTACAACCGGCTGATGAATAAGCCAGTTTTGTTTCTATCATCGGGCTCAAAAAGGAGAAATTAGACCTTACCTGCTAATTTGCTTTCCTTTAGACCCTCTGGAGTCTCCTCCTGCTGGAAGGCGTGCACAACCCATCAGTCCAACCCTGGGCCGACCCGGAGGGACGCTGAGGAACTCCTCTTTTTTATAATGTGCTTCTGTGCATTTATGGCGCATCAAAATATATATATGGTGAAGAATTTAAAACCTTGACAACTTTAAGGGTGATAACAAGCGCTCAAACCACTTATTGCATTATTAACACAGCGCTTATCTTAATGTTCAACGGGGCCATTGTTTCACCCGTCTTGTGCTGATTTTGTCCACTGTGATGTATATGCTCTCAATACCGCTTTCAAAATGGCTCTGTGTTATTAATGCAATAAGTGGTTTGAAAGCTTATCACCATTAAAGTTGTCAAGGTTTTAAATTCTTCAACATATATTTTTTTGATGCACAATAAATGCACAGAAAGAAGCACATTACAAAAAAAAAAAAAGAAGAAGAGTTTTTGAGCCCGATGATAGAAACAAAACATCAGCTGGTTGTAACCAAGGATAGCTCATCCGAGTGGTTTCTAAGGTCTCTTTCTCCTTTAAATACAATTTATTGCCTTGCAATAACCTTGGTATTAACTAGTGTACCTTACTGCTAGTATTAGACACAGAACTGAGTCATTTGTTATTTGCAAACAGAGGAAATCTGAGATCGAACTGAGCTGTGATTTGAATGTCCTGATATCATTTGGACATTATGTTTGACACTGTGCTGACCATCTGAAAAGCCCTGAAATGTACAGACCAAGTTGACCAGTTTCCTAATGTATATGTGAATGAAATAAAGAGTTCCCAGAAAAAAATACCCTTCAGCCTACCGGGATTTAGCCCAGCCCCGGCCTGCGCCCAGCTTGACATTTTGAACTCTGTGTTTTGCATATCCTGGTCCTGGGGTGCCTGACCTGAAGAGCTTAGCCGGTGCCTGTGAACTGAATGAGTTGGGACCAGTGTTACAAAGGTTTTGCAGCACTACATAGGTACTGAAGCATGTTTATGAAATTTTATACACCCGTATGTACTATGCTGACAAGAGCTGATACTATTAATTGAGATATGTTGTTGGTTCACTGTGTTGCATTAATCTATGTACTGCTGAAATTTATGTCATTTTATGTTTTTGTACTGTTTTAAACACTGGGGATGTACATTTGTAACCTGCCTTGAGCATTGGAAGGTGCAGGACATAATAATAATAATGAAAGTGATTTCTTAATATGAATTATATGGTCATGTGGAAGGTAATTTTCCAAGTTTTAAAGAAAAGTAAGCAGATATTTACCCACGTTTCCAACTATTACAGCCATTTTTTTAAATGGGTCAAGATGGGAAAGAGTTATCCTTCCAAATTTAGGAAAGGAAACGACTTAAAAAGCTAACTTTTTTGTTTTAAAACATTATTCATAGTATGATCTCTGACTACTTGAATTATCTACCGGACACTTACTGTCCTTGTGATCTGCGCTCACTGGATTAGGGCAGATTCAAATTATTAACGGCTCAAAGTTATCTGTTGGTCAGCACTATAGGAAGGACTTTGAGGGGACAGGTAGCATTAATTTAGATTTGTCTGCTGTATGAGTTAAGGTTGAAGCAGTTTCTTAAAAACTTACAACTAGTCTTTTTGAGCAACTTTATTCCTCCACAGTATGATCATCGCTAATGATGGTATTTGATCTATTGATGTGCTTAGGTGATCTTAGATTTTAGATGTGTTGCTTTTTGAGACAATTATCAACTGAATTTTTCTCTCATACATATGGATTATATAATAGTTACCCACTTATCTGTGTCATTTATTTTATTTCTGTATCATCCCCCTAATTCAATAAAAGTCACCAAAAATTGCGTACAGAAATTTGGTTGTGCACCCAAGTTGTGTGCGTAATTTAATGAGCTAATTGGCTTTCTAACAAGCATTTTTGGCACTAATTAGGTTTAATTAGAATTTACACCTGCAGTTTAGGCACAGGATCTGTGCCTAAAATTTTACATGCAAGTTTAAAAGGGGTAGGGGAATGTGACGGTCATGGATAGAACGGGGACGTTCCTATTCAAGGCCCTTAAAGCAAATGGCTCCAAGTACCTGAAGAATAGGATGATCCTCTACACACCTCCAAGGACACACTAAGGTCCTCCCAAGAACTATCACTAACCACACCCTCTCCAAAAGACATTACACAACGTAATACCCTCAAGCGAGCCTTCTCCGGAGTAGCCCCCACACTCTGGAATTGCACTCCCTGAAAGGTTCCGCTTAACACAAGACTATCTACTTCAGGAAGCAGGTGAAAGTTTGGCTCTTCAATCATCTCACTCACACACACTAGGAGTCGCAGGACATGTTTATCTACTTCTACCCTAGCTGAGATAATATTTAACCATCTTTCTGACCTCATGTGCACCTTTCTTTAAATCAATCACCTTACTTTCTAACTCCTTTTACTCTCTTACCTATCTATACGTTCCATTTTTGCTTTACCCTTTCACTATCAATTATAATGTTCTATTACGTATTGTGTTGACATTGCTAGTATACCATGCCATACTTTGTATTGTTTTTGAATATTTTTACTGCTCTAATTGCCTCCTGTTCATGTTTCATCTATTCTTACTGTACACCGTCTTGAGTGAATTCCTTCATAAAGGCGGTAAATAAATCCTAATAAATAAATAAATAAATACATTTACACGCATTGTTACAGAATAAGGGGGATACGCGCTTAATTTCTCATACATTAGCACCACGTTTTAGTTGGTGCAAATGGCCGTGCCTAAAGTTTAGCGTAATTCCTAGGCATAACCTAACCTTTCAAGCCCACCCATACATCTCCTGATCCTTAAACCATGTCTCCCAAACTCCTTATACTCATATCCCAGTCTTCTCGTCTCCATCTTCCCTACACCATACCCCTCCCAATCTCTCCTTTTGCCTATTTTGCCTTGTTTACCTTTCCATGTTCAATTCACCTAGTCTTAAAACCTTACTATTACTATGTTTATTACAGTTTGTAATATTCTCCTTACAATACTTTGTAATTCTATTTACTATGTAAGCCGCATTGAACCTGCTGTGTGTGGGAAAGCGCGGGGTACAAATGTAATAAATAAATACATAAATAAGCACTATTCTATAAATCACACCTAACTTAGGGGCCCTTTTACTAAGCCGCGTAGTTACTGCCCGGTTACCACATGGCCCTTGCGTTAATTTCAGTTTTGGTGCGCATCCACTACGTGCGTCTGAAATATTTTCTGGTGCATGTAACGGATGCATGCCAAGTGGCATCTGACATGTGTAGGTCTTTACCACTAGGTCAATGGCTGGCAGTAAGGTCTCAGATCCAAAATAGACGCGCAGCAATTTTGATTTTGCCACACGTCCTTTTTTTACAGGCGCGCTAAAAAAATGGATCGGCGCAACGCCCAAAACCCACGCCTACACTACCCCAAGCCATTTTTCTGTGCGCTTTTGTAAAAGGATCCCTTAAACATGGCTTATAAAATAGAGCTTTTTTTGGCGCCATATATAAAATTCACCCCCTTATGATTGCTGGGTTTAATGGTATTTCATGTTAATTTTCAGATATGTTCTAATTTTTAATTGTATCTTTCTATATAGAATTTTATGATTGTTTCCCACCTTGATTGAACCCATGCTGTTTATGCAGGTTATGAATGAACAATTAATGTGAGTAAACATATGAGGGTTGTAAACAGTATATACACTTTTACCTACAAGGAAATGGTGTGAAATTAGGCCAAAGAACAGAGTTAAATACACCTATGGACTTCATGTTCAAATTCCTACACGTACTATCATATATCTATTTTGTAACTAATTCAAAGCAGTTGTGAAGTACATGGATACAAGAACCTGCATTCTAAAGACAGCAAGACAATAGAAAAAATGTCCTCATTATATATAAAATAATTTCAGCACATTTTAAACTGAAGTACTCTAACCAAATAAGGATTTTGCTTGCCAACCTTCAATGCTCTCAGGACCTGTAATGTAACTTTTGTTTAAAGTTAAGGCAGTAAAGAAAATGAACATGAATGAAGAAAGCTATACAATTAAAAAACAAGCAAAAAATACAAGCTGAGCCTGTGATCACAAAACAGAAAAATTCTAAAGTAATGTCAATTTAATGTTTAATTTTTGTAGTGTCAACTTTTTATTGACTACCCCATCCTTCTATACTTCTGTTCCTTTACAGCAAACTTTCTACGTCTAAATTCTACAGACGACAATAGAAGTGATGTTATAACTTTCATACCTGTATTTCAAATAATACTTTTTTAATTAAACAGGCCAGCAAGCAAAGTGTAAGCAATACGTCTGCTGGACTAATCTAGCACATTTTCAATACCAAAACTCCCTTCATCAGTCATGAACCAAGGGTAACATCATCCAAGCAGCAAATAAACAGCATTATATAACAGCAATGCTTGTTTTAAAGTATTTTAACACTACAAACACATACAGGACCAAATTCTATTTATGGCGCCGAAAATAATGAGCTCTAAGCAGAATTCTATAAATGACGCTCCGAGTTTGGTGCCATTTATAGAACAGCGTGTAGCACTGGGATCCGCTCCCTAACTTTTAGGCGTGAGGATTTACACCAACTGAAACCTCGTACCTAAATTAGGCATGGATCTGCATTTATTCTGTAACACTGCGCATAAATTCTTGGAACAGCCATGACCTGCCCATGACCCTCCCATGGCCACGTACCCTTTTATGATCCATGCACAAGAATTTACACGTGCATCTTTATAGAACAGCGCCTAGCAAGATGCACGTGTAAATTCTAATTATTGCCAATGAGCACCGATAATTATTAGCGTTTAATTATAGGCACTAATTGGCTCGTTGCCCAATTAAATTGTGCGTGCACATTGGGCGCAAGCCCAAATGTGCACACACAATTATATGCGCCATATATAGAATCTATGGGGACAATGTAATTCAACCAGCAGTTTATTTGCAAATGTAGCTCGTTCTTGAGGAAGCAAATATCGGAAAGCTAATCAAACTACTGGGTTAGACCAGTAATTAAAGATAAGCATCTTTTGTTGGTTCCACGGCTTTCCTTTTCATCTACTTGGCAACCACGTTAATTTCCTGGAATTTTTCAGGTATGATAGCTAGATACCTTTTAGCAGCGGATGAAAGCGTATCTTTTCTAGCCACGGACATTGACGAGCTATGGCTTGTCTTCCTGTTCCCAGCACTTCCGTTGGTTATGCAGGACATAGAGAATGCTTCTCGAAGGGCAGACTGACCTAAGGAAGGATAACAAAGATTTCATCAAAACTCTGTTGAAAATTTTTAATTGAAAGGGTGATACGTAGAGGGTTTCCAGCAGCAATAACCTTTGGACTGATGCCAAAACATCTGAACCAGAATGGAGTTGTCGTCTTTGTGTTTAGCGCAGCAAGCCATTAACTTGGAAAGCTAGAGTTCAAATCCCAGTTTCCTCCCCCAAACTCTTTGGAACCTCGGGTAAGTTAAGCTAAATCTCTAATGAATCAGAAAGAAAACAGACTGTAAACCTCCCTGGGAAGGGAAATACCTACTGTACATCCCAACATTTCATGAAGGACATTATGAGAGTACTAGGATGCGTGCATTTTCCTGTCTCACGCCCGCTCTCTGGAACTCATTTCCAGTCAACATACATCTGGAGCCTTTATACTCCAAGGTTAGAGCATTACTACTAATATTACTACTACTACTCATCATTAGTAATGACTTACTTATCTTTGTGGGCCTACAATATACCAGGGACTGACAGTTTCAACACTAGGATATTCTGAAGTTCGAGCTCTCTCTCTCTCTCCCCTTTCTGGATGGCCTCTGTGAGTGTGATTTAATGGCTGCATTTTAGCTTGTTTACCTATGCTCATTCCTAATTCTGTTCTACATCTCATTTTTCAGAAGAACAGAAGAATAGCCAAACTGGGTCAGACCAATAGTCCATGCAGCCCAGTATCCTGTTGCCAACAGCGGCCAATCCAGGTGACAAGTACCTGCCAGAAACCCAAAAAGTAGCAACTTTCCATGCTACCAATCCGAGGGCAAGCACTGGCTTCCTCATGTCTATCTCAATAGCAGCCTATAGACTTTTCTTCTAGCAACTTGCCCAAATCATTTTTAAATCGAGATATACTAAATGCTGTTATTTTTATTGGCATTCCTTCTTTTGTAATGAACATCACCTTGTTATTGTTTAAGGAACAGTGGTATACTAAATCCAATAAACCATAAACTATATCTTACATTTGGAAAGCAAATCTAAAATCCAAATTGTTACAAGAAAAGATTCGTAAATTGGAAGGGGAGCTATACAACAACTATTAAGTTCAAGAGTAGGGATGTAGTTTTCTTACATGCAGCATAGCAATGGGTGTGGAGTTGGTACACCAAACCTTCAGCTCTAACTCCTACTGATATTAGGCTTTAAGGGCTCTGTTTACTAAGCAGCATTATAGGCGCGTTAATGTTTTTAACGCACATTAACCATGTACGTGCCTACAATATCCCTATAGGCACCTACATGGTTAGCGCACGTGCTAAATGTAGACATGCTAAAAACACTAACACGCCTTAGTAAACAGGGCCTTAAATGTTTTGTTCTGGATCTAAAGTACTGGTAAATATAATTATTTATCAGTAGTTCAGATCCAGGCAAAAATGTAAGAATAAAAATGATAAAATTTTCCAAATATGGTAATGTTTTTTGTTTTTTTAAATTTTGAAGTTGGAGTCGGTACATTTTTACTGATTCTGACTCCACAGACCTGATGTACACTGCATCTTTCTTAAATTCAAGTAAAACCAATGTCTACACCAAATTAACATCTACAGGTATTTCAGATTGCCCAAATTCTTGTAACATCACTGTGATCTATAATTATAACACCTTACCCACCCCATCCTCTTCCTGTGAGACTGTCATTGGAGTGCTTTGATGTTTCACTTATATGCACTGTTATTTATCAACATTTGTTTTTTTGTGAACTGAAGGAGGGTTACCTTTGAAAGCTAATCAAAAAATGTATTGTTAGTCCAATAAAAAAGGTATCATCTTATTTTCTTTTCTATGTTTAATTTTATTTCTATTGATAACCCTACTGAAAGACGAGTGTAGAATTTTTCTCAACATTTTTTTTTCATGATTGTTTCTGTTGCACTCTAGTTCAGTGTAATATTTACAAAGTCGACAAAAACAGTGTTTTCAGTACACTTTTATCAATGATAGAATAAAAAAAACCGAGATTCATACTCCACGGATACTCCCAGACCTTACTCCCAGTTTGAGTACATCGTCATAAACAAGTGACAGATTTGCACATTATTAAAAGATAAAAAGAAAATAAATTCACCTAAGGCTGCCATTTATTGGATAACTTGGGTGAATGGGGGTATATTCATGATGAACTATATTAATTCACAGGGGGACAATAAAAACTTTTTGTTATAAAAGCTATCAGGTACAAATCAAAGTAGGGTATACACAAAAAGTAGCACATATGAGTTATCTTATTGGGCAGACTGGATGGACCGTGCAGGTCTTTTTCTGCTGTCATCTACTATGTTACTATGTTACATGATTTATTCCTGTAGCCTCCCATGATTTTGTTTATTATAAAATTACCTTTTTTTTTTTTTTTTAATTCACAGGAGTGAAGTTTGGCCACAAAGTCTGATTTTACAATATATTTGTAGAATAAACTGATTGATGCTAAACTTACGCAGTAGTATTTAGTTTCAATAATTTATTGATGATTTAGCATATTATCAGTGGCAGCAATTTCCACCGATAAGCTGGTTAGTAGTACCTACTGAACAAAGGCAAGGTGGTATTCCATCATCAAAGTTTGAATATTTTCTCCCCTCCCCAACTTAAGCTATTAAACCCCCTCCCAGATGATACACATATTGAATTGTTGAAATAATTTGGCAAACCCTCAAAACATCCAACAGATGACAACCATAGTATGTCAAATTACTCTCCTCCCCCCACATCCGCCATTATACTTTCCATGAATCAGCAGAAGTGAGAGTTATAAATCAATCAAGTTTTACCAATATACAACTGAGCATTTCATGCCTCACCCATTCCACCCCCCTTCTTGTGTTACAACCTTGCAAGTGTGGTATACCGTGAAACAGAGATACACCTGCCCTACTAAGAGAGAGAGCAAACTGCCAACCCCACTTTTTCAATCCACTCCCCATGGCAATTCCCCTCCCTCCCCGACCGCCAACTAACTCCTGTCATATCCATACATTCCCCATCGCGCAATCATTCCCAGCAGTAAAGTCTCACACGGTATCCGGGTGGTAATGCCCTACACGCGCCAAATGCCACTTGGCACGTATCCGATACGCACGGCCAAAAACAAAAATTATTTTTCAGCCGCTTGTATCGGTCGCGCAGCAAAAATGAAATTACCGCAAGAGCAATGCAGTATCTCCATTTTGGAGCACAATGGGTGTGCGTAGACGCTTACGGGGCTTAATAAAAGGGCCCCTAAATCCAAGATAAGAAGGCTAAAGTCTGATAACTGGCAGTAAAGAATTCCAAAGCCTAGTAGCCTGGTAAAGAAAGGAGGCAGTACAGAATCTAAAAAAAACCTAAAATCTTTAACAGAAGAGAAATGTAATATTAGAGAATTTTTTCCTTGTGACCCTCTCAAAGAATTTCAAGAGAAAGAACCAGGCACACCCATTAAAGGGGGGCCGACCACAACCGGGCTGAAGGCCAGCGAAGACAGAAGTGTGGGGGAGGGTACAGGGAGGGCCTAGCTAGAGAGCAGAGGTAGTAGTGGGAGGGAAACAAGGGGTAGCAAGGGGAGGGGGCAGGAAAGAAGGGGAGAAGCAAGGGAGGAGGAGAGAGGAATTTGAACTGCACAGGAAGTCCTTTTGAATTTGGAAGCAGGAGAAGAGCAACGCCCACCCGCCCACCCACTTGAGAGGCAAGATTTGTCGCAGCGAGGCGTTAGACTACAATGTTTACGCACAGCCAGCAATGGGTACACAGCAGCTTGACATATAACAGTTACAAGTTTGGGGTAACTACTGCTGCAGAAAGAGTTGTGTGGAAAATTATCAAGTTGATGCAAATGGTAGGCTTGCATGTGAGCAGCCTTGTTATAAGGAAACAACGTGTATACAGCTTGTCTCCTGGTTTGGGCGGCCGGGAGGCCTAGAACGTCATTTTGTAAATGTGGTAGGTGCCTCCTTCAACGGGAAACAACGTGTATACAACTTGTCTCCTGGCTTGGGCGGCCGGGAGGCCTAGAACATCATTTTGTAAATGTGGTAGGTGCCTCCTTCAACGGGAGACACCAAGTGACGTCGGGTGCTTGGAAAACAGCACAGGGGGCCACAGGGGCTTGGTACGGCTTGGCCTGTGGCCCAGAATATGCAACTACGTGTAGAAGCTGTGTACCCGGGTAGAAATGCATGCTGGCATAATGATTAGTAGAAGATGTAATGTAATTTGTTTAAGTTGTAACAATTTTGATGTTCCTGGCAGCGGCCAAAATAAATCCAATTCTATCGAAGATACGGCTTGTAGTGTGGTATTGAAGGGGGCGGGGGTTGATACGTCTGAGTGTGTGCCGAATGCCCGAGTTGAGCCAAGTAGGGCATATAATTTGTGCTTGCCATTGTAAAATTCTAAAAACAGTATGGATTTTTAAAAGACAGCAAGTGCTAGAGGACCTCAGATGAGATGGACGTGTAGGCCTGGAGCTCCCTCCTAGGCCTTATTAAAATCAAGCTTTTTGGTGTCTTTGGCACAATTTTTTCATGTTCAAAGTTTACATTAACATTTGTGAACATGTCTTCTAACAAGGCACATAAGCAAGAAGCTGAATCATCCTCTTCCACAGGAGCAAAAAGAACAAAATGTGATTTGCCTTCTCCGGAAAAAATGGCACCATACAGGTCTGTCACACATTACTCAGAAGCGCATATAGAGGTACTGAAGGAACAGCACAAACTCACCACAAAGCATTTCGAGACTACTTGCAACTTCAAAAATGACTTATTGGCACTTAAGATTTCAGTTTCTGAATTTCAATCACAATTAGAAGATGTAGAAAAACACTCGGAACAAACTGCCACTGATCTACGCCAGCATGTACAAACCAGGGTTGCTGAGAGACAAAGCTGGGCCTGGAGTAAACACCCCTCCCTCGACCCCAATCCTGTCTCCAGGTCTGCCCTGCTTACTTGTCCTGCTCCTGTCACTGTGCATGGCAAAATTCACCAGGGCTTGGCACTAGCACGGCTTTCCTGTTCCTGTGCACGGCAGCACCACAGAGCAGAGTCCTTCCTTCCTTCCTGCCACGTCTACAGAGGCTGTTTGGACACGGCAAGAAGGAAGTACTCTGACCCATGGCGTTGCTGCACACAGGAACAGAAGAGCTAGCTCTGGGTGGGCCCCCCCTTGGATGCCGGGCCCTGGGGAATTTTGCCCCCTCCCTCCCTTGGCAGCCCTGGTACAAACAACACCAGACAAGCTCCACTCCTTAGAAAAACAAATGGAAGATCTCGCTAACAGGAGCAGAAGAAACAACATAAGAATTCTGGGCTTACTAGAACATGCTGAGGGTTCAGATTTACTTGTGTTTTTAAGTACATAGCTACCCGAAACTTTGCATTTGCCACATGATATCAAACTGGAATTTGAGCACACACACAGATCTACAGGGACGATTAAATCAAATGCAAAGTCTCCACGGCCTATAATAGCAAAGCTGCTTCAATATCCACAGGCACTTTCAATACTCACCACAGCGAGACCAATTCCTTCGATAATATATGAAGGAAGGAAGATCAACATTGTGCCTGATTTGTCTAAAACTCTGTATAGAAAAGAAAGCAGTTTTTGGCCTTGACACCACGGCTTAAGGAAAAAGGAGCGAGATTTGGGCTGCAATATCCAGTGAGAATGATCATCACTTTACACAATACCGCCCATGTTTTTGACTCTCCTGAATCCTTACAATCCTTCCTAGATAAAGAGACTCAGAAGGTAAGGCTGGTTAAGCTCAAGTAAAGGTATGTACTTTTCTCATCAAAAAGCCATATCTCAACACTGCATGTTGCCTGCTGCTGATTGTCAGCCTTTGCATTCAATCTACATAAAAGACTTTCGTCAGTCACACTATTCTCCATTGTGAACTCTGTTACCTGAAACACACATACTGAATGTCTTTAATATTATGCTAATTGCTTAGTAATTACTATAAGAAACTTTATTGCCATAATAACGCTGTTAAGCTATTTGCCTGTTTTGCCCTGTTTACTGCAAAATAATCTTCTTGCTGTTATTTTATTTATTAGGATTTATTTACTGCCTTTTTGAAGGATTTCACTCAAGGCGGTGTACAGTAAGAATAAATCAAACATCAGCAATAGACAATTACAGCAATAAAAATATTCAAATAACAATACAAAGTATGGCGTGGAGGGGCATAATCGAACGCAAACGCCCATGTGTAAGAACGTCCATCTCCGAGAATGGGTCCGTGAAGGGGTGGGCCGAATCGTATTTTCTAAAAAGATGGACGTTTATCTTTAGTTTCGAAAATACGGTTTGTGCCAGGCAAATGCATTGGATGTGGGTGTTTTTGAGATGTGGGCGTTTGATTGAGCTGGGCGTTTTCGTTTTTCAGCGATAATCGAAACCGACGCGTCCCAGCTCAAAAACGACCAAATCCAAGGCTTTGGGTCATGGGAGGGGCCAGGATTCGTAGTGCACTGGTCCCCCTCACATGCCAGGACACCAACCGGGCACCCTAGGGGGCACTTTTAAAAAACAGGAAAAAACATTAAATTACCTCCCAGGTGCATAGCTCCTTTACCTTGGGTGCTGAGACCCCCAAATCCCCCCCAAAACCCACTCCCCACAACTCAACACCATTACCATAGCACTTAATGGTGAAGGGGGGCACCTACATGTGGGTACAGTGGGTTTTGGGGGGGGGGGGGGGTAGAGGGCTCCCATTTACCACCGCAAGTGGTAAAGGTAGGGGGGATGGGCCTGGGTCTGCTTCCCTGAAGTGCACTGCATTACCCACTAAAACTGCTCCAGGGACAGGACTTGTTGCTGCTGTATAACCTTGGCACAGCAGTTCACACCGTAAGACTAATCTCGCTGAAAACGTCCTTTATTTCAATAACCGCGTTTACTCACAGTTAACTGCAGATCAGAGGTTGGTTGTGCCCCACTGGCAACGAGTCTCCATGGTACTAAGATTAGCAGTAGGTCAGAGCTGGCAGAATGGTGTACAATGCCCTCTTTCAGCAACATTCAAGGTAAGAACTAAGTTCTGTAACGTGGCTAACACATGAAAGGGATCTAAAACGGACTTACAAAAATGGCCACTACCTCGTGGACTACCAGAAACTCTGACCCAGTAAGCAGAGGGAAAAGCACCATGGGAGAACAGCCTACCAACTACCAACATCATGAGACTGTAACACAAGCTAGTGAAATCATGGAGCCCAATACCCTACACCCACCACAATGCAATGCTGATGTGACCCTGCAGTGCACCCGAGAGCCACATCTGACCCAGGGAAAGGCTGTGAGAGATCGCACACATTCTGCTGTCATGGAGGTGGGTACGGAATTTGAGGGTGGCATAGAGGCTGGGAAATAAGGTTTTTGCAAGTGGGTTTTTTTTGGTGGGAGGGGGTTAGTGATCACTGAGGGAGTCAGGGGAGGTGATTCCCGATTCACTCCGGTGGTCATCTGGTCATTTAGGGCACTTTTTTGGGACCTATTCGTGAGAAAAAAGGGTCCAAAAAAAGTGTCCTAAATTCTCGCAAAAAATGCCTTTCTTTTTTCCATTATTGGCCAAGCGCACCCATCTCTGCTCGGCCGATAACCATGCCCCAGTCCCGCCATCACTACGCCTCCGACACACCCCCATCAACTTTATTCATTCCCGCGACGGAGTGCAGTTGAAGACGACCAAAATCGGCTTTCGATTATACCGATTTGGCCGCCCACGGGAAACGGACGCCCATCTCCCGAACATGGGCGTTTTTCTCCTTTCAAAAATAAGCAGGATAGTATACTATTTACAATGTCAACACAATACGTAATAGAACATTTTAATTGACTAGGGTATAAGCAAAGATGGAACATATAGACAGGTATGGGGCCCTTTTACTAAGGCGCACCCAAAAGTGGCCTGTGCTAATGTAGGCGTGTGTTTTGGATGTATGCTGGTCCATTTCCTGAACGTGCCTGGATAAAAAGGGGATTTTTTTAATGTGCCTGAAAATGGACGTGCGACAAAATGAAAACCAGCACGATTCCATTTTCGGCCTGAGACCATAACGCCACATTGACTTAGCCGTAAGGTCTCATGCACTAACCAGCCGTTAAGCATGCAGCGCGCGCCAACTGCCAATTACTAAGGGTCCCACAGTAGAATATAAAAAATATTTTCTATCACATGTTTTGAATATATACTCTATGCAGTACTATATCATTAGTTGTTAGACAACACCATTAAGTTCTAAGTTTAAAAAAAGGAAAGTGTCTAGGGGATCTCTGTTGCCTGCAGTTCGCTTCTGTTTTTCTCATGCACCCAACTACCAACCAGAAGGCTGAGCTCTTTGCTCTTGGTGCCTTTCTTTTTCTCTTTCCATAGCCTCCCACAGATCAATCCAGAGACTTATGGGTTGTGCCCCTCTACCAGCAGGTGGAGATAGAGAGAACCTCCAAGGTTTGCTTTATGTGGACCTGTGCAGCCAGCTGAAGCTAAGTATTCTCTCTATCTAGCAGGTGGAGGGACATCTCTGTGTAGCTGTGGTTTGATCTGGCTACTGGTGTCCTTTGGGCCTAGTTTAGCACAGTCAGGGGTTGAGTGGCTGTTTGTAGCTTCTGGTGTACACCTGGTGGTGCCAGGTCCCTCTCAGTCTCTCCCTACCCTTCCTCCGTCGACCGGGGCTGTGGGCCTGATTGGGTGTTGTCTTTCTCTCCTGACTAAAAAAAAAAAAGTTAAGCGTCTCTTTAAGAGACTTTGTTTTTGTTTAATCATACCAAGGAGCTAGACGGGCTGCCGAGTCTGTTTGAGGGGCAGGCATTTGTGGAGCATGTCAGTGCCTTCTGAGGTGGCTAAATGCTGCTTCCGGTGTGGGGGCCGGAGAGCAGCGTCGGGGGAGTGAGAGTCGTGCCGCCGTCAGCCCACAGCGGGTGGTCAGCGTGATGGGGGTACCGCTCAGGCGTCCGGTGAGTCGGAAGCGTAGGGGATAGTTTCGGCAGTTTCCTCGGGGCAGTTAGTGCAGCGCGCGCCATTTTTTCCTCTCATGCGCAACCAGTTCCGCACGTGGCGGTTGACAGACAGGAGGCACAGCGCGCTTCTGTGGCACAGGATCCGATGGAGGAAAGCAATTTAGAGGGAGCAGGGGAGTCCCTTTCAGTTCCTTTTTCCCCGGATTTTGTTTTATTAATGCACAATGCCTTTCTTCTGAAGAAGTCAGGAGCTTCTCTTCAGGCAACCCCATCTCTTCCTCAGTAAATGCAGCCTCTCAATCTTTCCTGCCAAAACGTCCCCGGGTGGAGATTTTGGATCCTGAGGAGCTATCTGACACAGATGGCCCGGTTTTGTCTCCGGGCTCTCCCTCAGAATCACTGGATTTGGCAGATGAGGTCACCCTGCCTTTTGAGGAGGGGGGTGAACTGACGGCTGCCCGCCTTTTCGCAGAGAAGAGCTTCCCTCCCTGATTATTAGGGCTTTTGAGGTTTTGGCCATTTCACCCCCTGAATCGTTTAGGGGGAACAGGTCCGGTGCCCTCTATTATGTCTGGCACCAAATGCCCACCTCGTTCCTTTCATGTGCATGAGGCCATGAAAATCCTTATTTTGGCGCGGTGGGATACGCCGGACAGTGGGCATAAGGTTGCTTAGAGCTATGTCGTATCTTTACGCGCTGCCTGCTGCTGACAGACTTGCTGAAGGTTCTTACGGTGGATTCATTAATCACAACGGTCACTAAGAAAACCACTCTCCCAATGTCTAGTACAGCACAACCTTACTCCTGATGGCTACAGTTTAAACAGCTGTACCAAGCAGCAAAGGACTTGCTGTGTTCACTGCACGACCGACCCAGACTTGTTTGTACTGATTGCATAAAGCATTAGACAAGGATGTTTGAGTCCTGATGAGACATAAGACAAATGGTATACCGCTGAATTTATATGTGCAATTGATGGCTGCCTGCCTCCTTCGCAAACATGACAGCATAGCAAGAATCTGAGTCTGGGCCAATTATCTGTCAACGCCTTCATGACATCTGGCAGGGGATAATTTTAAAAAGCTTTAGTAACCACAACCTGATCTTTTCTTTGATTTTTAAGATTTTTTTTTTTAATGTCAATAGGCACATACTAATACATTTGCCACCAGATTCTATAAATGGTGACTAAAGTCGTGCATATAAATTTGGCAGTGCAGCCAAAATGTGCCAGCAACTTAATTAACAAGTCAATCAGTGCTGATAATTGGCCAATAACAAGCAATTATTGGCACTAATTAGAATTTACGCATGCAATTTTTTAAGCATATCATGTAAAGTGGTGAGAGTAAATTCTAATGTGTGGATCTCAAAAGGGGGCGTGGGCATGGGAGAGCAATGAGCAGCTTATGGGTGTCCCTACAAATTACATGCGCTATTATAGAATATGCCCGATCCGCGCCCAAGTTGGATGCAGGCATTTACACCAGGTTTTACTTGGCGTAAATGGTCATTTCTAAATTTAGTCGCAGGTCCGGCTATTACGTGTATTCTAGAAACAACGCTTAATATTAGGCGTGGTTTATAGACTAGATCTAAGCGTGTTATTTTTTCTGCGCCATATACAGAGTCTGGTCTTTACAGGGTAATTCTACAACCGGCAGATGACCAAAGGTAAATGGGGGTGCTAAAGGCCAATAGCGCCAGACTAGCCCTCTTCTTTTTCCCCACCCCATTTCAGGCCACGCCATCAGGCAGCCTGGGCTGTCACCGTCAGTCCTGGGGTCCAGTTGACCCCCCACAATGGGTAATCCCCGGAGCACCCACAAATAACAAAAATACCTTGGTGGTAAAGTGTGACCCTGGTCCTCTGGTCCCTTGTTCCTCCACCCCCCCCCCCCCCCCGACCCCTTAACCCAACCTCCTCCCCAGTACCTCAAGCATTGGAGGAGGAGGGACTAGTACATTTTGCATTTCCGATGACACTTTACACAGATTCCATATTACTTATGTAGGATGCAGTAGTACAATAACTTGACACAGAACAGACCCCAAAGTTATCACTCTGACATAATAAACAAACATTTGAGGTTAGCATTAGTACCTTTACTAGGTGCTGTTTTCCTCACAGTGGCTACATGGTCTTCGGAGATAGCAAGACGTCTAAGTACATCGGCCAAAGCTGCTTTGAGCACCGTGATCTCATCTTCCTGCTGCTGTACTCGCAGCTCAAGAGCTGAAAGACGGTCCTGGACATCAGAAGTACTTGTGGCAGAGATACTATCATCTGTTTAAAAAAAAAACATATATGGACAAAAGTTAGCATGGTTTGGTATTTATTGTATCGTCTACCTCGATATGAAGTAGAAGCCATCCAAATACAAAGATTTGTAAAATTGCAAAATATGATTTAAAAATGGTACCGCAAGACAGTCAAAATTATGAGGCTATCAAATGTTAACTTTGAAAACTAGAATAAGGAAAATTCCATTCTTTGAATGTGTCATGTTGTCCTGTTCATAAGGCGTGCCAAAAAATGGCTTGTGCTGGTGTAGGTGCGTGTATTGGACGTGCACAGGTCCGTTTTTCAGCGCACCTGCAAAAAAGGTCCTTTTTTGTGGCCGAAAATGGCAGAATTAAAACGAGATCGCATCCATTTTGGGCCTGAGACTTTACCGCCACCCTCTGACTTAGCGGTAACGTCTCACGCGTTAACCGGGCGGTAATTGTCAGCGTATGTACACTGACGATTACTGCCCGGTTAGCACTGCGCAGTAGAAAATAGAAATAACTGCTCTTTAAACCAGTTCCCAAACCTGTCCTGGGGGAACCCCAGCCATCCATGTTTTCAGATATCGTAAATGAATATGCATGAGATAGATTTGCATACCAAGGAGGCAGTGCATGCAATCTTATGAACATTCATTGTGGATATCCTGAAAACCTGACTGGTTGGGATTCCCCCAGGGCAGGTTTGGGAATCATCGCTTTAGATAAGTTGAACAGGACAACATGACTTTCAAAGATGTGAATTTTCCTTATTCTAGTTTTGAAACATTTGATATCCTCAAAAGTTTGAGTGTCTTGCAGTACCATTTTTAAATCATAATTTGTACTACATGTTTCAAACAGTTCAAATACTTCTTTTACATTTTTAAGCTTGAGAACTCGTAAAACAGAAAACAACTATGAGCAAGACAGACATTAAGGCGCTCATTTTCAAAGCATATAGACTTACAAAGTTACGTGGAGGTATATTTTCAAAGCATTTGGACTTACAAAGTTTCATAGTAACCTATGGAACTTTGTAAGTCTATGTGCTTTGAAAATGAGCCTCCACATGTGGCAACTCCTATTTAAGTATTTCTGTTGCTTAGTTGTCTTAACCTTCGGGGTTTTTTTTAATGTTTTCATCACTACAATATGTGCCAGAAGGAAAAAAAATGTGTTCCAGCACTTGGCCCAATATGGGGAGAGCTGAAAATAAATGCAATGTGGACATATCCGAAAACCTCTGTGGCTACACAGAAACACATCAGTTTTAAAACAGTTTTAAAGCCATAAAAAGAGAAAGCATTTGCATATTCTCTTATATCACATTGGCTCCTGAATATATCCTGGAAGGTCATAAGTACATATGAACATAAGTATTGCCATACTGGGACAGACCGAATGTCCATCAATCACAGCATCCTTTTTCCTACAGTGGCCAATCCAGGTCACAAGTACCTGGCAAGATCACCAAAAAGTACAATACATTTTATGCTGCCTATCCTAGAAATAGTGGATTTTCCCCAAGTTCATTTTAATAATGGTCTACGGACTTGCAAACCTTTTTTAAAGAGGAGTGGAGGAGTAGCCTAGTGGTTGCTACTATTTGAGATTCTAGATGGAATGTTGCTAGTGGAGGAGTAGCCTAGTGGTTAGTGCAGTGGGCTTTGATCCTGGGGAACTGAGTTCGATTCCCACCGCAGCTCCTTGTAAAGTCAAATACCTTATTTGAAACGTATTAATCCGCAAACGAACCTTTTCCGGAGATGCGAAGGCGGTAGAACGAGAGGACATGAAATGAGATTGAAGGGGGGGCAGACTCAAGAAAAATGTCAGGAAGTATTTTTTCACGGAGAGAGTAGTGGATGCTTGGAATGCCCTCCCGCGGGAGGTGGTGGAAATGAAAACGTTAATGGAATTCAAACATGCGTGGGATAAACATAAAGGAATCCTGTTCAGAAGGAATGGATCCTAAGGAGCTTAGCCGAGATTGGGTGGCAGAGCCGGTTGCGGGAGGCGGGGATGGTGCTGGGCAGACTTATACGGTCTGTTTCAGAGCTGGTGGTGGGAGGCGGGGCTGGTGGTTGGGAGGCGGGGATAGTGCTGGGCAGACTTATATGGTCTGTGCCCTGAAAAGGACAGGTACAAATCAAGGTAAGGTACAGTGGGGGAAATAAGTATTTGATCCCTTGCTGATTTTGTAAGTTTGCCCACTGACAAAGACATGAGCAGCCCATAATTGAAGGGTAGGTTATTGGTAACAGTGAGAGATAGCACATCACAAATTAAATCCGGAAAATCACATTGTGGAAAGTATATGAATTTATTTGCATTCTGCAGAGGGAAATAAGTATTTAATCCCTCTGGCAAACAAGACCTAATACTTGGTGGCAAAACCCTTGTTGGCAAGCACAGCGGTCAGACGTCTTCTGTAGTTGATGATGAGGTTTGCACACATGTCAGGAGGAATTTTGGTCCACTCCTCTTTGCAGATCATCTCTAAATCATTAAGAGTTCTGGGCTGTCGCTTGGCAACTCGCAGCTTCAGCTCCCTCCATAAATTTTCAATGGGATTAAGGTCTGGTGACTGGCTAGGCCACTCCATGACCCTAATGTGCTTCTTCCTGAGCCACTCCTTTGTTGCCTTGGCTGTATGTTTTGGGTCATTGTCGTGCTGGAAGATCCAGCCACTACCCATTTTTAAGGCCCTGGCGGAGGGAAGGAGGTTGTCACTCAGAATTGTACGGTACATGGCCCCATCCATTCTCCCATTGATGCGGTGAAGTAGTCCTGTGCCCTAAGCAGAGAAACACCCCCAAAACATAATATTTCCACCTCCATGCTTGACAGTGGGGACGGTGTTCTTTAGGTCATAGGCAGCATTTCTCTTCCTCCAAACACGGCGAGTTGAGTTCATGCCAAAGAGCTCAAGTTTTGTCTCATCTGACCACAGCACCTTCTCCCAATCACTCTCGGCATCATCCAGGTGTTCACTGGCAAACTTCAGACGGGCCGTCACATGTGCCTTCCGGAGCAGGGGGACCTTGCGGGCACTGCAGGATTGCAATCCGTTATGTCGTAATGTGTTACCAATGGTTTTCGTGGTGACAGTGGTCCCAGCTGCCTTGAGATCATTGACAAGTTCCCCCCTTGTAGTTGTAGGCTGATTTCTAACCTTCCTCATGATCAAGGATACCCCACGAGGTGAGATTTTGCGTGGAGCCCCAGATCTTTGTCGATTGACAGTCATTTTGTACTTCTTCCATTTTCTTACTATGGCACCAACAGTTGTCTCCTTCTTGCCCAGCGTCTTACTGATGGTTTTGTAGCCCATTCCAGCCTTGTGCAGGTGTATGATCTTGTCCCTGACATCCTTAGACAGCTCCTTGCTCTTGGCCATTTTGTAGAGGTTAGAGTCTGACTGATTCACTGAGTCTGTGGACAGGTGTCTTTCATACAGGTGACCATTGCCGACAGCTGTCTGTCATGCAGGTAACGAGTTGATTTGGAGCATCTACCTGGTCTGTAGGGGCCAGATCTCTTACTGGTTGGTGGGGGATCAAATACTTATTTCCCTCTGCAGAATGCAAATAAATTCATATACTTTCCACAATGTGATTTTCCGGATTTAATTTGTGATGTGCTATCTCTCACTGTTACCAATAACCTACCCTTCAATTATGGGCTGCTCATGTCTTTGTCAGTGGGCAAACTTACAAAATCAGCAAGGGATCAAATACTTATTTCCCCCACTGTATACACAATAAGTAGCACATATGAGTTTATCTTACTGGGCAGACTGGATGGATCGTGCAGGTGTTTTTCTGCCGTCATCTACTATGTTACAACGGTTTATTTCAATAGCATTTTTTAAATGCTGCTGTTATGTAGCTTGAAATAAGTTTCAAGAACTTGAAACTTGTACTACTCAAGATTTTTTTATATACATATTGTACATTCAACTTCCTTTGCTGTCTGGCCTGTTCAAGGATGTTCTGCACATTTGCTGAGATTTACTAACCTTATACTACAAAGTAACACACATAGAGGGACCATTATGAGTGATTATGTATGGGATCTGCTAGCTGTTTGAGCCCCAGGCTTGTTAGAGGGGCCAAACAAAAACATAAAGGAGATATTTTTGGGTGCTGGGTACTTGTGTGAGCACCAGTGTTATCTATTGAAATAAGACTGTTTGGGGGACAGGGGATTTTTGAGGACTTTCCCTCATACCTAAAGACTGAATCATAGCCTGTTGCCTGAGTAAAACTTTGAACAGAAGGAAGAGGCATCAAGTTTAAGCAAAAGAAGACCAAATGTTTGCCAAGAAGTAATAGGAACTGCCACAAAGAAGCTTGTTTGTATAAAGCTCCCCCTGGTCCTTGGTTGGATTTATTTTTCTTTTCTACTGAGAACAATACACAGCAAATGAATCAGAAACCTAAATATTGCAAAAAGTCTACAGGTGGCTGCCATGCTGCGTGTAATGCTTGGACTATATGCTTTTATTTCACTCTGAATTAAAAGGGAGTTCAAAATACTGACCCTGGAAAGTGGAAATTACCGTACACTGTGGACTTCTCTACTTACTAGAGTTCTTCTTACTTCCTGCCGAGAGGTGCTACATCACACAACCCATGATGCAAGCATATAGAATGTAAAGTCTAGGATCAAGTAGGCTCTGTGGTACTGTATCAGGAATAGAGAGACTAGATGGGCCACACAATTCTTATTTACTGAACTTTCTATTTATATCCAGTTACGCTCAAGGTGATTAACAAAATCATAACAATCCAACAGCAGCCAGCAAACTAGGTTAAAAAAAATCTAAACATATAATAAAGCACGTATAAGTTACCATCATTAAAAATTAGCAAAATTACAATGACTGAAACAATAAACGGTTATTAGCAATGAATAAGGCCTAATCTGTGTTTCTATATAATCACAATGGCAGCTTAAAAAAAGGCTCCTTTCTCAATATTCTGCACTCTTTACTAAGGATATACATTAAGCTGGGAAAATGCAGAGTTAAGAAACACAACTGGCTCAAACTCAGAAATAGTCACATCACTTCTACTTTTAAGAGGACAGTGGCTCGCTGGAAATTCCCAAGGGTAAAAAATGAGGGGCCTTCAGTTTTCACCTTTGAACTCCCAGTACATCCTAGTACATAAGTATTGCCACACTGGGACAGATCAAAGGTCCATCAAGCCCAGCATCCTATTTCCAACAGTGGCCAATCCAGGTCACAAATACCCAGCAAGAACCCCAAAATGTTCAATACATTTTATGCTGCTTATCCCAGAAATAAGCAGTGGATTTTCTCCAAGTCATTTTAATAATGGTCTATGGACTTTTCCTTTATTATGGGCAGGTGGACGGTATCACTAGAACAATATGCAATCAATATTTACACAATTATTCCCTGAAATTCTCATAAAAGCATGAACCTGTGAAAAATACTTGCTCTGCTTTTGCACTCATTAAAGAGAAGGACATCTGAACAGATATTCTTATCATTGATCAGGTTTTGTGACATTCAAAAATCTATCCATTCACCACGGAATATGGAACAGTCTTCTTCCAGTACTGTGCCCCTATGTCTCAAGTACATACATGTTAAATAGCAATAAAATGTTTTATATTCTGCACCATTAAACAGAACCACCCACATTCATCCTCTTTGTACAGCTACTAGCACAGCACACATCCTGAATTCTAAGAACGTTTTGCATTCATATAATGTTTTTTTTATCTAATTCTAAGAACTGCTAAAGAAAATTCAGGAAGCATAGCTGCTATAAAAGTCAACATGATACTAAATTCTCCGGGTTACGGCACCCTTTTTACTCTAGTTTCAGAAACAGTTACTGGTGTGAAAGACAGTTCTGTGCCCTTTTCAGTCACGCTGCATGTTGGGAGTTATACTAGATATTATTATTACATTTGTACCCCGCGCTTTCCCACATAATGCAGGCTCAATGCGGTTTACATAGTAATTTGAAATACAAAGTTAATAGAATTTTAATAAAACAGTAGTAAAACAATGTAAAGTTGGGCTTAGTAGTGTATGATAAGTTGAGCTACATAATATATGACTAGGATAAAAGAGGGTAGACAGGATAGGATAGTGTAATTTGGGAGAAAGGGTAAGGAGGGATAAAATTAAGGAGAGAAGGAAAGAGAAGGATGGCGAATAAGTCTGACCAATTAAGTAGAAAGGGAGAGCTAAAAAGACTAAGGCTCATTTTCAAAGCACTTAGACTTACAAAGTTAAAATAGTAGCCTATGGAACTTTGTAAGCCTATGTGCTTTCAAAATGCGCCACACATAACAGGCCTTATATACCGTGTCTAAAAAAAATAGCTCTGAATGGTTTACAGTAAAAATTAATCTAAAGCATAACATAAAAATTACAAAAAAACATCAAAACAAAATAAAATTAAATCTATTGAAAAGTTTTTATATGAGGAAGAGAGTCTCACTTGACTTTTTCTATGTACACACAAAACGCTCTACACCCTAACTTTTCCCTAAACATGTGAGGTCCCACCCCTGGGAGAGAGGTAATTATTTTTGACTTTTAGAATTTGAGAATCTATCAAGGTAGCTACTGAAACTGTTCTGCCCTAATAGTCAGGCATTCTCATCTCTCCGCGAGTTTAAAGATAGCAATATTCACATTCTTACATGGCTTATTACTAACTGGAAAAAAAATCAAAATAATGACCCACTAAATTCCAGAAATATACTTCTGATGGATATTCATTTACAGGAAGAAAAAGCCTCAAAGAACTCCAGACCAACTCATCTATAGAAATTAAAATGATCACAAAGATCTACTCTTCATCATCGGCTTAAAAACCTTCCTAGTCCATTTATCCACACGTTTATCCTCCACTCCACTAGGGAGTGGAGGAGTGGCCTAGTGGCTAGGGTGGTGGACTTTGGTCCTGGGGAACTGAGGAACTGAGTTTGATTCCCACTTCAGGCACAGGCAGCTCCTTGTGACTCTGGACAAGTCACTTAACCCCCCATTGCCCCAGGCACAAATAAGTACCTGTATACAATATGTAAGCCGCATTGAACCTGCCATGAGTGGGAAAGCGCGGGGTACAAATGTAACAAAAAAAAAATTTGTAGAACTTTTTAGAACTTATTAAATATATCTTCCGTTTGCTGCTGTATAACTGTTGAATCACACTATCTATGGGCGACGCTTACTTAATTGTGAGCCCTCCTGGGACAGAGAAATATCCAGAGTACCTGAATGTAACTCACCTTGAGCTATTACTGAAAAAGGTGTGAGCAAATCTAAATAAATAAATAATTACATACTTGTTCGTACTCCCGGTGGTCTGGGGAATTGAGGAGTTACAAGAGTGGTAGCTCATGAAGTTGACTGTTTCCAGTTTTTGAGCACTGGATGCTGTTTTATGCTGGGAGTACTAAAAAGTATGCATTGCGTTGTCCATAGACGGTGTGATTCAACAGTTTTAAGCTCTATAGATCAGTTGATCTAGAGCTCGTTGAGGCTTTTCCTTCCTTTAAATGAATATCTATCGTAAGTGTATTTCTGGAATTTAATGGGTCATTATATTATAATGAAATTTAGAAAAATGCTTACAAGAATAAACGGTAACAATTAGAATAAGCAATTTGAAAGAACATGTCTATCACCATAACCTGGGTCTCCATCAGTTTCTCTCTCATACCCCTATACCCCCCCCTTCATCTAGTCTGTCTCTCTCTTATATCCCCCCCCCCGCCACAGCCTTCACCGAGCTTCTGTGTGTGTGTCTCTTTCTCATACCTCCCCACAGCTTTCATTCAGTCTCTCTCTCTCCCACACCCCTCATATCTGTCTCTCTTGTGGCACCCTCCAACCTTCCCCCAGTCTCTCTCATGGCTCCCTCCAGCCTTTCCCCAGTCTCTCTTGCCCCTTCCAGCCTTCCCCCAGGCTCTCTCATGAGCCTCACTGCCTCAGACTGCTTCTCCTCACCCTGCGTGGCGACTGGCCTCTACATATACTTGAGCAACGCAGTGCAGGAAGTTGGGGAAGTCTCACGGTTTCAAGTCCCACGAGACTTCCCAAACACCGTGCAATGCATGGCTCAATTATATGCAGAGCCCAATCGCTAAGCAGGGTGAGAGAATGAATTTTGAGGCAGTGCTGAGGAAGGAAAAATATATATCAGAGGTATGAAATCCAAGGTGCCAGGATGAAATTTCTAGGCACCATGGCTGCCTGGCGCCTCAGATTTGTCGAGCCCTGTTTTAAGATATGAGCAATGATGATGAACGTGGACAAAGATATCATTCAACTGAGAGTATTGTTGAGAAAATAATCTAATTTTTGCCATTTACAAATACATTTACAGTTGGGAGATGATTTGATGACAATAATGCTTTCATATTTTCTATATAATAGCGCAGCCATTGATAAACCCAGTTATCACAGTGGTTTTCTATTTCAAGATTAAGGATAGAGGGAATCTCAGAGAGACTTGCCAAGGAATCCATCGTCCACCATTTCAAGATACTAGAGACCTGAGTAAACTTTGATTTTAGCATTCACAAGCTACAAATAGACAAACATTTCTTTTAAACTCATCCTTCACACCTTGGTTAAAAAGTCAAGCTCCAGAGCTACTCAGCCAAAGCTACAAATTCATAATAATTACAATGACGTGTCCTTTCGCCCGGGTCAAGACCTCATAAGTTTAGGAAAAAGTTTGAGTGTGGGGCATTTTGTTCTTGAGGAGAGACCCACAAAATGTGTTTATGCAAGAGAAATCAGCGCTCCTTGATTGAACGCACAGTCCTTGAGTTAAGGCTGGTCCAGGCTGTGATAAGAAGTGAAAATGTACAGCAAAGGAACAGGTAAGCTGCCTTGCAGATGCTTTCTACTGATGCAGACTTCAAGAGAGCTCTCACAGAAGCATGACTCTGGATAATGTGTAATTATGTTAGCTAGGGAAATACTTGCTTATAACAGAATTGAATACATTATGCTAGTGAATGTTTTCCAAAGGAGCTGCAAATCTGGTAGAACTCAAGAGAAGAAAAACTACAAAGACTTTGATGGACACTGCTTTTTAAGCAGTGAGAACTCTTTTACATGCTGGGGTGTGGAGCATTTCCTTGCACTGATACTCAGGTGGCTTAGGATAGAAAGTAGGTAAACTTGTCTCCTTATTAATGAGGAAAGGTATTACTGTCTTTGCTAGGAATAAAATGACAGAACCACAAATATCTAGAAAATTCACACTCTAGAGAGGCAAAAGTGGTATGATAAATCTTATAAATAACCAGCCTTTAATGTCTATTACTGAGCAGTAACACTTTGAATGGAAGCTTTGGTTAAAGAAAAATCCTCATTCTTGCCACAATGGACTTTGTAATTTTGATGTCTTATGAGGTTGTTTTGGGGGTTTTTTTTCTTCATTTCACTAATGCCACAGTGGGAAGTCACAGTATTAATCAATTAAGTCAACTTTCTGAACTTTGTAATTGCCAACATAAATCTAGCAAAAGCACTGCCAAACAGGAACTGTAATGTCGGAACTGGTGATGACTCATTGGTAGAAGTACAACTAAAAACCTGATATGATTTAGTGCTTAGCAGCTGGTATTTGAACACTCTTCCGCTGCAATTAATGATAGAGTACTAAGCCATCTTAAGATGTTCTACATAACTTATGAGGGACTCGCCCTCAACACTGATCATAAACTTTATAGCTTCCATGAACTATTTTCTTTTGTATACATGTAAACTCTGCATCCAAAGTGGCCCAGGTTTACAAAAAAATAAAAATAAATCAAAGGATTTCAGAAACGTAATCACCAACCCTTTAACACAAATGCAGAGCACATAGGCTGTTAAAGCAGTAGTAAATCTTGATGTCAATCATGTCAGCAGGACCGGCTGAAACACAAGGCAATATCAGGCAGTTGTCTAGGGTAGCAGCTGGGGGGGGGGGGGGGGGGGGGGGGGGAGAAAAGAGCAGCTGTAGTAAAAGCCAAATAGATCCTGACAGCCAGGCAAACTCAAACGGCTATCAATGTGTACTTTTACCTGCAGTAGGAATGAGTAATATTTAAACAGTCTACTTACTTGGATAAATTACCTTTTGGAAATTGGGCTGTGTGTCTGTCTGTCTTAAGGTTCACCTAGAGTGTCCAATATTCTTGAACTAGCCCTGCCTAATGATGTGTTAAGAAGGGGATGGAGCCAACCACATAGAAAAAAAGCAATTATCTATCTGATGTTGAAGAAACCACTATTTGATTCCATCTAACTACAGACCAATTTCCAAGTTATCATTTCTTTTTAAACTATCATAAAAAAAATAGTGTAGTCTCAGGTTCCCTTTCTTACCCTGTGACAAATATTGTATAACAGGCAAGAGGCCTTAGGTCACCTTCAGGTAGGTAGGCCCAAAGATTTGGAATCGTCTTCCCTGCTTTTAAGAAGTTACTTAAGACTTATTTTTTTTTTATGAAGTCTTTTCTGTTGACTCATAAGCTATTCTTTCGCGAGTTAAGCTGGCTTGGCTTATGGGGGATTCTGGGCTGGGGCCTGGAGTCATGGTATCAGACATCAGAATTTTTTTTTCTTTTCACTTTCCTTTTCTATATGATCATGAAATTGGAGCTCTTTTCTGTTATTGTGTGTACTTATTATTTATTATGTACTCTGCTCTGACGGATTTGTTTCCTTGGGCGGTTAATCAAATGTAATAAACCCGGAACCTGAAACCTTCAGGTATGAGTTGTGGTTTGGGGGCAGTAAATTCTTCTCTGCCTGGACTCAGGGTTTGGAGATCCATGCTGGCTCCAGAGTGTACAAATATGATCCTTACATACAACTGCTTTATGAACTCTATAGGCAACCACACGCATCCCAAGTTATGGCGGATAACAAGCACAATTCAACAACTTTGACTTTAGCTTACACAAGCTACAGAGAGACAAATATTTCATTTAAACTCATCCTTTCTTCACAGCTTGGTTAAAACTCAAGCTCCAGAGCTGCTCAGCTAAAGCTGCAAATCCATATCATCTCTGGAGCTTATGCAAAACAATGTGCACATGCGTATAAGAGGAAAGGAAAAGCTTTGCTGATCTCTACTGGTGTTATTTACGCAATCAATACTTTCACTGCTGGGTTTACTAAGTATGTATCTGAATATACTTATTGTTATGTACCTCTTTACCTGCATGTCTAAATAGCCCTATCCTTGTATACAAGTTCTTTAGGTAAATCTGTACAGTTTAAAAGTGCCTTCTGGTAAAGTTTCTGTTTACTCAGTTCTCGGTTATCCTGGAAAAGTAGATGATGGATTCCTTTGCAACTCTCTGAGATCCCTTCTGTCCTTAATCTTGAAATAGAAAGCTACTAGGATGATAGCTAGACTTGTCAACGGCTGCAGGCAAAAATGTCTGTTCTTCCGAGCTTTGTTGAGTTTCAAATCTATGGGCTAGACCCCTGGGGCTCAGGGGCTGCAGGACCTGATTTATGCCCTGTATTCCTTTCTGAAGCCAATTCTCAACTGCCACTTTCTTGTCGTATTGTCAATCTGTGCAATTCAAAAATAGCCATTAGGAGCTAGAAGTGGCAATGGTGAGAGAAGGGCTGAATCATCCCTTGCTCTCCCCATGTACTTCCTGGTTCACAGCAATGTCTCTATTTACTGTCTCCCCAAAAATCTGAAAGGACTGGAGCACAGTTGTTTATGTTCTACTACTACTTAAAACTTGTATGAGAGGGTCCCTCCTTGACAGAGCTTACAATCTATTCAAGACAGAAAAACAATACAAAGGAGAAATTAGATCTTACCTGCTAATTTGCTTTCCTTTAGTCCCTCCAGACCGGCTCAGATTGACTGATGGGTTGTGCACGCCTTCCAGCAGGTGGAGACTGAGAATTCTGAATCTACAGAGTGAGCCAATAAGAGCCTTTGCCAGGCAGAGAAAAATCCAGTAACCTAACCAAGCAATAGAAGAAAACACGTTCTGTGCCCCTGGGAACCTGAGCAGCCCCAAGCCACAGACGTAAACCAAGTCTGTGTCATAAAGTTATACATATGCCAAGAGTCTCCTAACAGCAGGAGAGTTGCAGGGACCTGTTCAAGTTGCATAGGATCATGCTTTTTTTTATTTTTTAATGTTAAAGAATTAGAAAACAATAAACGGACAACACAGCTCTCCCTGAACATACTTACAGAAAATCACAGGCTGGTTCTGGGCCGGTCCGGAGGGACTAAAGGAAAGCAAAATAGCAGGTAAGATCTAATTTCTCCTTCCTTAGCATCCCTCCGGACCGGCCCAGATTGACTGATGGGAAGTAACAAAGCAGTGAAATTAAGGGTGGGACCCCAGCAACCCCGCTGTGAGAACATGCACCCCAAAAACTGCATCTTGACGAATCTACATATCCAATCTGTAATGCTTAGAGAAGGAGTGCAAAGAAGACCAAGTCGCCGCCCAACAAATCTCCAAGGGCGGCACCAGAAAACGCTCAGCCCAGGAAGCTGCCTGCCCCCTAATAGAATGAGCCTTCACTCCCTCAGGAACCTGTTTACCTGTCAAAAGATAGGCTGTAGCTATCATTTCCTTGAGCCATCTAGACAGAGTGGGCTTAGAAGCCGCCATGCCCTTCCAAGCACCCTCAATCAACACAAACAAGCGATCCGTCTGGCGTACAGAAGGTCTGTCGGCCAGGCTGAAGCAGTGCATCGATCCCTTGAGACCTCGAATCTTTGTGGCAACTGAAATACCTCTGAACCTTCGCATTAGATGCCGAAGCGAAGAGGTCCAGGACTGGGAGATCCCAGCAAGACACCACAGCCCGAAACGCTCTGGGATCTAGAGTGGTGCGACTGAGAAAATCTGCCTGAACATTCTTTCTTGGGAATGACGAAATAGATGAAACACCAACCTTGATGAAATTCTGACGAAGGAACCGGGCAGATAGCTTGAAGAGAGAGAAGCCGTTCTAGTGTCTCCATGATGACTCCCGCCTTGAGATGAGAGCGACAAGGAGACTCCAGAAACGCATCCCACAGAGGATGCGCAAACTCTTAAGGCATACCCTTCCCAAATAACCTCCAGAACCCACTGGTCGGAGGTGATCTGGGCACACCTCCCGTTGAACTGCATCAAACGTGTGCCTATAGGAACTGAAAGGTGGGCCCTGAGACCTTCATTGGGAAGGGCAAGTGGAGTGCTGGAAAGAAGCTGCTGAGTCCCTATCTCCTCTATGAGACCCTCGAAAGGACTGATTCCTCTAGAAAAAACGGGATCGCTGAGCCACAGTCGTCTTGCTTGATCTAAGACGACAGAAATCACGACCCCGCCCAAAAACAGACCACGCCCAGCAGCCTTCGGACGGTCCTCTGGGTCTCGGAACCTTGGTCTCCCCTAAACTATTGACCAGCTTATCTAAGTCTTCACCAAATAAGAAAGAACCCCAAAAGGGAAACTTACTGAGCTTAGATTTAGAGGCCGCATCCGCCGACCAGCCCCGAAGCCAAAGGGATCTTCTAGTAGCTACCCCCAAAGCCATAGATTTGGCAGAAGCACGGAGCAAATCATACAAATCATCAGCCAGAAAGGATGAACCCATCTCGAGTCTAGCCGCCTCAGCATCAATGGCTGAAAAATCATTTGAAGATCTATCTAGAATTCTTTCCAACCACCGAAACAAGCTCTAGCCACTAAGGAACCACAAATGGCTGCCTGAACTGCTAAGGCCAACACATCAAAGCTGCTCTTCAACACTGCCTCCATACGCTGGTCCTGTACATCTTTAAGTGCAGTGCCCCCATCCACAGGAACTGTGTTTCGCTTAGTGACTGCTGAGACCATCGCATCCACCACCGGTGGCTTCAAAAAGGACTTGTCCACATCAGGAACCGGATAGAGGCGGACCATAGACTTAGCCGGCCTGAAGGCCGTGTCAGGGACGTCCCACTGTGCCTGAATAAAGTTTTACCTGGTTTGCAAACTCCTTTTATTAAGCGGTCCACTTTAAGGGGTTCTGGGGCAGGCCACTCCTCCTCCTCAAAACGTAAGGTAGAGGAGACCAAAGAAATTAAGTCCTGCAGATCTTCCTTATGAAATATCCTAAGAACAGACTGATCTTCTCCAGTAACAAAGGGATCCGACCCCGAGCCCCCCCTATCCGGCGTCCTCCTGTAAATCAATTGACTGGGAGGCTTCCTGCTCCTCTAAGTCTGGCATCTCTTGATCTGGGTCAGACATAAAGTCTTCCTCCAAAGTAGCAGACTCTCTAGATCTTTTCGCAGACACAAGCTGTTCTACTGCAGATCTCTTACCTGCAGGGACAGCAGAGGGCCGGCAGAGAAACGGAGCGCTCTGCCTGCCCCATCGGAGCAGGCAAGATGGCGGCGGTGCCCGCTAAAAACTCTCTTTCCCTCCTGTCGCGTCTCGGCCCTCCAATGAAAGTGCGAACGCTACCGCCGCCGAAGAAACTGGCCCGGCTGAATCTTCAACGGCTGTGCAGAACTTGCAAGAGCCATTCGCGCCTAAACCGCAGCGCTGACAAACAGCACCAGCTGAGCTTCTCAGCCATCACAGAGAACTGCGTGCTCTTTTTCTTTTGTTTTTTTTTTAAAGGTGGAAAAAACACCGAAGGGAAGCAAAGGAGAAGACAGCCTACCAAACAGACACAGGAGAGCCGGTATGCCCGCCTATACTGTACCACAGAGGCAAGAAAATACTATTCACTGACTTAGAAGTGAATTATTAAGACTTCCCTGTGGGTTAGTATGTTTGATTGGGGTTTTTTTTTGTTTTTTGTTTTTTAATTGGCTGCCTCTCCCTGCCTAGACATTCTTCCCTTTAAGAGGCTAAGGAAATACACAGCACAGCAGATAGAAATGCTGTAGAAGGGAGGATTGGGGGGAGGGACCCGGCCACCAGGGTGTGACACCCCCCGAGGCTGGAATAGATCACTGCGGACCTCAGCCTCAAAGAACAGGTCAGCAAACACCCCAGGGACACAGAAGAAATTCAAGTACTCAGAAATACCAAGTAGAAAAATCTTAACAAGAAAAAGAGAGAGACTGAAGGGCTCATGACCATCCACCTGCTGGAGACTGAGATTACTGGATCTTTCTCTGCCTGGCAATGGCTCTTATTGGCTTACTCAGTAGATTCAGAATTCTCAGTCTCCACCTGCTGGAAGGCGTGCACAACCCATCAGTCAATCTGGGCCGGTCCGGAGGGACGCTAAGGAATAAGGGATTAGGGAGTTAATGTACTCAAAAAGGATGGGAACCTCTTTTAGTGAAGTCCCCCTCAATAGTTTTTCAGCAGCATACAGAGGTTAAGTCAATTTTTCATCCTCATCAGTCTGGTTTCCTTTTAAGCCATAGCACATGGACATGTGGTTCAAGCTGTCTCTTGATCTTTCAGCTGCACTTGACTTTCTGAATCATAGCCTACTTTTGGCAAGATTATGCGACACTGGTTTGTCTGGTCAAGTCCATCAATAGTTTGTCTCCTTTTGCAGGGTAATACATTTTTGGTATCTGTCCACGCCTCCCTTTCATTTTAAGCTTTTAACTTTGGCTCCGTTTTGTCACCCTTGTTTTTCAATATTTTCATTGCTCCATTAGCGAACAAATCATTCAACATTTGGGTGCTTCTTACAAACGCTGATGACATTCGCCAAGAACATAAGAATAGCCATACTGGGTCCATCTAGCCCAATATCCTGTTTCTAGCAGTGGTCAATCCAGGTCATAAGTACCTGTCAGAAACCCAAATAGTAGCAAAGTTCCATGCTACCAATCCAAGGGCAAAAAGTGGTTTCCCCACGTCACCCAGTATTTTACACTCTATGTAGTTATCTTGATGACCAAACTCCTACACACACTAACCCATGCATTACTAATCTTTCACCTTGATTAATGCAATTCTGTTTATGCTGGTCTTCCTCACTCATCTATTCAAAAACACCATATTTATTAAGTCTTGCCCATAAGCATGATCATGTTACTCCACTGTTCATCTGTTATCACTGACTTCCCACAAACTTTTGAATCTCTTAAGATTTTGCTCCTGGCCCATAAGGCATTACACACTAGAACTCCTACTTTCTTGCCTCCATTATTACTCCATATCTCTCCTTGTGATTGCTTTGTTCCTCCCAAGATCACCATCTGATTATTCCTCTGCCCTTCTACTAGATTCAGTTCATTTTTTTTTACACCACAGTGCTCAAATGATCTTTTCACCTCTTCACACAGAAGAGTCGTTATCTAAGTTTAAAGCAATACTTAAAAACTACCCGGAACTCTTTGCCGGAGGATGTGGTAACAGCGGTTAGCGTTATCTGGGTTTAAAAAAAACGTTTGGACAAATTCCTGGAGGAAAAGTCCATAGTCTGCTATTGAGACAGACATGGGAAGCAACTGCTTGCTCTGGGATTTGTAGAATGGAATGTTGCTAAACTATGAGATTCTACATGGAATCATCACTCTCTAGGATTCCAGAATCTTGCTATTCTTTGGGGTTCTACATGGAATGTTGCCACGATTTGGGTTTCTACCAGGTACTTGTGACCTGGCTTGGCCTCTGCTTGGAAAACAGGATATTGGGCTAGATGGATCACTGGTCTGACCCAGTATGGCTACTCTTATGTTCACCATGGCTTTTGGAGTTTGGGGATATTCAGGCTAGGGTTTGGGCTGCTGGTAAGGATTTCTTCTCCTGATAGACCCTCCGAATTAGACTCTAGCATTAGTACCATTTTAGTATCCTTTCCTGTTTATTAATGGCATTCTTTTCCTTTCTCTTTTGAACATTTGTACACTGCTCTGACCTTGTCAAAGTAAAAGCAGTATAGCGAATGCTACATACCTGTAGAAGGTATTCTCCGAGGACAGCAGGCTGATTGTTCTCACTGATGGGTGACGTCCACGGCAGCCCCTCCAATCAGAAACTTCACTAGCAAAGGCCTTTGCTAGTCCTCGCGCGCCCATGCGCGGCTGTCTTCCCGCCCGAACCGACTCGTGTTCGTCAGTCCCGTATATAGCAAGACAAAGACAAGGGAAGACACAACTCCAAAGGGGAGGCGGGCGGGTTTGTGAGAACAATCAGCCTGCTGTCCTCGGAGAATACCTTCTACAGATATGTAGCATTCGCTTTCTCCGAGGACAAGCAGGCTGCTTGTTCTCACTGATGGGGTATCCCTAGCCCCCAGGCTCACTCAAAACAACAAACATGGTCAATTGGGCCTCGCAACGGCGAGGACATAACTGAGATTGACCTAACAACTTATCCAACTAACAGAGAGTGCAGCCTGGAACAGAATAAAACATGGGCCTAGGGGGGTGGAGTTGGATTCTAAACCCCGAACAGATTCTGAAGCACTGACTGCCCGAACCGACTGTCGCATCGGGTATCCTGCTGCAGGCAGTAATGAGATGTGAATGTGTGGACAGATGACCACGTCGCAGCTTTGCAGATCTCTTCAATAGTGGCTGACGTTCAGCAGGGCAGGAATGAGGACGGGGAAAGAATGTTGGCAAGACAATTGACTGGTTCAGATGGAACTCCGAAACCACCTTTGGCAAGAACTTAGGGTGAGTGCGGAGGACTACTCTATTATGATGAAATTTGGTATAAGGAGCATGAGCTACTAGGGCTTGAAGCTCACTGACTCTACGAGCTGAAGTAACTGCCACCAAGAAAATGACCTTCCAGGTCAAGTACTTCAGATGGCAGGAATTCAGTGGCTCAAAAGGAGGTTTCATCAGCTGGGTGAGAAGGACACTGAGATCCCATGACACTGTAGGATGTTTTACGGGGGGCTTTGACAAAAGCAAACCTCTCATGAAGCGAACAACTAAAGGCTGTCCTGAGATCGGCTTACCTTCCACACGGTAATGGTATGCACTGATTGCGCTAAGGTGAACCCTTACAGAGTTGGTCTTGAGACCAGACTCAGACAAGTGCAGAAGGTAGTCAAGCAGGGTCTGTGTAGGACAACAGCGAGGATCTAGGGCCTTGCTGTCACACCAGATGGCAAACCTCCTCCATAAAAAGAAGTAACTCCTCTTAGTGGAATCTTTCCTGGAAGCAAGCAAGATACGGGAGACACCCTCTGACAGACCCAAAGAGGCAAAGTCTACGCTCTCAACATCCAGGCCGTGCAGCCAGAGACCAGAGGTTGGGATGCAGAAGCGCCCCTTCGTCCTGTGTGATGAGGGTCGGAAAACACTCCAATCTCCACGGTTCTTCGGAGGACAACTCCAGAAGAAGAGGGAACCAGATCTGACGCGGCCAAAACGGAGCAATCAGAATCATGGTGCCTCGGTCTTGCTTGAGTTTCAACAAAGTCTTCCCCACCAGAGGTATGGGAGGATAAGCATACAGCAGGCCTTCCCCCCAATCCAGTAGGAAGGCATCCGATGCCAGTCTGCCGTGGGCCTGAAGTCTGGAACAGAACTGAGGGAACTTGTGGTTGGCTCGAGATGCAAAGAGATCTACCAAGGGGATGCCCCACACCTGGAAGATCTGGAGCACTACTCTGGAGTTGAGCGACCACTCGCGAGGTTGCATAATCCTGCTCAACCTGTCGGCCAGACTGTTGTTTACGCCTGCCAGATATGTGGCTTGGAGCCACATGCCGTAATGGCGAGCCCAGAGCCACATGCTGACGGCTTCCTGACACAGGGGGCGAGATCCGGTGCCCCCCTGCTTGTTGATGTAATACATGGCAACCTGGTTGTCTGTCTGAATTTGGATAACTTGATGGGACAGCCGATCTCTGAAAGCCTTCAGAGCGTTCCAGACCGTTCGTAACTCCAGGAGATTGATCTGTAGATCGCGTTCCTGGAGGGACCAGCTTCCCTGGGTGTGAAAGCCCATCGACATGAGCTCCCCACCCCAGGAGAGACGCATCTGTAGTCAGCACTTTTTGTGGCTGAGGAATTTGGAAAGGGCGCCCCAGAGTCAAATTGGACCAAATCGTCCACCAATACAGGGATTTGCGAAAGCTCATGGACTGGTGGATCACGTCTTCTAGATCCCCAGCAGCTTGAAACCACTGGGAAGCTAGGGTCCATTGAGCAGATCGCATGTGAAGGCGGGCCATGGGAGTCACATGAACTGTGGAGGCCATGTGGCCCAGCACTCTCAACATCTGCCGAGCTGTGATCTGCTGGGACGCTCGCACCCGCGAGACGAGGGACAACAAGTTGTTGGCTCTCGTCTCTGGGAGATAGGCACGAGCCGTCCAAGAATCCAGCAGAGCTCCTATGAATTCGAGTCTTTGCACTGGGAGAAGGTGGGACTTTGGATAATTTATCACAAATCCCAGTAGCTCCAGGAGGCGAATAGTCATCTGCATGGACTGTAGAGCTCCTGCCTCGGATGTGTTCTTCACCAGCCAATCGTCGAGATAGGGGAACACGTGCACTCCCAGCCTGCGAAGCGCCGCTGCTACTACAGCCAGGCACTTCGTGAACACTCTGGGCGCAGAGGCGAGCCCAAAGGGTAGCACACAGTACTGGAAGTGACGTGTGCCCAGCTGAAATCGCAGATACTGCCTGTGAGCTGGCAGTATCAGGATGTGCGTGTAGGCGTCCTTCAAGTCCAGAGAGCATAGCCAATCATTTTCCTGGATCATGGGAAGAAGGGTGCCCAGGGAAAGCATCCTGAACTTTTCCTTGACCAGATATTTGTTCAGGGCCCTTAGGTCTAGGATCGGACGCATCCCCCTGTTTTCTTTTCCACAAGAAAGTACCTGGAATAGAATCCCAGCCCTTCTTGCCCGGATGGCACGGGCTCGACCGCATTGGCGCTGAGAAGGGCGGAGAGTTCCTCTGCAAGTACCTGCTTGTGCTGGAAGCTGTAGGATTGAGCTCCCGGTGGGCAATTTGGAGGTTTCGAGGCCAAATTGAGGGTGTATCCTTGCCGTATTATTTGAAGAACCCAACGATCGGAGGTTACAAGAGGCCACCTTTGGTGGAAAACTTTCAACCTCCCCCCGACCGGCAGATCGCCCGGCACTGATACGTTGATGTCGGCTATGCTCTGTTGGAGCCAGTCAAAAGCTCGCCCCCTGCTTTTGCTGGGGAGCCGTGGGGCCTTGCTGAGGCGCACGCTGCTGACGAGAGCGAGCGCGCTGGGGCTTAGCCTGGGCCGCAGGCTGTCGAGAAGGAGGATTGTACCTACGCTTACCAGAAGAGTAGGGAACAGTCTTCCTTCCCCCATAAAAACGTCTACCTGAGGAGGTAGATGCTGAAGGCTGCCGGCGGGAGAACTTGTCGAAAGCGGTATCCCGCTGGTGGAGCTGCTCTACCACCTGTTCGACTTTCTCTCCAAAAATGTTGTCCGCTCAGCAAGGGGAGTCCGCAATCCGCTGCTGGATCCTATTCTCCAGGTCGGAGGCACGCAGCCATGAGAGTCTGCGCATCACCACACCTTGAGCAGCGGCCCTGGACGCAACATCAAAGGTATCATATACCCCTCTGGCCAGGAATTTTCTGCACGCCTTCAGCTGCCTGACCACCTCCTGAAACGGCTTGGCTTGCTCAGGAGGGAGCTTGTCCACCAAGCCCGCCAACTGCCGCACATTGTTCCGCATATGGATGCTCGTGTATAACTGGTAAGACTGAATCTTGGCCACGAGCATAGAAGAATGGTAGGCCTTCCTCCCAAAGGAGTCTAAGGTTCTAGAGTCCTTGCCCGGGGGCGCCGAAGCATGCTCCCTAGAACTCTTAGCCTTCTTTAGGGCCAGATCCACCACACCAGAGTCATGAGGCAACTGAGTGCGCATCAGCTCTGGGTCCCCATGGATCCGGTACTGGGACTCGATCTTCTTGGGAATGTGGAGATTAGTTAAAGGCTTGGTCCAGTTCGCCAGCAATGTCTTTTTTAGGACATGATGCATGGGTACTGTGGACGCTTCCTTAGGTGGAGAAGGATAGTCCAAGAGCTCAAACATTTCAGCTCTGGGCTCATCCTCCACGACCACCAGGAAGGGGATGACCGTAGACATCTCCCGGACAAAGGCCGCAAAAGACAGACTCTCGGGAGGAGAAAGCTGCCTTTCAGGGGAGGGAGTGGGATCAGAAGGAAGGCCATCAGACTCCTCATCAGAGAAATATCTGATGTCCTCCTCCTCCTCCCACGAGGCCTCACTATCGGTATCAGACACAAGTTCATGAACCTGTGTCTGAAGCCGTGCCCGACTCGACTCCGTGGAAACACGGCCACGGTGGGAGCGTCGAGAGGTAGACTCCCTCGCCAGCACCGGCGAAGCTCCCTCCGCTGACGTCGTCGGGGAGCCTTCCTGGGAGGCGGCCGCAGTCGGTACCGCAAGCGGTACCGCTGTTGGAGATCTCACCCTGGGCAAGGGGCCAGCCGGCGCCTCGCTCGACGGTACCGGGGGTGCAAGCACCCCCGGTACCGGAGGGGAAGGGCGCAACAGCTCTCCCAGGATCTCCAGGAGAACGGCCCGGAGACTCTCGTGCAGAGCGGCTGTGGAGAAAGACATGGAAGCCGATGCAGGCGTCGAGGCCAGAGTCTGTTCCGGGCGTGGAGGCTGTTCCGGGCTGTCCAAGGTGGAGCGCATCGACACCTCCTGAACAGAGGGTGAGCGGTCCTCCCGGTGCCGATGCCTACTGGGTGCAGACTCCCTCGGCGACCCAGAGCTCTCAGTACCGATGCGGGAAGGTGACCGGTGTCGATGCTTCTTTGATTTCTTCAAACGAAGCATGTCACCGGCGCTTCCCGGTACCGACGAGGAGGACGTAGAATCCAGCCGTCTCTTCCTCGGGGCCGAGGCCGAAGAAGGTCAGTCTCGGGGGGGCTGTACCGCAGGAGCCCTCAGGGTAGGGGGAGACCCACCCGAAGGCTCACCGCCACCAGCAGGGGAATGGACAGCCCTCACCTGCACTCCAGTCGAAGCACCACCGTCCGACGACATCAGCAACAGCGGAGGTCCCGGTACCACCGACGCCGACTTCCGATGTCTCGGTACCGACGATGCAGAGGGTCGATACCTCGATGCCTCAATGCCGAGATCGAAGGTCTTGATGCTGTTGACGTCGATGCACTCGATGCCTCCGGTGCTGTTGTCGACGAAGAGCCCGAGAACAACACATTCCACTGGGTCAATCTCGCTACCTGAGTCCTCTTCTGTAAAAGAGCACAAAGACTGCAAGCCTGCGGGCGGTGCCCAGCCCCCAGACACTGAAGACACGACGCTTGCCTATCAGTGAGCGAGATTACCCGGGCGCACTGGGTGCACTTCTTGATGCCGCTGGGAGACTTCGATGACATGGGTGGAAAAATCACGCCGGCGAAATCAAAATTCGCAATGGTGACGAAGGGCACCAAAAATAAGGGAGAGAGAAAAAACCCGTACCGAGGCCACAAAAAAGGCCTACCCCGAAAGCGAAAGGAAACTTACATCGGAAACAAACTGGACACACGGGAAGGGACAAAGACCGAGGTCTTTCTTTTTTTTTTTTTTTAGCGAAATCGCGAAGACGCACGAGGGTCAACTTGAGGGGCGCGAAACGGTGGCAAAACACGACCGTCCCGAGCGCGGACAAAAGAAGACTGACGAACACGAGCCGGTTCGGGCGGGAAGACAGCCGCGCATGCATGGTGCGCATGGGCGCGCGATGACTAGCAAAGGCCTTTGCTAGTGAAGTTTCCGATTGGAGGGGCTGCCGTGGACGTCACCCATCAGTGAGAACAAGCAGCCTGCTTGTCCTCGGAGAAATCAAGTTACAATCTTCTTTTCCTCCTGTAGTGGTGCTACCCAACATGTAAGCACTTCCCCAGGAATTCATGACCTGAAATGCACACTTCAAAACTGTTGCTTAGAACAATATACTACCCAATACACTGTATAGAGCAACAGACCCCTGTATGGACAAGTACAGAACCCATAACCTTCATGGAAGGGTCAGTTGTGAGTGCTGGAAGAGAAAACAGCAGCAGCTGACGATAAAAGAGAATTTCCTCTCTCTTCCACTTCCTAATTGTCAAGACCTGTTTAATTGTTGCAAGGTTATACTTCATGGAATCAGATTAACAGCAACTCTGACTCATTTTCCAAAAACCATATTAGTCAATGGCTATCTGCACAGTCAGTAGTTCTTTATCTGGATAGAAGTGGAACCCATGGTGCTCCTTTGTACATAATCTTTCAGAAGCATAACCCTTGTCCACATACATAGTAGAGTGACCTGGAAAGAAACTCAGAGTATTTTTTTTAAAGACTTGGGAGTCCTTTGACTAAAATGGGCTTACCGCTTGCTAAAAAGGAAGTACCACTGGGCTACTGCAGCAGCCTGGCGGAAGTTCCCACCCCCCAGCGCACGTCATATTCGACACTACAAAAACATTTTTTATTTTTGTAGCACTGGTGTGTACCCAGCAGTAATCGGGCAGTGCGCGCTGCCCGGTTACCGACGGGTTAGCATGGGAGCTCTCACCACCATCTCAATGGATGCTGGTAAGTTCTCCCCCTCAAACGGCCACACGGCAAGTGCTTCACTTGCTGAAAGGCCATTTCCTGGGAAAAAAAACCCCAAAGACCTGCCTTTTACGCGCTGCGGTAAAAGGGGGGCCTCGGAACACATCAAAAAAACCCTTTTGCCGCAGTTTTTTTTTTTAAGAGGGTCCTAGATTTAACACTCATGGTATAATGACAGTGCTGATCCATGCTAGACTGTTCTGTGCATAGCTGAATAAAAAAAGAAAAGTTCTCTTCTTGGTATCAGTTACGTGAAAAGGGAGATGCCATCAAGAGTAGATATCACTTTAACTGCAAAATTAGGGGTCCTTTTACAATGGCAGGTTAGCGTTTTTAGTGTGCGCTAATGATTAGTGCCCTCTAAACACTAGAGACACCTATAGGAATATATGGGCATCTCTAGTATTTAGTGCACACTGATTTTTGACATGCACTAAAAACGCTAGCGCACCTTTGTAAAAGGACCCCTAAATGCACATTACTAGTTGCATCTAGTCTACAATAAAAGCATATCATCCTAAGTCACTAAACTTACTTAGCAAATTACCACTCAAGAAAGTTTTACTGAGCGTGAAACAAATTTTAAGATATGTGCCTTCAAATATGGGACATAGTTATCAGTCGGTACACAGATTCTTGTTCAAAACTGAACACATTTCTGACAGTAAATCTGAAAGATTTATTTTTTTATTAAAAAGGTGATTTTAAGCCACATCGACTACTGCAGTGGCATTTTTGCTGGTTGTACACACTATATTCTGAAGAAGCTCCAGACAGTTCAAAACACCGCAGCCAGACTGTTCTTTGGTAAATCACGCTTCGACAGTGCGCAGCCTCTTCGTGTGAGACTTCACTGGCTTCCCATTAAGGACCGTATTGATTTCAAGATCTGTGCCTTAACTCACAAGATCATTTATGGCGAAGCACCAGCGTACATGTATGATTTGATTGATTTGCCTGCTAGAAATTCCTTGGTGTCATCTAGAACTTATCTTAATCTGCACTATCCTTCATGCAGGAATCTGAAATACAAGACGCTCTACGCTTCTTCCTTCTTGTTCATCAGTCCACGAACCTGGAATGCTTTGCCGAGACTCTTGAAAGAGACATCGGATCATCAAACTTTTAAAAACTATTAAAAACGTATTTGTTTACTAAAGCCTACCCCGATGTCAGCAATGCTGTTTAACTCCCTTTATTTTCCCGTATTGGCAGTTTACCTGCTCTTTACCCTCTGTCAGCTTCTCCTTGGTTGCTCCTGTTTTCCCTTCCGTATTCTCTTATTTTAGCAACTCTGTACTTATTTTCTCCTGTTGTATTATGTAATTTTCTCGTAACTTTGTTAGCCACATTGAGCCTGCATAAGCTGGGAAAATGTGGGAAATAAGTGGACCAAAATAAATAAATAAATAAAATATAAAAGTGGACCTGGTTTGCAAAAATAGCCTCCTTATGGCTTTGATCCAACCAAGTTGTTGGTTTGTTTTTTTGTTTGTTTGCTTGTTTTTTAAAATATTATTCGCATATTTTACAAATGAACAAACAAGAAGCTTGGCTTTGTCCTTTCACTTTTAATATATTAAATAGATCATTTTTTTTTTTAATTACATTTGTACCCCGCGCTTTCCCACTCATGGCAGGCTCAATGCGGCTTACATGGGGCAATGGAGGGTTAAGTGACTTGCCCAGAGTCACAAGGAGCTGCCTGTGCCTGAAGTGGGAATTGAACTCAGTTCCTCAGCTCCCCAGGACCAAAGTCCACCACCCTAACCACTAGGCCACTCCTCCACTGTTGCTACTATTTGAGATTCCACTAGCAACATTCCATGTAGAAGTCGGCCCTTGCAGATCACCAATGTGGCCGCGCAGGCTTCTGCTTCTGTGAGTCTGACGTGCAGGACGTCAGACTCACAGAAACAGAAGCCTGCACAGCCTTCTACATGGAATGTTGCTAGTGGAATAGCAACATTCATGTAGAATCTCCAATAGTATCTATTTTATTTTTGTTACATTTGTACCCTGCGCTTTCCCACTCATGGCAGGCTCAATGCGGCTTACATGGGGCAATGGAGGGTTAAGTGACTTGCCTAGAGTCACAAGGAGCTGCCTGTGCCTGAAGTGGGAATCGAACTCAGTTCCTCAGGACCAAAGTCCACCACCCTAACCACTAGGCCACTCCTCCACTGTTGCTACTATTTGAGATTCTACATGGAATGTTGCTACTACTGGAGATTCCAACCTCACAACCATCTAATTGATAAAGAAAAATAAGAGGTCTCGATTAATGGCCTAAATTGGGCAACCTTCCCCAGAAGTGACCAAAACTGTGATGTTTTCCAGCCACATTTCTGCAGTACTTCCTGCTTCCTTTAATTATTTTTTTTTTATTTTTGTTACATTTGTACCCCTCGCTTTCCCACTCATGGTAGGCTCAATGTGGCTTACATGGGGCAATGGAGGGTTAAGTGACTTGCCCAGAGTCACAAGGAGCTGCCTGTGCCTGAAGTGGGAATCCAACTCAGTTCCCCAGGACCAGAGTCCACCACCCTAACCACTAGGCCACTTCTCCACTCTTCACAGTTATACCAATTCATGACAATCTCCCTCCCCCCCCTTACAAATGCTAAACTGGCAAGGGAAACTGGTCACTATGACAGTCTCTGGATAATAGACAGTTATGTTTCTCAGGGGTCCTTTAATTAAGCTGCGGCAAAAAGGGACCAGCACTGGCGTTGGCACATGTTTTTGATGCGCACTGAGGCCCCCCCTTTTACTGCAGCAGATAAAAGTCAGGCTTCCCCTTTCTTATAGAAATAGCCATGCTGCAAGTGAACCCACTTGCCGCGCAGCCATTTCGGGGGGGGGGGGGGGGGGAGGGGGAGAACTTACTACCATCCACTGAGGTAGCAGTAAGGGCTCCGTGAGGGCAGCGCACGGCACTGCCCGATTTCCCCCGGGTACACACTGGCAATACAAAAAATAATTTTGTAGCACTGGATATGACGAGCTGGGGGTGGGAACTACTGCCAGGCTGCTGCGGAGCCTAGCGGTACTGCCTATCTAGTAAGCGGTAAACCCACGTTGGGCTTACCACCGCTTTGTAAAAGGGGCCCTTACTGAGAAGACAGTGTCTTGTAGTTTATAAGCAAACACATTCCTACTTTTTGCATATACTCTACAGTGATACCTCGGTTTTCATCGATAATCCGTCCGAAAACAATCGGCGAAATCCAAAACTGACGAAAATCGAGGCAATTATTTCCATAAGAATCAATGAGCAGGAGAACGCGTGGGTCGCCCTTTGTTTTTGCAAAATTTGCAGCGAGGTCACTTGGGCACGCCGACGAAATCCGAGACAAATTTTTCACAGAAAAAAATCAACGAAAACCGAAACCGACAATAACCAAAGTATTACTGTATTTATAAAAGAGTTTATTATTAATTTTATTGAGGGTTAGTTTCATTGCCTTCTGTGTCCTCTCTCAATATCATTTTATCTGAGCTGATCCAAAAGGCAAATATACTGGCACATTATATTCAAAAGCATTCACTATTATCCAGCAGGATACCTTTTTCCACTACAGAGGTGGCAGATTATTTACTTCCCTGGCATTAATCACCTCCATGAGCCACAAAGTCCAAATAGCTTCCCTTACAGACTTCAGCCAGCAGGCCCGGTGTGTATAATGCTGGAGATGCAGGAGTGTCTCTTCAGTTAATAATTCAGGCAATGTGACCCTCCAGTCTCTTCAGCCCTATCCAGCTGTTCACCGAGCTACAAACTGATTCTCAGCAAGAGAAACTGCATTTCCTGGAGAGATACCAACTCCCTCATGCGATGTAAGAATCTGACACTGTTATGATGTGCAGTGTCAGAAATGTAATACATAATCAACCTCGCAGGCTGTGTGTTCCGTGCAGCAACACTGGAAAATGATCATAAAGCACGACTTGCATGCTCAATGAATGCCCACCTGCCATGCAACACTGACAAAGATCTATGCTAGCTGACTAGATTTAGACGGTATAGAAGTTTGAAAGATAAATAACCTATATAACAGCAGTAGAGGATCCTTCATCAAACAATGATGTGGACTCCGAGAATCCCATGATATCTACTACTGAGAAGAAGTCTCTCTGATTCCTTCTGGGTCAGATGCTTTCTTCCTCCTGAACACTAGATTTGATTGCAGGAGGACAGCTTCAAGGGGTGTACCCAGTAATAAAAGGGCTGGCTGTCTCCCAACAGATGGCTTTTTTTTACTTCATCCCTCACCTTGCTAAACTCTTCTGGCACAGCTTTAAAGAGACACTGTTCAGACCATCTTTCTTCTCCTCCAAACTCACTTCTCACCAAGCTCTTTTGTGCCACTTCCCTCGCAGTCACCCCTTCCATCTGTCACATCCTCAAGCTATCACTTTCCCCTGCAATGGAGCTTTCAAACATTGGTAATCACATACAGCAAAAAAACCTCACTAGAAGACCCTACCTGCCCAGTCATCCTATCTCCCCTCTTTCATTAAAATTACGTGAATGTGCCCTCCAATATTTCCTGCCTCAAATTTCTGCATACAATCCAATTTGGCTTCCATAACTCATGGAGACTGACTCTAGCAACATTTCTAACAACCTCTTAGTGGCTAAGGTCATGGGCCTTTACTTAATCCTACTCCTCCATGACCTATCCTCTGCTTTCAAAACTCCCCTGATCACCCTCTGTCCTGTCTGCGCTTGGCTTCTGGTACTCTGTCCACCCTGGTTCTCCTCCAGCCTCTCTCCACTATCACTAATCCATCATCAATTAGTGTGCTCTGGGCTCTTGTCTTCCCTGTCTACACCCATTCCCTCAGTACTGTGATCTCCCCTCACAACTTGAAGTATATGATACGATATAATATAATTTTTATATTCTGCCAACTTCCCAAAAACAGCTTGAAAGAAGATTACAAAACACAAGCAAAGAAAACAGAAAGAAAGAAATTAGTCTAAAGTATTTCCTAAGGGGACTTTTTACTAAGCTAAGTGTCTACGGGGGCCCAATGCGCACCAAAATGGAGTTACCGCCCAGCTACCACATGGTTCTTGCGGTAATTTCATTTTTGGCGTGCGTCCGAAAAATATTTTTTATTTTCGGATGCACGTATCAGATGTGCGCCAAGTGGCATTTGACGCACGTAGGTCATTACCGCCCGGTTACCACGTGAGTCTTTACCGCTAGGTCAACGACTGGCGGTAAGGTCTCAGACCCAAAATGGACACGAGGCAATGTTGATTTTGCCACACGTCCATTTTCGGCAAAAATTTTTAAAAAGGCCTTTCTTTTTTACAGGCACACTGAAAAATGGATCGGCATGCGTCCAAAACCCATGCCTACACTACCGCAAGCCATTTTTCAGCGCGCCTTTGTAAAAGGACCCCTAAATTAATACAATTTTAGCACCTTTCGAAAAGTTAAGTAGAAAAGTAACCTTTTTCAATGCTACTGGTAAAACGCACCAAATTTGAACTGCCTGATAGATAAAAAGATTTTTCCCAAAATTTTTTATATTGTATTCCAGAAAAAAAAACAGTAGTCTGGTAACCCTGCTCAAGAAATACTAGGATGGAAAGGAAAAGAAAACAAACCTACTAGGTATTCTGGGCATATACCATCAAATAATTTGAAAATCAGACAGGCTAATTTAAAAGAAATACGTACATAAAAAGGCAACTAATGCAACCTAAACAAAGAGGGTGCTGCCCTATCAAACCTCTTAAGGCAAAATATCATTTTAGCCTCAACAATCTGGAGCATCTGAAGTCTTGAAATCAACCAATCAGAAACGGACTATAATCCATTACAGTAATCCAGGTGAGATACCAAAATAATAAAAAATAATAAACTGTTTCTCAGTACCACCTTCACTCCTAGACCTACCTTTCTGCACCAGAACATTCACACAGAATATGGTCCCAATTTCAAACTGCTTGTCTGCCATTACACTACCTGGATTAATTATCCACCATCATCTTGAAATGAACATGGCCAATATTGAACTCTTGGTTCTCACCTTTTTCATTTTTTTTTTAAATTCTATGGCAATGCGATATTTGACTCCTCTCTCCCCTTTTCTACACACTGCTAAAAACTATTTTTTTTTTCATTTTCCGTATCACCACTACCCCAGGTACCAAAACTTAGATTGTGAGCCTACTAGAGACAGAGAAAGTACCTGCATATAATAAATGTAAACTGGTTTGATTTTCCCCACAAACAAGCAGTATTATCAAATGCATTACCCCTCACCTTATATTTGTCTTCCATCTGTGTATCTAGATACAAGTGTAAGTTTCACATAACGGGGACAGTCTCCTAGCTGTTCAGTGCTGCATATTATACAAATAGGTAGTAATAATAACAGTAGCAGGGTTGGACTGAAGAACATGAATCAAATAACATTCCCACACCCCTACCCCTCAAGCTAGATACAGATAGAGGAGGGGCTGAGAACAAGTTTCCAAGTTTATTTATATTTACTATCCTGCCATATGGACATGCCATCTAGGTGGCTTACAATGTTTATTCTTAGAAAATAAAATAAGGCGAGTATAAAAACAAGCAGAGAATGAGGGGAAGGGGTAGAACTCCATTTATTCAAAGAAAAATGAGGGGAGGGAAACAAACATTAGGCGAGTTCTCATATCATTCCTAGGGATGGCCTGGGTGGCTCGCAGGAGAATGGAAAAGGATTACCGGAAAGCATCATTAAACAGAAAAGTCTTCAGGTCGGCTTTAAATCAAGGTAAATGATATTTGCAGTCTCAGGTACAAGGGTAGTGAGATCCAGAGGTGGGGCCCTTATATGGAGAAAATCAAAGCTCTGGTGTGTTCATGGACTAATTCCTTATAGCTAGGTACATGAGCTGGTTTTGATTAAGAGATCTAAGATACACGGGGGGTAAGCACTGTATAAGGTGACGAGAGAGGTATGTGATGTGCCACAATCTTTTGTATGCCGCCAACTCCCACTATCCAGTGGTTCAAAGCGGTTAACAGAAAGAAATGTATTTAAAAAAAAATAGAAAGAAAAAAAAAGTTTTGAATACCAGGAGGGTTTGAGAGCTGGCAAGGTCCTTTCCAAAAACCAAAGCTATACTCCAAGGCAAAAGAGATATTGTCCATGAGTAATACTAGTTATAAATACAACTTGAACCAACCTAGTCTCCAACATAGTAGCTGGCCTGATTCACCAGTATAACTTTCTCCTCTCTGAAAGTAGCACCCCTGAAATGGAGGCAACAGGGACATGTGTAACACAAATGGAGAATGCAAAGAGATGAGACAAGCGGAAGTGCAAGCGGAAGAACAGATGCTAGAAAGGTAAGGAGGGGTGACAAAAATTTCTTCAGGTATATTAGTGAAAGGTGGAAGACTAAACAGGGAATTGTGAGACTGAAAGATGGTACAAACCGCTATGTAGATAATGATGAAGAAAAGGCAAATTTGCTAAATAGATACTTTTGTTCTTTTTTCACAGAAGAAAATCCTGGAGAAGGACCACAATTGACTGGCAAAAGTACAAATGAGAATGGAGTGGATACAGCACCGTTCACGGAAAAGAGTGTGTATAAAAAAACTTGAAAATCTAAAGGTGGACAAAGCCATGGGACCGGATGGGATACACGCCAGGATATTGAGGAAGCTCAAGAGAGGTTCTGGCGGGTCCTCTTAAAGATTTGTTTAATAAATCCTTGCAGACGGGAGAGGTTCCGGGGGATTGGAGAATGGCGGATGTGGTCCCTCTTCACAAAAGTGGTGATAGGGAAGAAGCTGGAAACTACAGGCTGGTAAGCCTCACTTCAGTTATTGGAAAAGTAATGGAAGCAATGCTGAAGGAAAGGATAGTGAATTTCATGGAAGCCAATAAGTTGCAAGATCCGAGACAACATGGTTTTACCAAAGGGAAATCGTGCCAAATGAATCTCAGTGAATTCTTTGACTCGGTGACTTATACGGTCTGTGCCAGAGCCGGTGGTTGGGAGGCGGGGATAGTGCTGGGCAGACTTATACGGTCTGTGCCCTGAAGAGCACAGGTACAAATCAAAGTAGGGTATACACAAAAATTAGCAAATATGAGTTGTTGGGCAGACTGGATGGACCGTGCAGGTCTTTTTCTGCCATCATCTACTATGTTACTATGACACGGTTCCCCACAGGAGGCTCTTAAATAAACTTGACGGGCTGAAGATAGGACCCGACGTGGTGAACTGGATTAGGAACTGGTTGATGGACAGACGCCAGAGTGTGGGGTTAATGGAATTCGCTCGGATAAAGGAAAGGTGAGTAGTGGAGTGCCTCAGGGATCGGTGCTGGGGCCGATTCTGTTCAATGTATTTGTGAGTGCCATTGCCAAAGGGTTAGAAGGTAAAGTTTGCCTTTTTGCGGATGATACTAAGATTTGTAACAGAGTGGACACCCAGGAGGGAGTGGAAAACATGAAAAAGGATCTGCAGAAGCTAGAAGAATGGACTAAGGTTTGGCAATTAAAATTGAATGCGAAGAAATGCAAAGTGATGCACTTAGGAAGTAGAAATCCATGAGAGACGTATGTGTTAGGTGGTGAGAGTCTGATAGTTACGGATGGGGAGAGGGATCTTGGGGTGATAGTATCTGAGGATCTGAAGGCGATGAAACAGTGTGACAAGGCGGTGGCCATAGCTAGAAGGTTGCTAGGCTGTATAGAGAGAGGTGTGACCAGCAGAAAAAGGAGGTGTTGATGCCCCTGTATAAGTCGTTGGTGAGGCCCCCCCACCTGGAGTACTGTGTTCAGTTTTGGAGGCCGTATCTTGCTAAGGATGTAAAAAGAATTGAAGCGGTGCAAAGAAAAGCTACAAAAATGGTATGGGATTTGCGTTACAAGACATATGAGGACAGACTTGCTGACCTGAACATGTATACCCTGGAGGAAAGGAGAAACAGGGGTGATATGATACAGACATTCAAATATTTGAAAGGTATTAATCCGCAAACAAACCTTTTTCGTAGATGGGAAGGTGGTAGAACTAGAGGACATAAAATGAGATTGAAGGGGGGCAGACTCAAGAAAAATGTCAGGAAGTATTTTTTCACGGAGAGAGTGGTGGATACTTGGAATTCCCTCCCACGGGAGGTGGTGGAGATGAAAAAGGTAACTGAGTTCAAAAATGAGTGGGATAAACATAAAGGAGTCCTGTTCAGAAGGAATGGATCCTCAGAAGCTTAGCGGAGATTGGGTGGCAGAGCCAGTGGTGGGAGGCGGGGCTAGTGGTTGGGAAGTGGGGCTAGTGCTGGGTAGGCTTCTACGGTCTGTGCCCTGAAAATGACAGATGCAAATCAAGGTCAGGTATAAACATAAAGTAGCACATATGAATTTATCTTGTTGGGCAGACTCGATGGACCCTACAGGTCTTTCTCTGCCATCATCTACTATGTTACTACATAATTGATTTGCCTACATTCATTATCCATAACCAAAACACACACCTATGGGAGAGGAGAGGTACAGATAGTAGATGGATAGACAATATGGTTTTTATCTGATTTAATTTTTTTCCCTAGAAGCCTGAATGTTGGCTAAACATATTTCCATGAATTAACAGCAACTATGTGACACATCTGTCCCATAATAATCAGTGCTATTTCCATTAGTATAGGTTTCCACTTTTATTTCTTCTTTAATGTTGGGCCTTTGGGTTATGGCATTTATACACCAAAACCTGGCTCCAATCGGGTATCCAAAGGGACATGCTGTGCAGTCCTCCAGTCAAGACAGCATCCATAGGGAGTCTCTACATGAGATATTATTCCTTCAGTCAAACCACCACCCCAGTCCAATCAGAGCCCAAGGCATGCTGCCGCATCGTCCGAGAATCCACTGGTAGCACCATTTCTATTCTTCTATTCTTTTTGGGAGCTCAAACTACCACAATCCTGCACTTCAGACCAAAAGTCAGATTTCTGCTTCAATGAGAACATAGTATCAAGACCATAAGCGCCCGGTATAAGAGGCTTGGGGAGGCTAAGCCTCCCCAGCCAGAAGTGCAGCAAGGGCAGGGTGGACCGCCCCGGGTGCAGCTCCCGCTGCCTTGAACATCTCCCTCCCTCCTCCCCCCCGACTGGTGCGTGGACCGTGCGATCTTTACACCCCCCCCCCCCCGACTACTGCGGTATCGCTCTCCCCCTCCGCTCCTGTCACGTCGTCTTTGAACTTTGAGGTTTCCTTCCGGTAGCAGCATCAGCAATGATGTAAGCGCTGCTTTCAGCCTGCCCCGGAAGCCTTCTTTGGACAGCGTCCCTCCTATGCGGGAAACTGTACAGAGAGTGTTTCCGGGGCAGGCTGAAAGCAGCGCTTACATCATTGCTGATGCTGCTACCGGAAGGAAACCTCGAAGTTCAAAGACATGACAGGAGCGGAGGGGGAGAGCGATACCGAACTAGTCCGGGGGGGGGGGGGGGGAGCGATGCATCATGCCAGCCAGCTGACAGACCAAAGGGAAAGGGGGAGGAGAGAGGAGGATGTGAGGTGCCACATCTAAGGGGAAGAGGGAGGAAGGAAAGCAATGGCAGGGCATGGGAAAATGGGGGAGGTGGAGAAAGGAGAGTGATGAAAGCAAGAAGGGGAGGGAAGAGAAAGGTGGGATGCAAGAGGGAGAGGAGAGATGCAGGAGGACGCTGGAGGAGAGAGAAAGTGGAAAAGTGCAGGGGAGAGCCAGGGACATGCAAAAGAGCAGGGGAGAGTCAGAGAGAGATGGGGAGAGAAAGAGGGGACATGGAAGAGAGCAGGGGAGAGCCAGAGAGAGATGGGGAGAGAAAGAAGGGACATGGAAGAGAGCATGGGAGAGCCAGAGAGAAGATGCTGGATGGAAGAGGAGAGAGAGAGAGATTAGTGGAAAGATGGGGAGAGAAAGAGGGGACATGGGCAGGAGAGAGAGAGAAGCTGCTGGGGAGAAACTGGGGGAGACCCTAGCTGTCAGACGGAGAAATGCTGAATGAAAGGAGGGAGAAAGAGGGAAAATGCTGGAAGGAGGGGGCAGAAAAAGGGAAGACACTGGACGTAAGGTTAGGGAGGGAAAGAGGAAAGACACTGGAAGGATGGGGATAGAGAGGACATGCTGAATGGAAAAGGGTCGAGAGAGAGAACTGTTTAGAAGGAAGGGGAGATAGAGGGAGACAATGGATGGAAGGAGAGGGAGACAATAGACGGAAGGATTGGGAGAGGGTAATGGGTAGAAGGATGGAGAGAGAAAGGGATGACACTGGATGGAAGGGTAGAAGAGAAAGACATGGATGGATGGAGGGGAGGGAAGAGAGGAGAAATGTTGGACAAGGATGGAGGGAAGGAAAGACAAAGGAAGGAGATTCACACAGATGGAGTGGAAGGGAGAGAGGAGAAATGCTGGACATGGATGGAGGGGAGGGAAGACAGAGGAAGTTCATGCACATGGATGGAGGGGAGGGGAGAAATGCTGGATATGGATGGAGGGAAAATTGCTAAATTTAAGGGCTGGATTGGAACACTTTGAGGGCAGATGCTGAAACTGGAGAAAGGATAGGGACAGGGCTACAGATGACAGACAGGACGCATAAGGACACAGGAGGATGGTGGACATGTTGAGAGAAAAAATATCAAATGGAAAGAAGACACTGGGACCAAAGCGAACAGAAAAACTAAATGATCAGACAACAAAGGTAGAAAAAAGTATTTTATTCAGAATTTATTAACTGGAATATGTCAGCTTTTGGAAATGTGCATCTGTGATATTTTGCATGTAAGTTTCCATTTTTCTAGTATTGCTGCATGCTGAGTCTGACTTCTTGAGGTAACTTTCCAGTTTTGCCTTCATATCTGTTGTGTCATGTGTTTTTCATGTGTAATCAAGGTGCAGTATTCTACTAGTGTGTAGTAATTACAGACCTTTTTGGGGTTTTTTTGTTTCACTAGGTTGTATACTGGTGTTTTAGAGCCCGGTGTAATTACAGTGCTGCTTTTCCACGCATAAGGTTGTAGCTCGTCCTGTCCTTGGAATTAGTGCTGTTATGGTTTGCTAAGGTTACGAGTGTGTTTTTGCACAAGTTTGTGTATAGTGTTTTGCAGTGGAGAGATTGTGTATTGGCCTTACTGAGGTGGCACCAAATCATCAGAAAGGGTTTTAGAGCCTAAATCATGACACACTACCTCTTGAAGGATCTACATATAGTTGTTAATAAAAGGAGCTCATTGTGAACACTATCCACCCTAAAAGGGTGTTTTGTGGCTCTACATGAGAATTGTGATATTATGATCCCTTGTTTCATATTGTTGACGGTCTGCATTTTCCATATGGGTGGTATATTGGTGTATTAGGGTCTGCCTAGTGTTATGGTACAGTAAGGTTCTGAGTGTGTTTTTGCACAAATTTGTGCATAGTGTTTTGCAGTTGAGCGATTGTGGTTAGTATATGCTTTGAGCAACCACTTTATTCTTTGACATATGATACATATCTAATATCTAAATTTAACAAAAGTTATTAATTGTGACTATTTTATTTTTACTTATTTTTGTTCTATGTTAATTGTGGCTATAAGCTCCGCCCCTGGCTCCACCCCTAACCCCACCCCCTTTAGCCTCCCCAAACAGTTGGGTCACCGACTGCCTATGATCAAGACACTTATGACCCCCTGTTCTTCCCAAGTCCAACTTGACTAAAAGATTCTTCACGACACAAGAATAAAATACAAACATTAAACACCTCAATCAATCAAATTTAGCCTTGTACATTCTCATCCATTTCCAACAAATTCAGTTTATTTAGCTTTTATTTTATCTTAGTTTGAAGAAGATATTGCCTTTGAAAGCTCATCAAAAAATGTAATAAGTGAGTCCAATCAAAGGTATCATCTTATTTTCTTTTCTTTGTTTACTTTCTTTTTTAAAAAATTATTTATAAGTTTAAATCATTATTTCAAGGATTTACACTTGTTCAGGAAAGTGTTTTAACAATCAAAATATTAAAGTGAATATTATATAACATATATATAACTAATACAAGTCCACATTATACTGGATTCCATGATTACTAATAAGAGGAAAATAAGGCAAAATGTTAAGGCAAATTAAGTACCTAAGATAAAACAGAAATTAAACAGTTACTCTCCCCTCAAGGATGTTAAATGGGAAGGTTCCATGAATACATATTTAACTGCATTATATCTTACTATGCATTTACAGGGAAATCTCAAGTAGAATGTCCCCCCCATTTACAAAACGGCAGCAAAGGTACGCGGCGGGAGATGGTTGGTGGCGGGAAGGGGGGGGGTCGAGAGGGTTGCGATGCCGGGGAGGGGGCTAAAATGTGCCCCCTCACCTCGGGCTCTGGACTAGAGAGTTGCACGGGGACAGAAATCTTACCCATCCCCGCCCGTCCCCGCTGGAATCTTACCCGTCCCCACCCATCCCCACTGGAATCTTACCCATCCCCACCCATCCCTGCAAAAATTTAAACCATCCCAACCCGTCCCCACCCGTCCCCGCAAGAATTTAACCCATCCCCACCCATCCCCGTAAGAATTTAATAGTACATAAAAGAAAGTTCCAGTCAGCTCCCTCAGTCTCTCTCTGGATTTGAGCCACAGCACTGTAGGCAAGGAAGGAACGGAAGTTGGAACACTCTGGTGCGCACATGTAAGATTTGTCTCTGATTCACTGGCAGTGTGTGCTGAGAGGTCGCCACATGCACATGCCAGTAGGTCAGGTGACATCTGATTCTCGTGCCTATGTCAGAGCTGAGGTCTGTGCACCAGTCTGGGAGCAAAGAGGATTAATAGTAACATAGTAAGTGACAGCAAATAGTCCATCCACTCTGCCCAATAGTCACACTCATGATCAATTCATCATTAAATCAACAAGTGTGATATTATATACTTGATTATGGTCTTTCTTTCGTGTTTCTGGAACAAAGACCACAGAAGTCTATCTGGCCCCATCCTTATGTTCCAACTGCTGGAGTTGCCATCGAAGCCCACTCCAGCCTATTCATGTTCTCATTTGTGGGACACAGACCATAAAAGTCTGTCCAGCACTGTCCTCATGTTCCAGCCACTGAAGTTGCTGTCTAAGCCCTTTCCAGCCCATCCTACACCAGATTGCCATGTATGAGACACAGACCATACAAGTCTGCCAGGTATCAGCTCTAGTTCATCACAGCCAGAGTCGCCATCTAAGTGTCACTTGACATATCCACACACATGCAGCCATTTAAGGTTAGGTTTTTTATAACTTCCATTTTCTAATTAGAGATCCTCTGTGTTCATCCCATGCCTTTTTGAATTCCGTCATCATTTGTGACTCTACCACCTCCTTAATGGAAGACTTTCCACATTTATGTTGTTAAAGCAAGGAGGAAGAGGAGGAGGAGGAGGAGACAGCACTCAAAGAAATTGGTATTCGGTAGATGAGAGGCTGGTGCAGGTGCAGCTTACAATTCCACGGGAAGCCCACAGAACTGGTTCCATCCCCGCGGGAACCCCGCAGAAACTGACTCCGTCCCCGCGGGAACCCCGCAGAACAGCTTCCATCCCCGCGGGAACCCCGCAGGAACTGCCTCCGTCCCTGCGGGAATCCCGCGGGTTCCGCGGGATTCCCGCGGGGACGGAAGCCGTGCAGCTCTCTACTCTGGACCCCCTCCCATCGAAGTCTGGCTATGCCCCTGATTCAATGTTTAAGAGAACCCCATCGATTGGTTGAATCCTACCGAATGGCCATAGTTATTTTCAGCCTTTTTTACCCACTGCAGTAAAAGGGCCACAGCACGCGCAAAATAGCCCCCACTACTAGCGTTGGGCCCTTTTTACCACAGCTTGGTAAAAGGACCCCTGAGTTTGCACATTTTCATCTGGAATTCACAACAATGCATATAAAAGGAGGGGGGAGTTGGAGACTCTGGTGTGATGATGGAGTGGAGGAGTGGCCTAGTGGTTAGGGTGGTGGACTTTGGTCCTGGGGAACTGAGTTCGATTCCCACTTCAGGCACAGGCAGCTCCTTGTGACTCTGGGCAAGTCACTTAACCCTCCATTGCCCCATGTAAGCCGCATTGAGCCTGCCATGGGTGGGAAAGCGCGGGGTACAAATGTAGCAACAACAAAAAAAAGATGGTACTGTTTCGTGTGCACTGAATGGCATTCAAGCCATGAACATTCTAAACACCAAAATTGTTTTAAAATTTTGAATATATATATATTATTTTGATTTTACATTTAAAAAAATATATAATTATGGTTTCTTTACTTGACGAGCAAACCTATTTTAAATCAAGATATAGTAACCACCGATACCACATCCTCCAGCAATGAGTTACCGAGATCAATTATTCACCGAGTAAAAAAAATATTTGTATTTCTATGTAATTTCATTGAGTGTCCCCTAGCCTTTAAGCATTTAGGAAGAGTGAAAAATTGATTCACTTTTACCCATTCTACACGATTTTACAGACCTCAATCATACCCCCCACCCCCCCCCCCCCCCCCCCCAGGCAGGCTCTTTTCCAAGCTGAAGAGCCCCAACCTCTTCCATCTCCTTTATCATTTTGGTCACTCTTCTTTGAACCTTTTCTAATTCCCACTATATCTTTTTTGAGGTACGGCGAACAGAACTGAACACAATACTCAAGGTGAGGTCGCACTGAGAGATAGACGCATTATAATATTCTTGGTCTTATTTACCACCCCCTTCCTAATAATTCCAAGAAGAAGAGTATCTCTCAAAAGATGCTGTATCAGCCCCCTATTCTAGCAGCATGGAGGCTTCGATATATAATTTGCTGTACCGTCTTAAATTCACCCTCTCCAGTGAAAGTGACAAATAAATGTAAGTGAATCGAGCTTAAAAAAACAACAGGCCCTTTACTGAAGAGAAATAGTACTGGCCTTTTTTCCAAAAAACACGTTTCATCTCTCTCCCCAGTACTCCATTCCATAAACACACTGCCCCACATGCTTTTAAGCGCTCTGCTGAACCGCCAATCTTTTCAAGCATTCACCACGTCAAGTAAAAATGCAAACACTGCCAGTATGCCGAGCTGTCTGCAGTAGACATGCAAGAACTGAAGCTTGGCATTTTTTTCAGTTACAATTTTTACGTTATATAATAGACAGCAGACACAGAAACTTGTGTTAGCACAAGTTTAAAACCTTATGCCCTTTAAAATGAATACAGACGTCATGCTATTTAAAGATTCCTTTCTATTGTCAATTTATAATAATCATCTGCAAAGTCCCCACTAAGGAAAACGTGTACATTTACCATTGGAGAAGTTCACGAGCGTTGAGGAATCGTCTGCCGCCGTCTGCTCAGGCAGCAAGCAGTCCTCCATTCTTGTCACCTACGTTGCCACTACTATAAACCCAGTTCTCTTCCCCCCTTCGTGTTTCCTGCTGTCTTTTTAGATCAAGTCAGAACACATGACATCCCGGCTTGGTGTCTGTCTGGAACACCATACTTTTGGATTCTGCAGAAATCCTTCCCGTGCAGATGGCCCGTCACCGTGCTGGCACCATGAACAAAAAAAAAAAAACTTTCAAAAGCCTGGCTGGGCAGCAAGACAAAAATCCGAGACGCGCTGGGCGTGGTTAAGCACCGGACCGCAGAAGTAAACTACGTATGGAAGCTGCCACATGCATTTGTCACTGTAGCCCCAACGCAGCGCTATAAAAATACGAAGAGGTGGGATGAGAGAAACGCTGCGAGACAGTCTAGTGCTACAGGACTCGACACAGCGTGGACTCGGAGCTCTGCAGCGCTATCACTTGTGGCTTACTCAATTTGTTTTTTAATGCCCCCGTCTCCAGTCGTTGCTCTGCGTGGAGGAAGCTTCCTGAACTAGGCTGTAACACAGGTTGTTATAGGCATTTGGAGTGGGTGCGTTTAGAAAACTGGAAGAAAAGGCACATCTGAAAATAACAGCACCGGAGGAAGTAGTTTAAATATAGGTATTTTACTAGCACACACAAAACACGTTTTGCTCTGCAGTACAATGTGTTTAAAAAGTCCTCCCCCCCCCCCCCCCCCAAAAAAAAAAAAAAAAAAGGTAAAATCCTGCACTAGTGCTTAAGTTTTTTTAATTCCCTAAAGTGTAACATGACAAAGTTTTCTTTTCTGGGGACCCCAAAACCAATCCAGTTTTCAGACCTTCCACAATGAATATGCACAGCTTCAATCTGCATGCTTTGGAACCCAGCATATTGCAAATGCTGAATTGGCTATAGGATTCCCAGGGCAGGTTTGGAAAGCCCATGTCCTTAAATCAAAAATTACTTTTACCCTACAGTGACGCTTCTACACTAACTTTAAACCAGACATCAGGCCTTTTGAAAGTTCAACAACACAAACCACAACGGCCTTACAGTCTAATGGGTTTTTTTTTTTTTTGCCTTTTCTTCGCAAGACTTCTGCACAGACCTCCAAAAAGCTAGCCACACATGTATTGTCAGTAAAACAAAAATAATAAAAAGTATCAACCCACAATGTTTTTAAAGATCTTTGTCTTTCTTTAAAAGCAAGTTGAAACCTAAGGAAAGAAGTATATGACCACTCTTTTGATAAACATTTCTAGAGGTACCAAGTTACCCAGCTCCAACAAAAAGACATTTTGGCAAGCCCTGTTTTTGAACTTACACCCCCATAGGCAGTGTGCCACCTGTTATGCTCGAATCAACACATAGAAATCAATGATGTAGGTCTCATAATGCAGCTCTGTATTTCTCAAACTTCAGTGAAATAAATGGCAAAAAATTGTGTGCTGAAAAGATGTGCAGCACTATTTAACATCATATAAAATATTTAATGGAAGTACTGTTTCAGACAGGGTGGTAGCTATCTGGAATGCCCTCCTGCAGGAGGTGGTAGAGGTGAAAAGGGTAACGGAATTCAAACATGCCTGACACAAAGGAATCCTGAATGGAAGGAACGGAAACAAACTTGGTGGTAATTAGATTTGTTAACTCCAGTAATTGGGAAGCAAAGCCAGTGCTGTGACCTGAAAGTGGGATGGACAAATCAAGATCAAGTATGCATATGTAGTAACACATCGTACCTTATGCTATGAGTTTATCTTGTTGGGCAGACTGGATGGACCATCTGTCATCATCTACTATGAGGGGCATAATCGAATGGGGACGACCGCCTCTAAGGGCGACCATCTCTAGGAACGTCCCAGCGAAGGGGTGGGGAAACCGCTATTATCGAAAACAAGATGGGTGGCCATCTTTCGTTTCGATAATACGGTCGGGGACGCCCAAATCTCAACATTTAGGTTGACCTTAGAGATGGACGTCCTCGGTTTCCATTATGGCCGAAAACCGAAACCGAGGACGTCCATCTCAAAAACAACCAAATCCAAGGCATTTGGTCGTGGGAGGAGCCAGCATTCGTAGTGCACTGGTCCCCATGACATGCCAGGACACCAACCGGGCACCCTAGGGGCCACTGCAGTGGACTTCACAAATTGCTCCCAGGTGCATAGCTCCCTTACTGTGGGTGCTGAGACCCCAAAACCCACTATCCACAACTGTACACCACTACCATAGCCCTAAGGGGTGAAGGGGGGCACACATTTACCAGCACAAGTGTTAACAGGTAGGGGGGGGGATGGGTCTGGGTCCGCTTGCCTGAAGTGCACTGCACCCACTAAAACTGCTCCAGAGACCTGCATACTGCTGTCATGGAGCTGGGTATGATATTTGAGGCTGGCATCGAGGCTGGCAAAACATTTTTTTTATTTTTTTTAGGGTGGGAGGGGGTTGGTGACCACTGGGGGGAGTAAGGGGAGGTCACCCCAATTCCGTCCAGTGGTCATCTGGTCAGTTTGGGCACCTTTTTGAGGCTTGGTCATGAAAAGAAAATGGACCAAGTCGGCCTTCTTTTTTCCATTATCGGCCGAGGACGCCCATCTCTTCAGCACGCCCCAGTCCCACCTTCGCTACACCTCTGACAGCCCCCATGAACTTTGGTCGTCCCCGCGACGGACTACAGTTCAGGACGCCCAAAATCAGCTTTCGATTATGCCGATTTGGGCGACCCTGAGAGAAGGACACCCACCTCCCAATTTGTGTCGGAAGATGGGCGCCCTTCTCTTTCGAAAATGCCCTTGTATGTAACCCTCAAAAATTTTTAAATGCTCAATATGTATTTTTGCTAGTTTTACACAAATTATTTTAATGCCAACGTAAAAAATCTGAAAACCGTGTAACTGACATACTTAGATTGTGAGCCCTCTGGGGTAGAGAAATACCTGGGGTACCTTGAATGTAACTTGCCTTGAGCTACAACTGGAACAGGCATGAGCCAAATCTAAACAAATACACCCAGCCCCCCCCCCCAAAAAAAAAAATACATACAAATGTGATACTCTGCAAGTTCATTTTAAGTATGAAAACAGATATAGAATAGGTGCTGTTAGACATACATTTAGGGCTTGATAACTTTCTTTGTAAAAGGGACATTTACCTGCTCTTATTCTCAGTATTTTAGTATTAATTTTATCTTAGAGCCTTCTCTAGTGTCATTAATAACATATGTTTTGTTATAGTTATCATCAAATCCCTGATTCTCAATTATTGCACTGGTATCAGTTACGTAGTGTTGTCAACTCCAAAAAGTGGCCACTAAGTGGTGTAACGAGCACTACAATTCTTTCTGGATTTGTTGGCAATCAGTGTAGGCAACAACACACGGCCTCATTGTTTTACAAAGCTGTGCAGTCCGATGTTGCTGCCTCACGTAGTTCCGCGCAGCATGTGTGGGAATTAGATTTGAATGACACCTTGTCTGATACCCAGTGGTCTCGAATTTGGTCGACTGGCCCTAGGGTGTCAATGTCGGCTGCAATAACACAATCTCTTTTCTTTATGTACCACAGGACTCTCTGGACGCCTAGAAAGAGTAAACTGTCTGGGTCTTCTAAATAGGATTTGTGTTGGTCATGCAAAAACAAAGCTGGAACTCTTATCCATTTCCTGTTAGAATGTCCGCATCTTGTAATATTTTGGGCAGATGTTTGGGAAAAATTGAAAGAGATTTTTGGATTCCAAGAATCTTTTTTACCTAAATATGTAATCTGGAAATCAGTTTGTATCTCAATTCTCTTTACAGAACATATATTTATATTTATTGCATTTGTATCCCACATTTTCCCACCTATTTGCAGGCTCAATGTGGCTTACAGAGTTTTGTTATGACAGTCATTCCAGAATGTCAGATACAATTAATAATGTACAATGGTTAAGTAGGTGAGAGAGAAGGAAGGTGTTAGGCATGATAGTATAGAAGGTGGGCTTTAATGACTGGATGGGTTGGTGAGGTAGTGTTGTAGGGCTATGGGTTCTCTTTGTAGGCCTTGTTGAAGAGATGTGTCTTCAAAGATTTGCGAAAGTTAGTTATTTCATCAATAGTTTTCAGGGCTGTAGGTAATGCATTCCACAACTGCGTACTCATGTAAGAGAAGGTGGTGGCGTGTATCCGCTTGTATTTCAGTCCTTTACAGCTGGGGAAGTGCAGATTGCGAAATTTGCGGGCTGATCTTATGGCGTTTCTGGGAGGCAGGTCCACGAGGTTTAGCATGTAGATTGGAGCGTTTGCGTGAATGATTTTGAGCCGTATTTTCAAAGCGCTTAGCCTTACAAAGTTCCATAGGTTACTATGGAACTTTGTAAGGCTAAGTGCTTTGAAAATGAGCCCCTTTGTGTACAATCATGCAGATCTTGAACGCAATGCGTTCCTTGAGTGGGAGCCAGTGAAGTTTCTCTCTTAGGGGTTTTGCACTTTCAGATTTAGTTTTTCCAAATATGAGTCTGGCTGCGGTATTCTGGGCTGTTTGGAGTTTTTTTGATAGTCTGTTCTTTGCAGCCGGCATATAATGCGTTGCAGTACTCTAGGTGACTTATTACCATTGACTGTACCAGGGTACAGAAGATGTATCTCAGGAAGAAGGGTTTTACTCTTTTGAGTTTCCACATAGAGTGGAACATTTTTTTCGTCGTATTCTTCACGTGGGCATCGAGTGTGAGGTTTTGATCAATGGTAACTCCAAGAATTTTCAGATTTTGTGAGACGGGTAGAGAACAGTATGGTGTGGTTATGGTGGAGTAGTTGTTTGTGTTATGTTGTGAAGTGAGTACAAGACATTGTGTTTTTTCTGCGTTGAGTTTTAGCTGGAATGCATCTGCCCAGGAGTGCATGATTTGGAGGCTTTGGTTAATCTCATTGGTGATTTCGTTTAGATCATGTTTGAATGGGATGTAAATCGTGACATCATCTGTGTATATGTAGGGGTTGAGGTTTTGATTGGCTAGAAGTTTGGCTAAAGGTATCATCATTAAGTTGAAGAGAGTTGGTGAGAGGGGGGATCCTTGGGGAACTCCACATTCAGGTATCCATGGGGGTGATATGTCCGCGTTCGTTGTTACTTGGTATGATCTTGTGGTCAGGAATCCTTTAAACCATTTGAGGACTGTACCTCCTACTCCGAAGTATTCTAGTATATATAATAGTATTCCATGATTAACCATGTCGAAGGCGCCGGACATGTCGAATTTAGGAAGAGTATGTTATTACCAGTTGCAATTGCTTGTTTGAATGAGTTCATTGCAGACACTAGTACAGTTTCGGTGCTGTGATTTGACCGAAATCCTGATTGAGACTCATGCAGAATTGAGTGTTTATTTAGGTATTCAGTGAGTTGTTTCGTCACTATGCCCTCCATGAGTTTGGTTATGAGCGGAATAGATGCTACTGGGCGATAATTGGTTAGGTCCAATGTGCTTTTTCTTGGCATCTTTTGGCTGCGGAGTGAGTAGGATGTTTCCTTTATCCGTGGGAAAGAGACCATTTTGGAGTCTGTGGTTTACATGGTTCGTGAGGTCTTTTTTGAATTGTCTAGTAGGGCAAATGTCTAATTTGCATTATGACTGGGCATATTTTCCGAGCCATTGTGAGAGTTCATGTGACGATATCATGTCAAAGTTGGTGCATGATCGATCTGCTGGGCATTCCCCAGGTTTTGGGTCTATACATTCAAGGATGCTTGTGTACTCAGTGATGTTGGTAGGTATCATGAGTCGTTATTGTTTGACTTTTTGGTTTCGGTTGCACTGAAGCTGATCATTTCGCACTGGAAAGATAATTCCCACGTAACTGTGGTGGTTTGGTGGAATTGGGTTCTGCTATACAAAAAGTATGAGCAATCTACAGTAATGTCCATGTTTGGGCCTAAAACTGCTATTCAAAAATGGAAATCTTTAGACCTTTTTCTCTCCGCTAAGGACTAATTTTATGACTTGAACTCGGCTTTGTGTATTGTACTGTTTGTTTTATCTTGTTGCACTGCTTTTTGTGTTGCTGTATTTTTGAAATTTAATAAAAATATTACAAAAAAAATATACACATTTAACAGCACTGTAGAACAACCAAATAACAGAAATATGATAAATGTCAGTACACTACAAATGAGACCCTAATAGACAGCATGGAAGAGCATTCTATAACATCACCAAAATTCGCCCTTTCCTTTCTGAGCACACTACCAGAACCCTTATCCACACACTTATCACCTCTCGCTTAGACTACTGCAACTTGCTTCTCACAGGTATCCCCACTAACAATCCCACAGATGCCTTCTCCGGTGCCTCGTCCCCTGATAAACACAACCTCTCTCCTCCCTCCGCAGGGAAGGCAAGCTGTGGGATTGTTAGTGGGCGATTTCAGCGTTCTCCCGCCTGTGCTTTGGTAGCACTTTCACGGTTTTCTGGCGCTCAGCAGAGGACTCCTGTTTACCAGCCCCGGAGGAAGGCTTGTTGCCGAAACACGGACCATGTAGGGTCCTACCAAATTTTTTCTGAAGCTCTTACTTCCTTGTTTGGGCTGGTCATTTGGACTTGGGCCCAGATGCACACTAAACAATCTTAGCGAATCGGTAAGAAACGGGCATGCATCAAGGAATAGGAATGCAAATGAGCTGCTCATTGTAGCTCGCTTGCATCTATTCCATCGTTAAACACTCGGCCAATCGGCCGGTCGAGCATGCGCAGAGCAGCCAAGCGTTATGCTGGCTGCTCTGCACATGCCAAATACGCCTTCCTGTGCCGCCCGAAGACGCCGCGCCGCTCACCCCCTCTGATGCAGCTTGATCCAGAGGACACTGCAGTTGAGGACGCCCATCCAAAAAAAGTGAAGCACGGCCAAAAGGGACGTTTTTTTTTCGATGGGCGTCCTCAACTGCACTGTTCTCTGGATTGAGCCGCATCGGAGGGGTGAGCGGCGCGGCGGCACAGGGAGGCATATTTGGGGGGGGATGACGGCTAAATGGATGTCTTTTTTGAAGCGGTGTGCTATTTTTTGTTTTGAGTGAAGGATGTCCATAAAGGCCATCCCTGATGAGCACTTGACTTTTTTTCCCCCAGATTTCTTTTTTTTTTTTTTTAACTTTTGTAGCAGTTTTTCAATCCCACGCAGCCCCAACGAGAGGTACAGACCTCTCGTTAGATTTTCCAGCATTAAGGCAATCGGAAAAGGTTAGTGCATCTCATTACAATAGGGTTTCTACACAATTTGCTCATCTGCATTCCGTTTTCGTTAGCTGCTACCGTCGTCGGAAAATGGCTGGGAGAAGTCTTTAGTGCATGCCAGGGTTTACTACTTGCTCGTTAGTTAATGGCTCGTTAATGGCTCATTAAGTTTAGTGCATCTGGTCCTTGGTCTTCTTCCACCCTTGGTTTGTTTTGCTTGCGCTTTTGTGGAAGGAGTGGACCCCCCCCCACACACACACCTTTCTTTCCTGTTAACATTAGTGAATGGCCATTAATGCAAAAAAAAAAAAAAAAAAAAATCAGGGTTTTTAAGGCTGTGATAAAAATAGCCTTAATGTGTGAAAATCCTGTGTAAGGGTTCGCTAAAGCATACATTTACCGCAGCTCAGTAAAAACAACCCCTTTGTTGCTTATGAAAATGAACGCTAAAATCAGATCTGTGGTATCCAGACATAAGCAAACTATTTGCAAACACTCAGTCTGGCCTGGTCAAAATATTTTCCGCTCTGAAAGAAAGTGAAGCAGCTGCTCTAACCATAAATTAGCAGTTCTTCTACTGTCACGGTGTGCTGGCCAAAGTTGTTGCACAGGAAATTTCACTGTATTCTATCCTAATTTAATTAGGTTAAAAGCCATGCATGCTCTGTATTTGTACAATTAGCAAACCAAGAACGCTATCATATCTATTCAAGCAAGCAAGCACTGGCAAATTCAAAGGATTTTACTAGACCATGTGCATGCTGGATGCAAGTAATATTACAGTATATTTGTGTTGAAGAAGATGCTTCAGGTTTTTCTAAGTACTAAATATCTTGTGCATTATTTCCACGTTATGCCTTTTGTACAATTTTCTTGCAGCAGTACTACACAAGAAAACTGTAAATGCCATATAATAAAACAAACACTTTTATGAAATGTCATAAAATTGACATCATCACCAAGAAATCAGAATTGCATTGCCGTGGAAAAAGATAGGGGTTTTAATCACACTGAGGACAATATGTGAGACATTCAGAAAATATTTTTTCATGGAAAGTCTGGTAAATGTATTCCAGTGGGATGGTGGAGGCGGTCAGCAACGGAATTAAAAATAAAATGGGATAAGCTTAGAAAATCCCTAGTTATAAAGTGAATGAAAGCTAGGGATCAAACAGCGTCTATGGCATTGTACCAAGAATGAAACTGGGAAGGCTAAATGAGCCCTATAACCTTTATCTGCCATCATGTTTCTATATTCAGTCATCATACGATGGTCAAGCTAAACTGATAACAATAAACTAATGGAGAAAGCTACCAAATTCTGCACATGTATATATGTATGTGTGTATAAAAACATGTATATATGTATGTGTGTATAAAAACTCCAGACCGCCCAAAATACAGCAGCCAGATTGATATTCAGCAAAACACGATTCGAAAGTGCCAAACCCCTTTGAGAAAAGCTGCACTGGCTCCCAATCAAAGAATGGATCGTCTTCAAAATCTGCACTCTAGTCCACAAAATTATATACGGCGTAGTCCCAGGATACATGACAGACCTTATTGATCTACCAGTAAGAAACAGAGTCGGATCGTCAAGATCATACCTAAACCTTCACTACCCAAATTGCAAAGGACTGAAATACCAACAACTCGCGCACCTGGCTTCTCCTACATAAGCGCACAACTATGGAATGGCCTCCCAAAAGCGGTGAAAACAATCCATGATCACCTGAACTTCAGGAAATCACTAAAAACCAACCTCTTCAAAAAGGCCTACCCCAACGACCCAATGTAAACCTCTTCACCCAGGAACATAACATTACTAATGATCGTAGTGGACATTATGCAATTGTCATCCCTTCCAATCCTCCACATATACCTCATTCGATCACTATACAACCTTGTATTTGTTATCAACCGACTGGGCAAGCGCCTTTGATGGTACTATGTAAGCCACATTGAGCCTGCAAATAGGTGGGAAAATGTGGGGTGCAAATGCAACAATATATATATATATATATATATATATATATATATATATATATATATATATATATATATATATATATATATATAAGGAAACTTACAAAGCCTCTTTCAAAAAGTACAAAGACCAGTGGACACTCAGGGGGTCTTTTACAAAGCTGCGCTACTGATTCTCGGTGCGGCAAATGCGAGGAAACCTGTTCAATTTCTATAGACTTCCTCTCATTTGCTGCACGGGAATCGCTAGCGGAGCTTTGTAAAAGAAGCCCTCAATGAAATTACATGGAAATACTTTTAAAACAAATAGGAGGAAATATTTTTTCACTCAAAGAATAGTTAAGCTCTGGAACTTGCTGCCGGAGGATGTGGTAACAGCGGTTAGTGTATCTGGGTTTAAAAAAAGTTTTGGACAAGTTCCTGGAGGAAAAGTCCACAGTCTATTATTGAGATGGACATGAGGGAAGTTACTGCTTGCCCCAGGATTGGTACCAGAATGTTAATACTCTTTCAGATTCTGTATGGAATTTTGCTACTCTGGGATTTTGGAATCTTGATACTTTTTGGGATTCAAGAATGTTGCTATTCTTGGGGATTACGGAATATTGTTACTCTTTGGAATTCTGCCAGGTACTTGTGACCTGGACTGGTCACTGTTGGAAGCAGAATCCTGGGCTAGATGGACCATTGGTCTGACCCAGTATGGCTTATGTTCTTAATAATAATTCCTCTGTATAAGAAAATTATTAACTAAATGCCAAAGTGATCCAGAAGAATTCTCAATCAAATGAAGGACGTGTGACTTGTCTACATTCACGTTCAAATGTGAAATATTGAGCAGGTGCTCTATGTTGACCACTTTTCCATGCCATCTCAGATTTCCTTTACCCGGACAGACAAAATTATTTTTCAGATGAACACCAAAAAAGGAAATTACCGCAAGAGCCACATGTTGGCTGGGTGGTAACTCCATTTTAGCGCAAGTTGGGCATGAATAGAAAAGGGCCCTTCAGTGGTTTACAATTACACATGAAACCAGAAAAACATTAATCACATCAAATTAACTACAAAATATAGAACAACTTAGTCTCTTCAAGGTACTTAAATTTTTATGCACCAGCAATCCATCAACTATGAGTAATAAAGGCACTTTGAAATAGATATGTTTTCAATTACTATTTAAACTAATCTTAATTGTTCTCAAAGGCAGACTGTTCCACAATTTAGGTACAGCAACATACAAAAAATGATGATCTATACTCTTCCAAGTGAATTGACAGGAAGCACATCCAACATAATGAAGCAGATCTCAACGGTCTGATTGATTTATGCAATGTAGCACTGAAGATATCACACAGGACATTAACTCTATTAAAACTTTAATAACCAACAATAAATTTTTAATCATATTCAAATGTAAACTGACTTAAAGCTTAAGATATGTGGTGATATCTTGATAAACCATATAAAATTCTGCAAGTGCTGTTCAAGAGTTGTGCCATATCTGCTTAGATGTCCAATCAGCCCTAGTAGAAACTTGACCCATAATGCACTGGACAGTTATAGAAATCTACAAATACCTGGAAGCCAACATGAAGACTGGAGATAACGAAACATATTGAAATTCAATTAAATTTACCTTTACTTGCTTCATCTTACATATCAGTGAAACATTTTAAGTAGTGAAATGTTAATTGGGTTCAAATAAAGCTAGAGGTGACATAAATTAATGACTAGCCGCTTATTTTTAAGCAGGAAGCAAGTTTCAAATTTCATGTTTGTCCCTATTTCACTGTTTCCAACAGCAGAACTCAAAACTTCCTCACAAACAAGAACTTAGTCAGCAACCAAATGCCCCCCACACCCCCACCCTACTATGAATTCAGAAATACAATAATATTAATTCAGGTGTCAGGAAGAACAAACTACATCTGCATACAGACTATTGTTCATTCATTTCCAGTGCATTAAATTTTAAAGCCATGTTTCATTCTGGTTAGAACACTGGTTTGAGTCAATCTCCCTTGCTGTATAAACAAATAGACCTTTACACAAAAGGACTCAAAAACATATTTACTACATATTTTGAGTCATTTATAGTCTAGGACATCTCCAATGCCACTTTTTATTCAAGTCCCTTACTGGAATCCACTAGGGAGCTACTAAAGGAGATTAACATCAGCACAAATCAACAGAACCACAAAGAGGGGCATAATCGAATGGGACGCCCAAGTTTTCATGAGGGTGTCCTCGCAGGATGGTCCCATAAAGGGACGGGGCAACCTGTATTATCGAAACAAGATGGGCGTCCATCTTTCGTTTTGATAATACGGTCGGGGACGCCCAAATCATGAAATTTAGGTCGACCTTAGAGATGGTCATCCTTAGGTCGTTTTTGAGATGGTCGTCCCCGGTTTTCGGCAATAATGGAAACCGAGGACACCCATCTCAAAAGCAACCAAATCCAAGGCATTTGGTCGTGGGAGGAGCCAGCATTCGTAGTGCACTGGTCCCCCTCACATGCCAGGAAGCCAACCGGCCACCCTAGGGGGCACTGCAGTGAACTTCAGAAAAAGGTCCCAGGTGCATAGCTCCCTTACCTTGGGTGCTGAGCCCCCCAACCCCTCCCCCCCAAACTCCAAAACCTACATCTGTACATCACTACTATGGCCCTTAGGGATGAAGGGGGGCACCTACATACAGTGGGTTTGTGGTGGGTTTTGGAGGGCTCACATTTACCACAACAAGTGTAACAGGTGGGGGGGGGGATGGGCCTGGGTTCGCCTGCCTGAAGTACACTGTACCCACTACAACTGCTCCAGGTACCTGCATACTGCTGTGATGGACCTGAGTATGGCATTTGAGGCTGGCATAGAGGCTGGCAAAAAGTATTTTTTAACGTTTTTTTTAATGGTGGGAGGGGATTAGTGACCACTGGGGGATTAAGGGGAGGTGATCCCCGATTCCCTCCGGTGGTGATCTGGTCAGTTCGGGCACCTTTTTGATGCTTGGTCGTGAAAAAAAAAATGGACCAAGTCACCCAAGTGTTCGTCAGGGACGCCCTTCTTTTTTCCATTATCGGCCGAGGACGCCCATCTCCTAAGCACGTCCCCATCCTGCCTTCGCTACACTGCCGACACCCCCCCATTAACTTTGGTCGTCCCCGCAACGGAAAGCAGTTGAGGGTGCCCAAAATCGGCTTTCGAGTATGCCGATTTCGTCAACCTTGCAAGAAAGACGCCCATCTCCCAATTTGTGTCAGAAGATGGGCGCTCTTCTCTTTTGAATATTCACCTGAAAGTCAACAGTGAAAGGAGAAAAATACAATTTTCTGCGCTTAACTTATACTCCTATGCGATGAATTCATTTACTAGAGATTTAGTATAAGCTCCCTCTCAAGAGGTGACTTTTGAGAATGATCAAAACACAGTAGGAATGCTATCAAAAATTAAAGATGAAGCATTCCAAGTATTAAATTTCAAAACCCTCCTCAAACAATCACCACAGTCACACACCCCTCCCCTAATCACAACTGATTTCTTTATTAACACAATCCACACAATTACTCTTGGCTTTCAACCAGCCCTCAATTATCCCATCCATTTCATTTCTCTCATCCTGCCCCAAAACCTGTCATTTCCTCCTTTTTTACTGAAATTTCTCTACTAGGTGGAAGAGGTTTAATTAAACCACAACTGCATGGACCTCTGTTGATTCACTTGTGAAACAAATCAGTTTGCACTAAGGGGAACATTTTAAGCAATTAGAAAACTACATGAGGTTAAAACAATCTGCTGGAAGAGGAAGCATATAAATATTTATAGTCAATGGGAAATAAATGTTTACTAACATTAGACAACAATTTCGGTATTAGAGAAGTAAGGCCAGTACTGAGCAGACTTCTGAGGTCTCTGTGCCAAATACGGCAAAACAGGGCAGACTTTTACAGTCTCTGTCCCGATTATGGAGAGACGGGTTTGGATGGGTTGGCGTGGGCTTTGATGGCACAACGTAACCAAAGACCGTAATGAATATATCCTAACTCTTCCTCTCCCTCTCTAAGTTCTCCCCAATTGTCTTTACCATACATGTATCTCATTCCACTATAATATCACCTTGATATTGTTCACACCTTGTATTTGTTCACACCGGAATCAGTTAATGCCGTTTACGGTACTATGTAAGGCACATTGAGTCTGCAAAGAGGTGGGAAAATGTGGGATACAAATGCAACAAATAAATAAATAAATAAAGATGGGAAGTTGGACTAGTGCCGGGCAGACTTCTGACCCAATAACAACAGATCAAGAACAACTGTCAAGCCATATTACAGTCCCCAAAAGCCAACTTAAACAGATGAGTTTAAGATAAAAGGTTTCCACCTGTAGAGTTGAAAGAAGTGAGTTCCATTGAGCCAGAGCAAGAAAATAGAAAAAAGAAAAAACTGTCCCTCATGGATTCTAGGCATGGATATGATGTAGTTGGCAGGACTGATGGTCATTAATAAACCAATATCCATTGCAAACATAATAACCGGTGTGGATACAGCTAAGGCTGTAGAGTTGGTACACCAAATCTTCGACTCTCATTCCTCTATTTTTCTACTATCCATCTCCAATTCCTACTTATATTAGGCTTTAAATTTGTTGTTTTGAACCTAAATTACTGGACAAAGATATATATAAGTATAAAATGAAAAATTTACCATATATTATAAATTGGGAGTTTTTATTTCGAAGCCATGGATGCAAAACCACATTTTTGTTTTTCTACTTTTGACCAATACAGGCATTTTTGTAATCTATCCATACCTAAGAAAGTCAAAGAAGAATTCACACATCTGCAGTCAGAAAAATCCAGCAAGCTGTTCATTCCACACCTGTCTACTATGCCTAAGTATTAGAAGCACTGTGGGTCTCGCCAGGAAGAATTTTTTGTTTCTCTCCTCGTCAATGCTACCATGAAAAGAGTAGACGATAAATGTGAGCTGCTATCACTGGCTGCGCCTAAAACAGCTACCTCCTGGTACAGAGTTTAAAATGAATTATTTTATTCCAGAGAACAGAACATTTCATTAGCCAGTAACTGACTACCATCAGGAGAGCAAGGAGTGTCTCAAATAAAAGTTTTGCATTAGTCTATTCTGCTGCTGAGAAATGCAGGATGTCTTTACTTGAGCTAATATTTTGTTTTTACGACATGCGCCAAAGTTAAATGTTAAACTCTGCTTTCAACTGTATCATTTCCTTACTGCCCATTTAAAAAAGAGGAGATAACAAGGCTAGATCCCCAAATATACCATTATGCACATTCTTGGTGAAACTATGCTTAGCTTCTATGGGGTCCTTTTACTAAGCCGTGGCAAAAAGTGGCCTGCAGTAGTGTGGGCGTGTGTTTCTCACATGCGCTGGACCAGTTTTTGCCGCATCCGAGAAGAGGGCCTTTTTTTTTCAATGGGCTGGGAAAAGGACCTGAGGTAAAACTGAACCCAGCATGTGCCTATTTACGGCCTAAGTCCTTAACGCCACCCACTGATCTAACAGTAAGGACTCACGTGCTACATGCACAGTGACTGGTCAGCGCATACCAACTGTCGATTAACACTGGAAATACTACACACAGTAGGAAATAAAAAAAATAATTTGTCCCGGTAGTATGGGCGCATGCTAACTCTGAAATTAATGCCAGAGGGTGCACTAGCCTGGGGGTTCTCTCGTTTTGGTGCACGTTGCACGCACATAGAGTCTACTGCGCCTTTGTAAAAGGGCCCCTATATTTGTTAACTATATAATCTGCATCAGTTGTGACAAAACATGCAATCTGACAGATCTGTGGTGACGTGTTCCGTGTTATCATGAAGACAATACATAAGTGAAGGTTCCCAACTTGCTCATACAAATCCCAGAGGCTCCAGTCCCAAATTGGCCACCGAGACCTTGAGCAGCAATATCGCAAGACTGCTGCTGAATGTCATAGAGGCCATTTTGGCTAGGGTTACCATATTTTGTCCCCCAAAAAGGAGGACACATGCCCCACCCCTTTTCACACCCCACCCCGCCCCTTTCACGCCCTCACTCCGCCCCGTCACATTTTCCCCTCTCCCCATCACACACCCCGTCACTCCCCAACCCCTTACCTTACTACTGCCCTGGTGGTCTAGTGACCTCTTCGGGGCAGGAAAGAGCCCCTTTTTCCTACCCGGAGCGCTGCCCTGCATGCATCCTTCCTGTTCGTGATCTCGGCGCCGATTGAAGTCTCGCAAGGTCACTTCAATTCTTGGCGGCCATTCTGAATCGGCGCCGAGATCACGAACAGAAAGGATGCATGCAGGGCAGCGCTCCAGGCAGGAAAGTGGGGGCTCTTTCCTGCCCCGACGAGGTCACCAGACCACCAGGGCAGTAGTAAGTAAGGGGAGGGGAGGCTAGCAATCTGCCCGTTTGTCCACAAATCCGGACAAACGGGCAGATTGGCAAAACCCGCCCGGTTGCCCAGACATGTCCTCAAAAAGAGGACATGTCCGGGTAAATACGGACATATGGTAACCCTAATTTTGGCAGCGGAGATAGCCAGAGGCCGGGGTGAAAGTGACAATCACTCTTGCCCCGGTTAGGATACTAGGCCACCGGGGTGCGTAAGTTAGGCCTGGGGGGGGGGGGGGGGGCTGGCTGATAGATGGGTCCAGGAGGGGGGGAAGGGAGGCTCTATGCAGCAGTGGCGGTGATGGGAGGGAAGGAGGGAGGAAGGCTGGTTTGTTGTGTGTGGTGGCAGTGTGTGTGGGGGGGGGGGGGGGGGTCTGGCCGGTTTCATTTTCAGCTTTGGTTTCTTCCAAAACCGAGCAGCCAATTTTGGTTGCGAATTTTGTTTAGGAAGAAACCGAAGATCCTGGATTTGGTTGGGCTCCAATAGAAATCTTATGTTTTAATTTGTTATAAGATTTGTAAAACACACTATTTATGATTCTTTTTTCTATATTTCATATTCTGAGGAAGAACTACAATGCTTGGTTGCTTCCTAAGAGAAACCTTTGCCTCTTTCCCTCTAAGTGAGACAACATTGGTCTAAGCTTCCTACCACAGAGACGCATGCCTTGCTGGATGGGAAGGTCAAAATCACAAAGGGGAAAACTGTGGACAGTCATTCTGTTACAGCAGTGGTGTAGCCAGACCTCGATGTGGGAGAGGTCCAGAGCCCAAGGGGGGAGGGGCACATTTGGACCGCTTCCCTGCCGCTCCCTCACATACTTTGGCTGGCGGGGGGGTCCCCAACCCCTGCCAGCTGAAGCATTTGTCCAGCACTGGTCTCTGATGCATTGCCTGCTCTTCCCCCCTCACATCGCGTACACACTTGTTTTAATGAAATTGAGCATAGCCAATATTCTTTTTTTTTTTTTTGGGGGGGGGGGGGGGCGTAGCTATGCCACTGTGATACAGAGCTGAGGCCTACTGCCTGAAAATCACTATATTTCACAGCACAGTGAAGTGACACACCCAGCTGATCTGAGAACTGTGACAGCCCATTCTAAAAAGGTTACCCAACTTTGGACACAGATCCCACCCACATCCACGTGCAAATTACTTAGTTAATGAGCCACGTTGTGGTCGTACCATGGAGTGATACAGAGGCATTATAGTATTTTTGGTCTTATTCACCATCCCTTTCTTAATAATTCATAGCATCCTGTTTCCATTTTTGGTCACTGCCACGCACCGAGCAGAAGATTTCAGCGTATTATCTACGATGACACGCAGACCCAAGGTGGATCCTAGCATCAGGTAACTATGATATGGATTATTCTTTCCAATGTGCATCACCTTGCATTAAATTTCATCTGCCATTTGGAAGGTCTTCCTGCAGTATTTCACAGTACGCACGTGTTTTAACAACCTTGAATAATTTTGTATCATCTGCAAATTTCATCACCCCACCCATCATTCTGATTTCCATATCATTTATAAATATGTTAATACCACCGGTCCCAATACAGATCCCTCCGGCACTCCACCCTCCTCCATTGAGAGAAATGACCATTTAACCTTTCTGTTTTCTGTCCAATAACCAATTCCTAATCCACACCTGGACCTTGCCTCCTATCCTATGACTATTTAATTTTCTCAGAAGTCTCTCATGAGGAACTTTATCAAAAGCTTTCTGAAAATCTAGATACACTACATCAACCGGCTTCACTATTATCTGCTTGTTTAACATAAAATAGTAAATGACGGCAGATAAAGACCTGTATAGTCTATCCAGTCTGCCCAGCAAGATAAACTCATGCATGGTATGTGATACTTTTTATTTATTTATTTATTGCATTTGTATCCCACATTTTCCCACCTTTCCATTCTCAGGGCACAGACCATAGAAGTCTGCCCAGCACTGTTCTTGTACTAAAAGTTCTGAAGATTCTGGAATCCTAAAGAGTTACAAGATTCTGGAATCCCAATTAGTAGCAACACTCCATGTAGAACCCCAAAAAGAGTAACATAGTAAGTTTATTCAAGCCTTCAAAGAACTGAAGCAAATTGGTGAGGCAAGACTTCCCTTGGCTGAACCCAAGCTGACTCTGTCCCATTAAATCATGTTTGTCTATGTGTTATGTCATTTTATTCTTTATAATAGTTTCCACTATTTTGCCTGGCACCGACGTCAGGCTTACTACTCACTATCCTATCTTTGTTTCCTTATAACACACTTTACATTTCCCCTACCCCCTGCCTCTGTCACATAGCAAACAAGGATGTGAAGGAGGAGAACGCCAAAAAAAGAGAATGTATTTGGAAAATACATGTGTTTTATGGATATTTTTGTTTAAATAAATTTACATACAATCAAAACTGGGAATTCATTCAACATGATCCAAAGTACCACACTAACAAAAACTGTGAATGAATATTCAAGTGCAAAAGATGTAAGAAATTTCTAATTTAATTGGGAGGAAAAGACCTCAGAAAAGGTCTACGGTGTTATAGCTTGATTCTTGGTCTCAGCAGACTCTCAATCAATGGGCAAAAACCTCCAGTTAAAAATCTTTATTTATCATTATAAAGGCATTCTGTTTCTTATATAATGTGGTGTTTTTTGGTATAATTTTTGTTTTTCCAATTTCTTTCTCCATATGCAGGTAACGTTTTAAAAAATATGTTCAAAAGCACTTATCTGTACAAATCCCAACAGGTTCCGGTTTCACTATACAGCTTCATCAGCATGCCTATAACTTTTAATTATAAATTGCAGCAGTCTCCACTTCACTCTGGACATGAATATTTATGAGTTAGATTTGCATGCAACTGAAGCAGTGCATGCACCTCTCTCATATGCATATTCATTATGGATATCCTGAAAACCCGTTGTGACTAGATGTGCCTCGAGGACTGGGTTGGGAATGGCTGGTTGCAAAACAATATTCCAGTGGTCTTCCCTAATTTATAAGTGGAGTGCCACTTGGATCCAAGTGAACTGAAAGACAGTCACCAAATATCTTCCCATGTGAGGCCTCAACACTGCTGATCAGTGCGTGTCAATGATATATATCCATTCTGCCTTCAAACGTTTCTTTGAGTATATCCTCAAGGAGGGAGACATTTCCAAATACATTCTCTTTATCTATTGAGAAATGTCTTATCCTTCCAGAGGAACCCAAACCATAGTAACATAATGCAAGGTTCTACATTAGGAGTCACCGCCTAGGAAAAGGATCTAGGTGTCATTGTTGATGATACGTTGAAACCCTCTGCTCAATGTGCAGCAGTGGCTAACAAAACAAATAGAATGTTAGGAATTATTAGGAAAGGAATGGAAAACAAAACTGAGAATGTTACAATGCCATGAATACTGTGTGCATCTCAAGAAAGATATAATGGATTTATAAAAGATACAGAGAATGATGACGGAAATGATAAAAGGGATGGGACGACTTCCCTATGAGGAAAGGCTAAAGCAGCTAGGGCTCTTCAGCTTTGAGAAGAGATGGCTGAGAAATGATAGAGTTATATAAAATACTTAGTGGTATGGAACAGGTAGATGTGAATTGCTTGTTTACTCTTTCCAAAAATACTAGGGCAAGGGGGAACGCAAAGAAGATACTATGTAGTAAATTTAAAACGAATCAGAGGAAATATTTCTTCACTCAATGAGCAATTAAACTCTGGAATTTGTTGCCCGAGAGTGTGATAAAAGCAGTTAGCTTAGCTGGGTATAAAAAAGGTTTGGATAATTTCCTAAAAGTAATGTCCACAAGCCACTATGAAGATGGACTTGGGAAAATCCACTGCATATTCTAGGATAAACAGCATAAAATCGGTTTTACTGTTCTGAGATCTTGCCAGGTTCTTGTGACCTGGATTGGCCACTGTTGGAAACAGGATACTAGACTTGATGGGCCTTTGGTCTGTCCCAATATGGCAACGCTTATGTTCTTACGTTCTCCCATCCATTTTCCCCTATCTGCGGTGAGCTTAAGTAGAGAGGCAGAGCATAGAAGAAAAAAAAGCCAGAATGATGATGAGGGCCACTCCAGAGGTCTCCAGGGGCTGCCAGTGGCCCCCCAGGCCTTGCACTAAAGAACACTGCACTATTCAGTGTTCAACTCTATTTTAAAGCTCGACTGCAGTTCATCTCAGACCTCTTCTGTAAAAATTCTGTACCTCAGTAAAGAACCACCTAAAATTAATCTAAATGTGCATAAATTCAGAAGTGCCCACATGTATATGAAGACAAAATGAATCACTTCTTCTTTCATTATTTAAGGATCTATTTATTAACTTGCACCAAGGTATTATACCTAACAGCAAAAGTACAGTGCTTTAAATGCAAACCTCTAAAAGGAAGTAGCAGGGGTTTTCCCAGCCTCCAGTGCAGTAAACCCACAGTACTAATTGCTGTGATGTGTTAATAGCATGGCCAATAATGAAGAAGGCAGTTAGCTAAGGACTCCAGAGGAGTAGCTCACTGCATGTATGGGATAGGACTTGGTATTTCACCTTTCTGGGATTACAATCAAAGTGGTTTACATATTATATACAGGTACTTATTTTGTACCAGGGGCAATGGAGGGTTAAGTGACTTGCCCAGAGTCACAAGGAACGGCAGTGGGAACTCAGTTCCCCAGGATCAAAGTCCACTGCACTAACCGCTAGGCTACTCCTCCACTAGCAACATTCTACGTAGAATCTCAAATAATAGCAACAGCAACATTCCATGTAGAATCTCAAACAGTGGCAACATTCCAGAATCTCAAATAGTAGCAACAGCTACATTCCATGTAGAATTTCAAATAGGGAAAGGGAAATGGGACTTGATACACCGCCTTTATGAGGTTTTTGCAACTACATTCAAAGTGGTTTACATATATTCAGGTACTTATTTTGTACCAGGGGCAATGGAGGGTTAAGGGACTTGCCCGGAATCACAAGGAGGAGCAGTGGGAATTGAACACAGTTCCCCAGGATCAAAGTCCACTGCACTAACCACTAGGCTCCCCCTAGTTACTGTGTATCAGCTGCTCTTAAGACATATTTATTTATTGCATTTGTATCCCACATTTTCCCACCTCTTTGCAGGCTCAATGTGGCTTACAATACATCATGAATAGTAGAAATATATAAGAAAATAGACATTTGGTCTTACTACTACTACTACTAATCATTTCTATAGCGCTACCGGATGTACGCAGCACTTCACACTTGAACATGGAGAGACAGTCCCTGCTCAATAGAGCTTACAATCTAATTATGACAGACAGACAGAACAAGTAAGGGATAAGGGTTAGGACAGACAGGACATATCAGGGATAGGGGACAGTTGAAGGTTTAGGTTTAGGAGTTAAAAGCAGCATCGAAGAGGTGGGTTTTTAGCCTAGATTTGAATATGGTCACAGATGAGGCTTGGCGTACCGGCTCAGGAAGTTTATTCCAGGCATACGGTGCAGCAAGATAGAAGGAACGGCGTCTGGAGTTAGCGGTGGAGGAGTAGGGTGCAGATAAGAGAGATTTGCCCAGTGAGCGGCGTTCCCGGGGAGGAGTGTAGGGAGAGATGAGAGTGGAGAGGTATTGAGGAGCTGCAGAATGAATGCATTTGTAAGTCAGTAAGAGGAGTTTGAACTGAATGCAGAAACGGATAGGGAGCCAATGAAGTGACTTGAGGAGAGGGCTAATATGAGCATAACGACACTGGCGGAATATTAGTCGTGCAGCAGAATTTTGAACAGATTGAAGAGGAGAGAGATGGCTCAGTGGGAGACCTGTGAGAAGCAAGTTGCAGTCTTACAGAAGGATCTTGGGTAACATGATAATGATAAAACATGATAGTAGTATAACAAGCAAATATTATAAGACAATTCTGGATATATGTGTAGGAGTTCACATTTGTTGATCTTTGTTTGAGAAAACATATACCTCCCTGCGCACCCAAATTTAGGTGTGGTGCCAATTTGCACATGCCAATTAGTGCCACATTTAATTGGGTGTAGTGTATGTAAAGTTAGCTGCATGATCAGTGCCTAAACTTTATGCGTGGGCCAAAAAAGGGGGCACGGAAAGGGGACAGTCATGGGCAGAACAAGGGCATGGCTGTTATGTGCGTAATCACAGAATAAGGGTGCTCCGTGTGTAAATTTAGGTTTCATGTAAATTTAGGTCGTGGCTAAATTTACATGAAACCATAATGCTTAACCCTAGAACGCATGACGTTAAAAATATACATATTAACGTCATGGGGACCTTTTAGGCCCCCATGCACATAATGTAGAAAAACACACTTAAATAACTTTCACAAGTTTATTTCAAAATTGCTCAATAAAATATGAATAGTGGACAACATTTTAATTATAATTTTTCACAGAAAACACCAAAAAATCTTTTTTTTCCCAAATTTCACGCAAAGACATGAAAACACACAAAAATGCATAGAAATCTACAGCAAACTAGCTGCAGCTACATTTTTATTCTAACTTTCTTTTCTATTATATTAGTCTTCCAAACAATTCTGACATGTTATTTTTTCAGAAGAATGTTCTTTGCAAACAGTTTCCTTACAAGTGGAACAATATCGCTCAGTTTTCCTCTCTATGTTTCTTGGACACATGAAACAACGCTTTCGTTTTCTTTCTCCTGGCTCTGGAGTAATCTGAAACTGTGCACCACACCGTTTCATTGCTTCTTTAGTTTTCTTTGGCAAGCATTTCAAGTCGCTTCGCTCTATCATGTGAGGTATTACAAGTTCATGACAAAGGTCCTTCAAGAATAAGCGTCTCCTGTCCTTCCTCTGTGCATGAAATTCAGGATGAGTTTCTGTATAAATAATGAATGAATTTAGGGCTGCTACATCAAGCATATTTGAAAATAGTACTACAGGCCATCGTTTTGTTTGCCTCTTACACGAATATTCTCCCACCATCTCATCCATTTTATCTACACCTCCTTTTGTTGCATTGTAATGCAGGATGATTTCTGGTTTCAATTTTTGGTTATTGCTGTCAACACTGCAATCGTGATGCATGGTACTGAGTAAAATTACAGATTTCTCCTTCTTTGCCTTGTAAGATACCAAAGTCGCTTTGTTATTGAATCCAAAGACACTCTCATAAAGTGCTCGCTGACGATTGTGTTTGAGTGCTGCTGGAATTTCTCGTCTGTTTTGCTTTATAGTACCAACAAGTGTAATAGCTTTTGCAAGCAGAAAATTGCCTAGTTCAACATTGGTGAAATAATTGTCCATGGTGATGTTTCTACCTGAATTGAATATTGGAACAGCAAGAGTTTTGACTATTTCAGACCCCAGATCCTTCTGTACTGGTGCACCAACCTCTTTGCCACAGTAGATTACGCCATTTATGCCATAATAATTTGCAGAATCACACATCCAGAAGATTTTTATACCATACTTGGCTGGCTTGCTGGGCATGTATTGTATGAATTTGCAGCGTCCTCTGAACGGTACAAGTTGCTCATCTACAGTAACATTAGTACTAGGATTGTAAAGTTTTGTGCAAGTTTTGATAAATATGTTCCAGATATAACTGATAGGGGCTAATTTGTCTGTTTCAAACCTCGCTGCACGAGTTCGCTTATCATCAAAGCGAATGATCCTTCTAATTTCCTCATATCTGCCCACTGACATTGTCGCCTTATAGTGTGGATCAGAAAGTGGGTCCAGAAATAATTCTCGTATTGGGACATCATACGATTTTTGACTCCCTGCCAGCAGGAAAAGTCCAATATATGCATAAAGTTCCTCTTTTGAGATATTTTTCCAGGACTTATTTTTTGCTGAAGCGATACGTCTTCCTTCTAGGTTTGAACATAATAGGACCTCTTCTGCAATATTGTCAGAAAAATAAGTACAGAATACATCTTTAGGGGTAAAGTAACTGTGACTTCCCACAGCTCCTTGAGCCTGTCTCACAATATTGTGTATTGGAGTACGTCCGACTAATGTAGGATTACTGTCCCAAAAAACATTCGTTTTGGATGTTCTACTTATCACTTCTTGAGGATCCACTAGATTCACTTCTTCATCATCAGAAGAATCACTGGATGAGGATGTTTGATTAGCTGGTGGCAGATATTCTTCATCAGACAAAGATAGTTCACTTTCATCATCGCTTTGAAACATAATCGCTTCAATCTCTTGGTCAGTCAGACACTTGGAGGAAGACTGTGCCATTGCTGACTAGATGTTAGAAAATGAAACAGATTTCCTCTCAACAGCTTATCTTATCACAGGTCCTTCAGCAATTAGCTCACAGTGTATACTGTCCTTAGTGTTCAGAGGACCTGAGGTGATGTCATGGCCTTATCACTCCCTCCAAAAATCATATGACATCCTCACATGTTATTATCCACACCCTGGCCCCTCCACCAGCATTACTGAGTACAAATAAAGTAACTTGAGACACAAACACTTCTGAGAACATGATAAAAACAGCGGGGGCCTAAAAGGCCCCCAATTCGTACAGATGTAGTTTTCACCAAACAAGCATTGTTACACCATAATGCCTATGAAAAAAAATTATATGAACAACTGGATATTATCAACAATGACATACTTGCAGATAATAGCAAAAATGTAAGCATGGGGGCCTAAAAGGCCCCCAATATGCGTTCTAGGGTTAAGCGTTATTCTATAAAACGTGTCAAACTTTAGGTACGGCTTAGGGTTTTTAGGCGCCATTTACTAAATCTACCCCCTAGTGTCCGATTGGTGTTTGGGAATGTGGGTTACATATCAAGAATCTTCTACAACTTTTTATCTTCCTGTATCCTATTTTGAATTGATGTTCTTTTCCTTCTATAGTTAAGTATTTTTGCTTGTTTTTAAACTGTTTTGTTCTGCTTATCGGGAAGTACAATATAGTAAAACCAAATAAGCTATAAACCATAAAGATGCAATTAAAGTGGAAGCCATTATTTGCCAAGTGCAATCCATATCCCTAATGGCTCAACAGGAATTTTCACATTAGTTAGTGCTTAATCCGCTGTGCTTAATTGCTGCATTTAATTGTTGTATTTCTATTTCAACAGATTGTTAGAGCACCTACTTACAAAAATAGGGCAAGCTTTAGATTTGAGTTTTCACCATAATGAAGACAGATTTGTAACTGACCCTGTATGGTCGCTGGACCATTATTTAACTCTGATTACAGATTACCTGTCAACAGGATCAAATTGCATTGTATGTTTAAAAGGGCCTCAAATCAAACAGAGTAAAAATTGTGCAGGATGCAAAATGCATCTTGGAATCACTATGATTAGAATTTCCATGTATAAAGGGGGAAAGAATGGTGATAGGAGTGTATTAACCCTCCGCATGATCAGAATGAACAGACAGATGTAGAATAGTTAGCAGAATGTAGGGAAGCTAACAAGCTAGAGGACTCCTTATACAAAGCCACATTAGCAATTCCAACACTGCAAATGTGACAAAGCTGTAGGAACTGAACTGGCTTCATCACATTTGCAGCTTGGGAATCGCTAATGTGGCTTTGTAAAAGAAGCCCTAGGTGTCTAATCTAATATAATAATTTGCTATGTGAACATTCTAAAGTGTTTCACTGGGATCGTAACCACCTGCTGACATCACTGGCCAGCAGTAGAACCCTGCTTGCCTGACGTCAGCAGGGGGTTACGATCCCAGTGAGAGACGCGCGTTGAAGAACAGCGGGAGCGGGCAGAGACGTCTCTAGGTGCACGTCGCCCCCTCCTCCAAAATCGCCAACCCCCCTCTGCTACCCTCCCCTCCCCCCCCTCTTACCGGGGTCCCAGCGGCAGCAGTGAAGAGCCTCGCGAGTCTGCTGCCTTCCCTTCTCTCTCAGCTCTGACTCTGGTCGCACCCTCATTTCCTGTTTCCGCAAGGGCGGGACCAGAGTCAGAGCTGAGAGCGAAGAGAAGGCAGCAGACTCGCGAGGCTCTTCACTGCTGCCGCTGGGACCCCGGTAAGAGGGGGGAGAGGGGAGGGTAGCAGAGGGGGTTGGTGATTTTGGAGGGGGGGGGACGTGCACATATGGGGATGGGCGGGGCCAGTGTCGGCGAGGGGAGGGCCGTGGGTGGAGGCATCGCAAGGACGTGTCTGTGAGACAGAGAGGAGGAGGGACTGGAACTCACGGGAGGGACAGAGGGAGAGAGAGAGAGGGAGAAGGAGGGAGGGCCTGGAAATTGGAAGGGAAGAAAGGGGGCCGTGGGACTTGGAGGGGACAGAGGGAGAGAGCGAGGGAGGGAGAGAGGTATAACCTTGCTAGCTCCCGTTTCATTTCATACCGAAACGGGCCTTTTTTACTAGCTTTAAATATAAATCGATATTAGACAATTGTCACCAAATTTCCTGTAAATAATCATCGGTGTTCATTAACACAACAGCACATCCCTTATTAAGCTCTGTGGATCACCACTGTTGAATCATTTTGAAGATCTGGTAAAGCTACTGGAGACCAGTGATGAGATAAATTAGGAAAGAAAGAGTACATAAGTACTGCCATACTGGGACAGACCAAAGGTCCATCAAGCCCAGCATCCTGTCTCCAACAGTGGCCAATCCAGGACACTAATACCTTACTAGATCCCAAAAACATTTTATACTGCTTATCCCAGAAATAGCGTATTTTCCCCCCAAGTCCAATAATGGTCTATGGACTTTTTCTTTAGGAAGCCGGCCAAACCTTTTTTTTAAACTCTGCTAAGCTAACCGCCTTTACCACATTCTCTGGCAATGAATGCCAGAGTTTAATTACAGGTTGAGTAGAGAATGTGACACAAGCTTCAACACAGGAAAGTTCTATCATAAAGTTCTTTATTGCACTAAACAAAGACCTGACACGGGGCCATGTTTCAGTGGTATAACCGCCTACCTCAGGGGTCATTGCAGCAGTGGCGATTTTGGCGCCAAGGCATTTTTTGATTGTGATTACAATTTACATATCTACATCAATACCTGGCACCACTTTATCTGTAACTCATTTAACAGAACATATTGTATCCTTGACCCTTGAAACAGGCAGTTTATACCACCAAAACACGACCCCGTGTCAGATCTTTGTTTGGTTCAAAAAAGAACTTTGTGATAGAACTTTCCTGTGTTGAAACTTGTATCACATTCAATACTCCTTCATTTCCTTTGGACTTCACATAGAGGTGTTCTCCTGGGATCTATTGAGTTCTCCACGTACGTCGAGTCTCTCCTGTTTTGTTGTGCATTCTGAGATAAATTAATCACAGTCGTGAATCGTAATAACACTGTAATCAGTTTGTGGGCGTGACTCCTCAGGGAATTAGGAAGTCATGGGATAGGAAGTAATGTCCTATTGTAGATTAAGAAATGGTTAAGAGAAAACAAACAGTAGTGTTAAATGGTCAATATTCTCAAATAGAGAAGGGTAAATAGTGGGGCTCCTCAGGGATCTGTGCTGGGACCACTGCTTTTTAACACATTGATTTATGAGGATTTATTTACCACCTTTTTGAAAGAATTTACTCAAGGCAGTGTATTCAGGTACTTAGGCAATGGGAAATGGGAACAACAAGTGACATTATTAAATTTGCTGATGACAAAGTTATTCAAAGTTGTTAAATCACAAGCGCATTCAGAAAAACTGCAAGAGGACCCTACAAAGACTGGGAGACTGGGAATCCAAATGGCAGATGACATTTAGGACTAGATTCTACAAATGGCGCTGAAAAATCAGCACTGAAATATGTAAGCGCTGAGTGCTACTCTATAAAGGATCCACATCCTTTCCAGAATTGCACTAAGGGCCAAATTCTACATTTGGTGCATACAAAATTGGTGCCAAAAAAGCCATGCTTAGCGTAATTCTACAAGGAGTATTTGCCCTAACCGCCCCTAAATGTGGGTATCCGGAATTAGGCCTGCAATTAACATGCCTAAATGCATGCGCCTATATTTAGGCACGATCCTACATATATACGCATGCACATTTTGGGAACACCACAGGAATGCCCGTAACTACGCCCCTATATAGTTACACGTGATTTAAGTTAGACACAGATCAGATGTGCATTTATCATAGGCACACGTCTGATGCTCCCTTGAAATTATGTGCAATAGGAGTTGTGTGCACAGTTTTACAGTATACAATGTGTGCATAACTCCCAATTATGTCCAATTAACACCAATAATTGGTTGTTGGCAGCCAATTATTGGCACTGATTGGCTCAATTAAGTTGCACATGCAAATCAGCAATGCGTACAAATTTGCACCTGCAACTTTAGTTGCCATACATAAAATCCAGGGTTTAATGTGAACAAGTACAAAGTGATGCATGTAGGAAAGAGGAACTCAAACTATGGCTACACGATGCAAGGTTCCACATTAGGAATCACCACCAAGGAAAAGGATCTAGGGGTCATTGTTGATGATACATTGAAACTCTCTGCTCAATGTGCAGCGTTGGCTAAGAAAGCAAATACAATATTAGGAATTATCAGGAAAGGTATGGACAACAAAACTGAGTTGTCCTTTGTGATACCTTTCTATCACTCCATGGTGTGACCTCACTTGAAATATTCCCCCTGATTCTATAGAAGTCACCAAAAATTGTGCCCGCAAATTTAGGCGAGGATCCAATTTGCACGCACCATTTAATAAGATTAATGAGCCAATCTGTTCCAATAATTGGCTTTTTAGCAAGCAATTATTGCCACTAATTAGTTTTTAATTGGGTGTTACGAGCATAAAATTAGGCGCAGGATTCGCACCTACAATTTACACGTGGCCTGAAAAAGAGGGCGTGAAAAGGGGACAGTCATGGGCATTTTGTGATTGAACGAGGTCATGGTATAGAGTTACATGTGTAATTACAGAATAAGGGTACTCCACGCGTAACTTTTGGTGCGGGCAGTTGCGCCACATTTTCATTGGTGAAAAGGTCATGCCTAAATTTTCATGTGACAATAATGCTTAAGTGCTATTCTATAAACCATGCCAAACTTTAGGCTTGACTTATAAATGCTGCTTAAGCAGGTTTTTTTCAGCACCAGTTTTTTTTAGGCACCATTTACTGAATCTAGCCCATTGTGTGCAATTCTGGTCAGTGCATCACAAAAAAGATATAGCGGAATTAGAAATGGTACAGAGAAGAGCGACAAAAATGATAAAGGAGATGGAATGACTCCCCTATGAGGAAACAATAAAGAAGCTAGAGCTCTTCAGTTTGGAGAAGAAACAACTGAGAGGAGGTATGATAGACATCTATAAAATACTGAGTGGAGTGGAATGGGCAGAAGTGAATCGCTTGTTTGCTCTTCCTAAAAATACAAGGGACTAGAAAACATGCAACAAAGCTACTAAGTAGTACATTTAAAACAAACTGGCGAGAATATTTCTTCACTCAATATGTAATTAAACTCTGGAATTCATTGCCAAAGAATGTTGTAAAAGCAATTAGCTTAGCAGGGTTTAAAAACAGGTTTGGCTACGTTCCTAAAAGAAAAATCCATGAGACATTATTAAAATGGACTTGAGAAAATCCACTACTTATTCCTGGGATAAGTAGCATAAAATCTGTTTTATTCTTTTATCTTGCCAGGTACTTGTGACCTGGATTGGCCACTGTTGGAAACAGGATACTAGGCTTGATGAATCTTCGGTCTGTCCCAGTAGGTCAATGCTTATGTTCTTATGGTATGGCATGGAGGAGTAGAGGTTGAATTGATCATTTAAAGATGTAAACATGAAGGAGTTCCCTGAAAACCTGCCTCTTGGGCGCAGAAAGAATTTTCCTGGATTAAAGTTGTGATGGTTAACTAGAATGTACAGCTCAGAGAGTTTACTGAGGCAATCATCTCAGAAAGCTGGATGAGGAGATGGGGCCAGAAACTAGCACTATGGTTGTTACTGAGCTTATGTAAAATGCAAATGTAAGTGGTTTGACACATTCGGTATGGGCATTGATGTGTGGGTCTTGAACCCATATGTTAAGTTGTATAAAAAGATGATTTGAGACACCCCAGATGATTCAGTGGAGAAAGTGGGGGCATTGTTTGCAATAGTGGAAAGGAGGATGATATATGCCTGCCAGGTATGCGTTTGGAAACATTTGAATGTGAGGTAATGAGAGCACTTTGCAGATCATTTGTGGTGTGGGATGGGATGGAGGAAAAAGTTGTAGGATAGGAGGGAAATAGTAGGAGTGGGTGAAAGTGGAGGCGAGAAGAAGTGGTGGTGCAGGGAGTTTTTGATAGTATTAGAGCCCAAGACATGTGGTTAAGACAATACATCTCACCATTTTATGCCATGGATATGTGCCTTGTGGTTTAAAAACAGGCTGGGATTCATCCACTATTAAATAAATCTAATTTGGATCCTGATATTAAGAATAACTATAAAAGAGTAACTTGCCCTTTTGGGGAAAGTTATTCAAAACAGTAGCAGTGAGACAGCTGCTTATGTTTATGGATGACTTTCTGGTTAAGTCCCAATCAGAATTTCAATTAAATCACAGCACAGAAATACTGTTGTGCTCACGACTGAAGGAAGACAACGCATATAGAGGTAAAAGAGGAGCAGCAGCAACGTTTATGGTTTCAGATTTTTTTTTTTTATGGTCCAGCACTGATTATTGTTAAACCATTTGAGGGAGGTAGTGGTGGGTGGGTGGGGTGGACTTACAATGGTATGATTTGTTCTAAAGGTCAGATCACAGGTTTGAATGACAGGTGAGGAGTCAAAGGTTAACTGGGAGCTATGAAATGAATCACAGGGGGCCACAGAAATCTATATTATCCCCCTATTAGTTCAATCTGTGTGTTGTCCCTTTATGTACAAAAATATAAGACCTGCATCTAAGCTGTTATCATCATGCCACTGCAATGTGATGGCAGAGAGGAACAAGGGCTGTTATCAGAGTTTTGATAACCAAAGATTGGTTAAAGACAGACTGGCCCCTGAAGGGAAAGGGGAACACCTATCGACAACTCTGTGGTCTGTTTGGATCCTGTCCAAATGACTTTGGCGGCAGTGCCTTTAGGAAGTTCTGTGAGGGATGGTTTACTGGCAGGGTCCCCAGGCCAGAATACAATGTTGAGCCCAGAGGAAAGGATTCCCCCAACTTGGCCTGGCATTTCCAATTTGTCAGGCATTTTCAGCAGACCTGCCTGAAACAGAAGGTGCTGGTGGATCAAAGACCTGGCAGAGTGCAGGCGGAAGCGATATACCTCGAGTCAGGATGTTGACATACATGGGTCCTGAAGTGCAGAGCGACAAAAGATTTTCTCAGGACTCACTGAACTTGGAGATGTGGGAAGACACCTTTTTGAAGACACCTAATGGTTAGAGCAGCAGCAGAAGAGCAAAGGAAGCCAGGTTCAAATCTCACTGTCACTCCTTGTGATCTTGTGTAAATAATTTTATTCCTCAGGTATAAACAGACTGTAAGCCCTCCAGCTACAGGAAAATACCTACTGTAGCTGAATGTACTCACCTTGAGCTACTACTGAAAAAGACATATGTTAAATCCAAATCCAAAAAGTCCTATAGGCTTTGGCAGAGCTGCTAATTCTCCCACATTGAGTGGGACACACCTGCTTTGAAGAGACATCTCCTGCCCAAAATCCACTCCCAAGGAACACAGGAGACTCAGGAGCAGCATGGGCAGATGGAAAAAATTTTCCCCACCCCAAATCGGCCCTAAACCAGCCCAAAACCCACCCAAAGTCAAACCCTGCCCCCAACATCACAGCCCCACCTCCAACATCACCGCCCCCGCCCCCAATGTCACCACCCCCGCCCCCTGATGTCACCTCTGATGTCGTTAGCCCCGCCCCTGTCACCTCTGATGTCATTAACCCCGCCCCTGATGTCAACCCTACCCCGGAAAAGCTTCTATTGGACCAAATTGGACCAATAGAAGCCCCGGAAAAGCTTCTATTGGACCAAATTGGACCAATAGAAGCCCCCCAAAAAAGCGCAAACCCCGCAGAGCTGCAACGAAAAAGAAGCCCAAATTCCTGCAGCCCGCAGCCTTCAAAAATTTCCAGCATCCTGGCTTAAAAACCAGCCCAATTGGGTGGGAAACCCACCCATCTGGCAACACTGCTCAGGAGCCAGTGTTTTCCCTGTCTGCATGTGACCACCAGCAGCTTCAAATTTCACAGCCAACACTTCCTACTGTGAGATTAACTGGCATGAAGTGTGGGCCGCCATATTTGAAGCTATAAAAGGCTGTAATGCTGACAAAAAAAGTGTTTGGAAGGGGGTGGCGTGGTGTCAGAGCATGGGCAGAATGAGGTGGGGTATGAGCTGTGTAGGGGATGGGGCTAAAATCTCCTGCTTAAAAATTGTTCCCCCTGGCATCTCCGCTTTGGAATGATATAAGTTTTTTTAACCAGGAAGAGTTTGGGGAGGCAATGAATGAACTGGAGCAATCACTGTCTAAACAAAATGTCCAGATTTTTTAAACAGCTTCAACACTTCTCTAAGAAAACTAAGGAATATGATATGAAAATGGAAAAATATTAAACGAGGTAAGACACAATGGAAACAAAGGTGGAGAATAATCTTGGGGGGCAACACTAAAGAGCGTGAAATTAAAAGTCAAACTGAAGGACAGATTGTAAAAATGATGATTACTTTCAGTTCAGTTGCATCCCCACTGCCCACAAATCTTGGGGCCATTTAGTAAAATGCAGACATTCCCATACACTGAGCCCATTTTTAACACAGCCATAAAAGAGCTTTTTTTTCCCATTAGCTCATGTGACCTGCAAAAAAATTAATATTTTCTCTGCCTACTATTTAGGAGGCTCTATGTACTCCCACCTTAACTCCGCATTTACCAGTTCGCACATGCTTGTTAACGCAGACTCACCCATAGCATGACCACTTCCAAAAAATAACTGAAAAAAAAAATTAATGTGCACTTAGGGCTTTAATGCATTTTTGTGGTAAGCGTTTTCCCATGCACCAAGAACAGATTCTATATATGGTGCTGAAAAAAAACAGCGAAGAAAAAAAACTTCACTTAGCGCTACTCTATAAACCATGCCAAACATTAGGCGCAGTTTATAGGATACGCGTAGCACCCGGATCTGTGACTAAATTTCGGTGCGAATATTTACGCCAACTAAAACCTGGTATAAATGTCCACGCCTAACTTGGGCACAGATCGGGCATATTCTACAACAGTACGCATAATTTCTAGAAATATCCATGGCCCACCCGTGCCCCTCCCATGATCATGCCCCCTTTTGAGATCCATGCTTTAGAATTTACGCGCACCACTTTACAGAATACGCTGAGTGGAGTAGTGGCCTAATGGTTAATGCGGTGGGCTTGATCCTGGCAACCTGGGTTCGATTCCCACTGCAGCTCCTTGTGACCTTGGGCAAGTCATTTAACCCTACATTGCCCCAAACACAAAAAAAATTTGGATAAATAAAATATATATAAAAAAACAGAATTGCACTTAGCGTAAAACCACCCCTAAATGTGAGCATCTGGAATTAGGACTGTTATTAGCATGCCTAAATGCATGCGCCTATATTCAGGAGCGATCCTACATATAAGATCTTATATTGTGAGCCCTCTAGGGCAGGGGCGTAGCCAGATCTCGGCGGGAGGGGGGGCCAGAGCCCGAGGTGGGGGGGTACTGTTTAGCCGCCAACCCCCCCACCACCACCACTTTGGACCCCCCCCCCTGCCGCAACCATAAGGCATCAGAAACAGATCACACATTGAAAGCGTCGGAGTCGACCAGCGCAGAAGAAGACTCTTCGGCTGGCGGGGATTGGGGACCCCCGCCAGCAAGGTACCTGATGCGGCGAAGGTGGGGGTCAAATGTAGAGAGAGCCAGGGCGTAATCTGTGGGGGCCCATGCCCCCGTGGCCCCACGTAGCTACGCCTCTGCTCTAGGGACAGAGAAAGTACCTGCATATAATGTGTACAGCGCTGCATACATCTAGTAGTGCTATAGAAATGATTAGTAGTAGTAGAAAGTTACATGCATAAGTTCTAATTTGTGCCAATAGTTGCTTGTTATTGGCCAATTATCGACACCAATTGGTTTGTTAAACAAGTTACCCTCACAACTTTAGTCACTATATATAGAATCTGGGGGTAAGTGTATATTACAGCTTAACGCCCTTTAGTAAAAAGACCACCCCCCCCCCTTTTTGTTTTTTTAAAGCCGTGAACTTTTTCTACTTTATAGGTGAATACATTTTTAGTTCACATTAGGAAATTCTTATATCATATGCAGCAAAAACATTAATTTAAGAAGAGATATTTTCTTAAGCAGCTCTCAAATTGCCCCTTAACATTTACTGAACACCAAAGTTGTTTGTGAATACAACATATGACCACCATTCCTTGCAATTATGAAATATTGTACAGCAGATGCGTCACCCACTTGTTATGTTAAATGTAGGAAAAGCATTGCAGAAAACAAGTTAAAAAACAAAAAGTCATACCAGTGATAACTGGCTTTGCCCAGTTCACAGTGTTTATCAACTTGCATTAGCAAGACCTGAAAAATGACAACATATGAAACAAAATGTTTCAAATGCAGGCCAGGCTGGTGTACATATGCCAGATGGACCCACAGGATGTTCTGGCTTTGATTATGCAAAAATACACTACTTCCTACCCATGCAACGCTGAACAGCAAGTCAGAATATCAATGTCTTATTTTCTTTTTAATTTCCCATGAGGGAATGCACCATAGAATTAACTCATTGGTCAGTCAGCATCGGGTGGGGGGAGGGAGGAGAGAAACCTGTATAAAAGAGTCAGTAAAAGTTGTTCCGCCACTGTCAAAGGTGGACAACAGCCCCCTTTACAGCATTTTAAATGCCCCTCTCCTGACCACATTCCAATCTAATAGAAAAAAAAAAAACAACCACGCTCTAAAAAAGAATCAATCAACCTTCTCCTGTAGCAGTGTCAAATGTCACCCCCCTCCCCAACCATCCATCCCCACAGCAGATTAGTGACTATACTTTCCAAGCTCTCTGTACATGTACGTTTGTGTATGTATTTATTTATTAATTTTTTTTTTTTTTTCTTATATACCTCCTGCAAATCCGAAAGCTACTGAAACAGTGGTATGTGTGCATGAGGGACTTGAATGCCTAACAGGCTTATTTTTGAAAGAGAAGGGCACTCATCTTTCAACACAAATCGGGAGATGGGCATTCTTCTTCTCAGGGTCGCCCAAATCGGCATAATCGAAAGCCGATTTTGGGCATCCCCAACTGCTTTCCGTCGCGGGGACGGCCAAAGTTCCGGGGGCGTGTTGGAGGCGTAGCGAAGGCGGGACTGTGGCGTGCCTAACACATGGGCGTCCTCGAGTGATAATGGAAAAAAGAAGGGCATCCCTGATGAGCACTTGGGCAACTTTACTTGGTCCATTTTTTGTTACGACCAAGCCTCAAAAAGGTGCCTGAACTGACCAGATGGCCACCAGAGGGAATCGGGGATGACCTCCCCTGACTCCCCCAGTGGTCACTAACCACCTCCCACCCCCAAAAAAACAACTTTAAAAACTTTTTTTGCCAGCCTGAAATGTCATACTCCGGTCCATCGCAGCAGTATGCAGGTCCCTGGGGGGAGGGAGGTATGTGTGTGTCAGCAGAGCCATATCAATGGTGTAGACATCCTTCTTTGAAGCATTTTGGACTTCCTGAACTGCCTCCCCCCCACAGGGACAGCCAAATTTCAAGGGAGTGAAGTGGAGAAGTGGCCTAGTGGTTAGAGAACTGGTCTTGCAATCCAGAGGTGGCCGGTTCAAATCCCACTGCTGCTACTTGTGATCCAAAATCCAAATAAAGGGTGTCGGAGGCATAGCAAAGGCATGGACATCCTTCTCAAAGAAACATCCACATTTTGGACGTCCTCAACTGCCGTCGCAGGGACGGAGGCATAGCGAAGGATGTCCTTCACCCATACTCTAAAAAAAAAAAAAAGACGTCCCTGACGAGCACTTGGACGTTTTCACCTGAACTTGTATTTTTCTAAGGTTCTAGATGGTAATTTATTTAAGGTTGTAGACTGCTATTATATACGCGAAGCCGTCTTTAGCATGCGCAGAACAGCCACGCATAATGCTTGGCTGCTCTGTACTGGCTTCCCCTCCTTAGGAAGGAAATCGTGTGCAAATGAGCTAACAGTGAGCAGCTCATTTGCATGCGATTTCCTTCATGCATGCCCGTTCCTTTCCAAATCGCTAAGGGATCAGTAAGGGAAGGGCTTTTTCCATTCAGTTAGTGCATCAGTTAGTCCACTGCAATGCCCCCTAGGGTGCCCGGTTGGTGTCCTGGCATGTCAGGAGGACCAGTACACTACGAATGCTGGCTCCTCCCACAACCAAATGAGTTGGATTTGGTCCTTTTTAAGATGAGCGTCCTCAGTTTCCATTATTGCAGAAAACCGGGGACCACCATCTCTAAGGGCGACCATCTCAACATTTAGGTCAACCATATACATAGTAACATAGTAGATGACGGCACGGTCCATCTAGTCTGTCCAACAAGATAAACTTATATGTGCTACTTCTTGTATACCTTAGCTTGATTTGTATCTGCCATTTTCAGGACACAGATCATAGAAGTCTTGCCCAGAACTAGCCCCACCACCCAATCTCGGCTAAGCTTCTAAGGATCCATTCCTTCTGCACAGGATTCCTTTATGTTTATCCCACGCATGCTTGAATTCCGCTACTATTTTCATCTCCACTACCTACCGCGGGAGGGCATTCCAAGTATCTACCACTCTCTCCGTGAAAAAATACTGCCTGACATTTTTCTTGAGTCTGCCCCCCTTCACTCTCATATCATGTCCTCTCATTCTACTGCCCTCCCATCTCCGGAAAAGGGCGACCATCTCTAAGGTTGATCTAAATTTGCTGATTTGGGCGTCCCCAACCGTGGACGCCCATCTTGTTTCGATAATACAGGTTTCCTTGCGAGGATGCCCTCAGGAAAACTTGGGCGCCCCGTTCAATTATGCCCCTCCACGTATCTGCATTGCCTATATGTGTCTGTTCTGAGTTTTATTACATGTGGTGTGTGCATGCATCTCTGCTTTGTATGTTTTATCAGTTTTGTGGCAGAGGGGTTGTATGGAGTAGGTGCCATTTGGGACATGTGCAGTTTGCAGGACTGTGGGCCAATTTAGAGTGAAATACTTTGGTGGTGGGACAGTTGCAAGAGGTGGCTTTCAGGGGTGATGGCAGTTTGTGGGGGGGGGGGATATTTTGGTCATGGGACAGACTTTCTGCAGCTAATAATGCCACCATGTTGCCAAATAATGTCCCCTGTCAGTTAGACCCCCACCCTTGTGGTTTTCTGTTTGTTCTGCAATGTCCCAATAGCTTGTATGCCTTTGAGCAACACTGAAGTTCAAGTCAGAGACACAGGCCTGTAAGTTTTTATCTCTTTTTAAATCCTGACCCAAAGTCAGGCCTGGGACCCAATAATAATATTATTCAGTACCTTCACCAAAAATACTCTCTATTAATATTCTATAATGCTTTATAGGACATAGTAGGGCAAAACAATGCAGTAATATACAATACAATATCCCAACAAAGCATCATTGGCATCATGGAGTCTGATGGCATTGAGTAAATGAATCAGATGTTTGACTGCAATTATAGCTCCTGAAGAAGTGATACAAATTACAACATGGGGCACCTTGTAGAACTGCAGTTGGTTTTATTTGTATCAGCTAATTGACTGATGATATTTCAGAAAAGATTTTGTTGGTATTTTGGATGTTTATTTTGGAGCATGTTTTGAAATACAATATTTGCTTTACAGACATATTTTGAGGTTTTGATACGGCATTATCACGAAATCCAAGCCTGAACTGGATACAACCTAACTCTCTATACTTGACTACAAAGGCCCACTCTACCACAAATAAACTCTAACGCAATACCACCCTACCACTTATTCCGAGTATTCACTCCTTATACCTGGCTGCTCAATCTACTCTATCAATTAAGACCTTTACTGTAATACCACTGTATCTCTCACTTCGGAAATGGCGATTGTCATGACGGAACAATGTAAGCCAAATTGAGGCTGCAAATAGGTGGGAAAATGTGGGATACAAATGCAATAAATAAATAAATAATTAAATAAGGGGCCCTTTTACAAAGCAGCGGTAAGCCCAATGCGGGCATACCGTGTGCTAAACGGGAAGTACCGCCAGGCTACCGCAGCAGCCCAGCGGTTGTTTCCACTCCCAGTGCATGCCATTTCCAGCGCTACAAAAATATTTTTTATTTTTGTAGCACTGGTTTGCACTCAGCAGTAATCAGGCAATGCTGCACGTTGCCCGGTTACCGCCAGGGTACAGTGGGAGCCCTAAGTGCTCCCACCAAAACTGGGCACACGGCAAGTGCTTCGCTTGCCACACATCCATTTCTTTAAAAAAACAAAAAACCTGCCTTTTACCTACTGCGGTAAAAGGGGCCCTCAGAGTGCATCAAAAACACGCACCGACGCCAATGCAGGCCCCTTTTGCAGCAGCTTAGTAAAAGGACTCCTATCTGCTCAAGATTTAAGAACTTTGAATAATTTTCTGTTATTCTATTCTATTTTCAAAATTTAATCATCTCACTCATTGCTCCCTTTTCTGGGAGACTTATAAATGTGCTAAAAGGTGCTACTTCTACTACTGGTAAAGAAAGACTTCCCTTTGCTAAACAGGGGTCTGCATTTTCATTTTGTAAACATGCAAATAATTTTGTACAGCATAAACCGATTTTAACGCACCCTAAATGAAAGACAGCATGTGAGCGACAAAATGGAACAAAAAAAAAAAAAAAGCGTTCTGAATTCTATTGCTAAATCCACGATGGCTCTACCCCGTTATCACCTCTCTCCATACGGCCAATTTTGTTTTTCAGAATAGCTTCTACCAGTTTGCCTCGGACTGACATCACACTCACTGGTGTGTAGCTACATAGACCACACCAGGGGTCCATTTTAAAGACTGCTTTAAGTTGGCAAGGCATTTCATTTTGTAGGGGAAAAATTATCCGATATATTTTCATTTGGACTACAATGGGTTTACCTATGCTTCCTACATGAAGGAATCCAGAATTAGCGTCATAATGAGCTTCTCTTTTGCTTTCCTTGAATATTAACTTATGAGACAGGCTTGCGCAAGTCAGTTTTATGGCTGAATAGGTTACGTCTTAAATAAGATACCATTTAAAAATAAATGAGCAACACAGGTAATCAGCAAGAAGTTGAGCAATATTGATGAGCTATAAACATAAAACGTTTTAAAGTTCAGGTCATATAAAAGTTATTATGGTACAGTTTCTCTTAGAATGACTAAGGCAGTACAGGATATCTCTGGGCTGCCTGGTTGAAACTTGGGTTTCCAGTGCTTAGGGTTCACTTGTTTGAGGGAGGGATAGTGTTAGGAGGCTGGGGCACTGGTTGCTGTGGAAGGAACTTCATGGGAGGGAGGGGGTTAGAATAATGGTTTAGAATTGTTTTACTCTGAATTGATCGGAGGATTATATAGGAACATAAGAGTTGCCATATTGGGTCAGATCAATGGTCCATCTAGCCCAGTATCCTGTTTCCAATAGAGGCCAAGCCAGGTCACAAGTACCTAGCAGAAACTCAAATCATGGCAACACTCCATGCTACAAATCCCAGGGCAAGCAGCACCTTTCCCATGTTTGTCTCAATAGCAGACTATGGACTTTTCCTCCAGGAATTTCGCCAAACCCAGAAACACTAACCGCTGTTACTACATCCTCCGGCAAAGAGTTCAATAGCTTAACTATTCGTTGAGTGAAAAAAATATTTCCTCCAATTTGTATTAGAAGTATTTCCATGTAACCTCGCCCCCTGGGAGTAGGGGAAGGAAGGGATAAGGCTAGGAACTACCAACCCCATAATGCATCTGACCCAAAACAGTACAAGCAAGCAGTGGGGGAGGAGGAGCAGGATTGGGAGATGAGTTCCAATCAGGGTAATGATGAACAGCTGGGGGAGCTTGAGTGGGAGGAGGAGGTGATGGAATAGGATAAAGTGGAAGAGTCAGGGGAGACGGAGGAGGAAGGAATTTATTTTATTTATTACATTTGTACCCCGCTCTTTCCCACATACAGTAGGTCCAGTGCGGCTTACATAGTAAAAGAAAGCATCTTACATGGCAAAGAATACAGTAAAAACAAGGAAATGTAGGAACAGTATTATAAATTGTGATGATCATAACTATTTACATTGCATTACAAAGGACATGTGAAAAGAACGTAATGAACTAGAATAGGGAAGGTAGACAAGGATATGATAGGTGAAAGGGAAGGAGAATGGGAGGGAAATGGTAAAGGATGGAGGGAAGAAGATGAGGGATTGAGTATAACATCGGGGTCAGAGTAAGCATCAACGTCTTTGCAGGAGTATCGTAGGTGATCTGGTGGAATTAAGCTGGTCCATTAGGGTAAACTTGCTTGAAAAAATGGGACTTTAACATTTTCCTGAAAGGTAAATAGTTATTAATAGCTCGGATGGGTCTTGGGAGAGCATTCCAAAGTTGACTACCCAGAAAGGAGAAACTGGATGCATTGTATGTTTTGTACTTGACACCTTTGCAGTTTGGGGGGTGTAGATTGCGATGACATTGTTCTATTTCAATTGGGAGGTCAATCAGGTTGTTCATATAACCTGATTGACCTCCCAATTAGAAATAGAACAATGGAAGTGTCTGCTTGGGCTCAGTCTAGAGAAGCCAAGGTGAGAGGTTTGCTGGCTGCTGTCTTTCCTAAACTGAGTGGTATTGGAAGAGATGAATTGAGACAGTTGGAGAAGAGGCTGTGGCAGAAAGTAACGCAGAAATTGAGGCAGAACAGAGAGTGAAACTGCTGGTTGGGTGGAGAAAAGGAAGATAACATTGAATTGCTATGAGCTTTATGTTGCAAGTCAAGGAAGGAATCCTTGGGGTAACCCTGTGGATATTAACAAGGGTTAATGATTGAAATATGAACTTTATGCTGCAATTCAAAGAAGGAATCCTTGTATAACCCTGTGAATATTAACAAGGGTTAATGGTGAAGGAGGAAATAGCATCATGTATTGCAAGAAAGATGAACTGTGTTGCGTGAAAATAAAAGAGGAATTCTTTTAAGACTTGAATTAAGTCTTTGGTCATCCTTTGGGAAAATACTAGTCATAAAAACCACCTGGAGGTATGAGGTGGACATCAGAACAGAGAGTTGCCCGGGGCAGACGGAGCAGGAATCGTAGTTGGAACAACCTGGCTAAGCAGGGTCAGCCGTGGCCCAGCAGTGGAAGGGTGACCGGCTGACAAAGTCTACAAGATAATGAGCGGATTAGAGCGGACAGATGTGAAGCATTTGTTTACACTTTCAAACAACAACAAAACCAGGGGACATAAGATGAAGCTAGAATATGGTAGATTTAAAACAAATAGGAGAAAGGTTTTCTTTACTCAGCGTGTAGGTAGACTCTGGAACTTGTTGCCGGACAATGTCGTGACAGCAGCTGGCCTTAAAGAATTTAAAGGGGGTTTGGACAGATTCCTGAGGGAAAAGTCCATTTAACATTATTCAAAAACATTTTTTTTTTTTTTTTTTTGGTGGGGGGGGGGGGGGGGGGTTGCCGGGTTCTTGAAGCCTGGATTGGCCTCTGTAGGAGACAGGATGCTGGGCTTGATGGACCCTTGGTCTTTTCCCAGTATGGCGGTTCTTATGTACTTATTTATATAATCTATTTTGATTATGTAGCCTGAAAGAAATTCTGTCAATAATGTCAATACAGCCAAAAAAAGGTTATCAAAGTCCCTGGTTTCTTTTGGAAATTTTGTAAAGAATTTATAGCAAGAGATGGCTAATTCTATAATAAATCTGCATACCATGGGAGAGGAATATTAACATTTTTCCCCTAAAAAGTGATCTTGGCTTATATTTGGATGGGTGCATACGGTACTTTTGTGTGTGTGTGGGGGGGGGGGGGGGGTCCAGGATAATAGGCTGGTTGGTTCTCTCATTTGCCTAATCTGATTCTGCCGACTAGGTTGGCTTGACTCCAAGATGGAGGGGCTACGGCCCACAAATGGCTACCCCATGTGTGGCTTTGGATTCCCAATAAGCTTGTATACGTCTCTATGGATTCGGTGACTAGAGTCACATCGCTACTCAAATTGCCTGAATGATGCTTTCCAAGCTTTGCCAGTTGTATCTGCAAGGCATTTGACACCATAACCTGGTTTAAACCTCAAATTCAAATTTTCCATAGTTTATGAGAAGATTAATTCTAATAAATCAATTACCTCTCCTAATCTAATATTATTGATTAACAATTGCTATGGGCAAATTTCCCTGATCTCTGTTTCAGCAAATCATTTCACACTTTTTGTTTTTAATTAAACAATGCCCTTCTAGCAAAAGTGTGGCTATAAATACATTTCCTCTGTGTCTAGAGAATTACGCCTTTGTTAATTGAAAACAGGCCCATTTGGCAGTATGAATTACAAGATCGCCAAAGGTACTATGGGGAGGTGTTAAAGTATGATTAACACATTGTGAATACCACATAATTCTTTAACTTGAAAACAGGATTACCTCCATGAAGATCAAGGTTACATAATTAACACAATTATATAACACTCCAAACTAAGCTTAAAAATAAATATAGAAAAGATGTACCATTGGTTAGCCAGTAAAATAAGTTTTATTGGTCTCTTATTATGAGCAAGGATATCTCCTTTCTTAAATCATTAGTGGCAAACACCTTCCCTCTAATGAGCAGAAAGTGAGAACAAAGTCTATCACATAGTAAAATGATGGAAATCACTGAAGACATATTTCTTCAACAAAGCCTACAATGAGAACCGATAACCTCATTAATCCACCTCACCAACCCACTCAGTTATGAAAGCCCACCTCTATAACTACCCTAATCACTTCCTTCCTTCTTCTCTCTTCCCTTACTTAATCTCTGCACAATACTAACTGTATCTGATATCCTGGAATAACAATGTTAACAAAACTATGTGAGCCACATTGAGCCTGCAAATAGGTGGGAAAATGTGGGATACAAATGCAATTAAATAAATAAAATGGAAGATAAAGGCCCCGTTGGTACATCCAATCTGCCCAAGTTGAGAATCTCTCTCTTTGCTTTTCTGTTGCTTTGAGCATATAAAATTGCCACTGTCTGAGGGGCCGATGATCAAAACTCCAGTGCTATTCTTAATGGTGCCATAAAAATAGCACCAGAACACCTTAATTCTCAAAGCTAAAGAGATGCAAACATAGGTGTGCTCACAGCTTTTGAGCATTAGGGAGTTCGATGTGAAGATTGTGTTTGGCGCCTGCGCAGAAGAGTTCAGTGGTAAGCTCAGCTCCTGTGCGCATGCGCCTCGTAAAACCCGAACGTGAACCACACACTGGCATCTGTTTTCTGCAGCCTAAATAGAAGCATTTAAAATTTTTTTTTCTGGATGCTTATATTTAGACGCAGGAAACAGATGCCAATGAGTGCTTTGGGCTTTTTTTTTTTTTTTTAAGCATGGCCACTTTAAATTTAGACGCAGGACAAGAACGTCAATGTGTGCTTCACGTTCGGATCTGCTGTTTCTCACAACCAGCGCTCAAGGGCTCGCACGGGCTTCCTGCTGCTTCCAAAAGCAATCAAACCCAGTAGATTTTGCAGAAAGAAGCATGAAAGAAGCATGAGAATCATGGGACACCCTCTCTTCTAACACCCTAATGCCTGCTCCAATCTGGAGTTATTTTTTGCAGCAGTAAAGCACCTTTGTTTTGGGCACTCTTTTCTGATCACTGACAGGAATACAAATTGATCTAATTTAAATGGGCTTGACTACATTTTCATGCTACTTGCCCTAAGGCCTGACGCACAAATTTGCTGCGCTAGACCCCTCTTATCATTCTGAACTAGTAAAGTGGAGGAGTGGCCTAGTGGTTAGGGTGGTGGACTCTGGTCCTGGGGAACTGAGTTCGATTCCCACTTCAGGCACAGCTCCTTGTGACTCTGGGCAAGTCACTTAACCCTCCATTGCCCCAGGTACAAATAAGTACTTGTATATGTAAGCCGCGTTGAGCCTGCCATGAGTGGCAAAGCGCGGGGTACAAATATAACTAAAATAAATAAATGTGGGCACCAGTATGGCACTAATGGCCTCTACTGCCCGTGTTTGCTTTTTATCACTGGGGTCTGAACCAACACCAGACAGCTTTGTCCCATGTCTCCAACCTCTCAATTCTTCTATCAGCCCCAACTACGTCGCTCTCTTTCATTTCTTCTACTTATTACCCCCTCACCAGTATTCACCACCTTGCTTTCTATCTGCCCTATTTCTGGGATAAGCAGTATAAAATGTTTTGTACTTTTGGGGGGATCTTGCCAGATATTTGTGACCTGGATTGGCCACTGTTGGAAACAGGATGCTGGGCTTGATGGACCTTTGGTTTTTCCCAGTATGGCAATACTTAAGTACATATTTTTTTAAAAAGTCTGTCATGAAGGTTATTTCACGATTTCGAGTAGTGGTTAGTGCAGTGGACTTTGATCCTGGGGAACTGGGTTCAATTCCCACTGCAGCTCCTTGTGACCTTGGGCAAGTCACTTAACCCTCCACTGCCCCAGGCAGAAATAACACTTTGAATGTAGTTGAAAAACCACAGAGGCACTGAGGTAAAGAGCAGAATAAAATGGCCTGTTTAGTCACCAATGTATCCTTTTTACCAAGCTGTAGTAAAAATGGCCCTGCGGTAGTAGCAGGGTCTGTTTCTGTCGCGCCCCAGGGTCCTTTTTACCATAGCATAAAAAAAGCCCCTAAAAAAGCCATGACCATGTGGTAAGATTATTGCTACCACATAGCCGGGCGGGGAGAAACTTACCGCCACAGGGCTCCCATGCAAACCCGGCAGTATCATTTTTGGAAAAATACCTCCAGCATCTGAAATGTCGCTCGCTGGAGGCAGAACTACTGCCGCTGACCATGTTGGGTCCGCAGTAGATTTAGGTTGCTGCAGGGCAAGCCCTTTGCCGTGCAGCAACCCTTTTCTAAAAGGGCTCCCAAGTATCAGAGTTCAAGTTTACATGTCAGCATGTAGGTGGAAACATTTATAGTAGTGTAAAAAGAAATTAAATGTATTCTCATTGGAGACTGCTTTAAATGCATCAGTCATACCACTTTTGTCACATTACTAACGTTTAAACAGCTTTTGAGACAATGCCTTTCTGGAATTTATCAGTTCATTGGTTCAGAACGGACGACTATATCACAGTATTGAAACTGCACTGCGGGTTCAAAGAAGTTTATGCAAATGGCAGGATAACAAAAGGTTTGCAAACAATAGTTACTAGGGAGCACGGGCGAAAATAAATCATTTTGTTTAGCTTCCTGTGTCATTTCCATTTTGCTTTGTTTTGATATGTTTTTTTTTTTCCTTTCTATATACATTTTTGTTTCAGGGCAATTTTGCTAATTAAGATTCCCAAGCAAAAATGAAAACTCTCTTCTAGAAAACCACCCCAACCTCTCAATCATAACCTGAATCTTCAATGACAAACTGCATCAACCTAAGAGTATCACCTAACCTAGCCATGACCCCCCTTCAATCCCTCCTGACATCAGAGTTAGGCAATGTATCCCCCACCCCAAAATGCAGTTGATCCCCCTGGAACTTACCAGAGTTATCACTGTTAGTATACTACCAGACAGGAGTAACCCTCTTCACGCGCTGAGAGGGAAGCAACGCGAGATCAGAGGAGACGAACCTGCTTGCACCCTGCATCTGCGTGCCTGCCTCAGTAAGTACCACTGTCTTCACTGCCAGCCGGTTCGTCACGACTTGGAGAGGGGAGAGGGGAGGGCAGGGGAGAAAGGGGACATGGAGGGCAGGGGAGGGGCGAGAGAATTGCTGGCATGGAGGGGAGGGCAGGGGGGAGAGGAGACATGTTGGACATGGGCAGGGGAGGGAGGAGAATTGCTGGGCATGGATGAAGGGAGGGCAGGGGAGGGAGGCGACATGCTGGGCATGGAGGGCAGGGGAGGGGAGAGAGAAGTGCTGGACGTGGAGGGGAGGGCAGGGGGAGAGGATACATGCTGGACATGGGCAGGGGAGAGAGGAGAATCACTGGGCATGGCATGGGTGGCTGGAGAGAGGCAGGGGGAGAGGAGACATGCTGGACATGGGCAGGAGAGGGAGGAGAATTGCTGGGCATGGATGAAGGGAGGGCAGGGGGAGGGCAGAATCGCTGGACATGGACAGGAGGGCAGGGGGGAGAGGAGACATGCTGGACATGGGCAGGGGAGAGAGGAGAATAGCTGGGCATGGATGAGGGGAGGGCAGGGGAGGGAGGCGACATGCTGGGTATGGAGGGCAGGGGAGGGGAGAGAGAAGTGCTGGACGTGGAGGGGAGGGCAGGGGGAGAGGATACATGCTGGACATCGGCAGGGCAGAGAGGAGAATCACTGGGCATGGCATGGGTGGTTGGAGGGGGCAGGGGGAGAGAAGGGTTGCTGGACATGGGTGGATGGAGGGGAGGGCAGGGGGAGAGAAGAAATGCTGGACATGGATGGAGGCGAGGGAAGAGAGTGAGGAAGGAGATGAGTTGAGGGAAAAGGAAGAGAGGAGAAAAACTGCACATGGATATAGAAAATAGGCAGAAGCTGGATCCACTGGACAGTCAAATCTGCAGAGGACCCAGCTTTTACATACGGATGTAGGGCAAGAAATGAAGAAGAAAGGCGGAAAGTAAAGAACTAAATGGAAAGGAAGCCCTGGAAACGGAGCTAAGAGGACAGATAGCAGCAGAATCAGATACTGAGCCAGCATGATCAGAAAAACAAAGTCACCAGACAACAAAGGTAGAAAAAATCATTTTATTTTCATTTTAGTGTCTGGAATATGTCCAATTTGAGAATTTACATCTGCTGTCTTATTTTGCACTGGGTATACTGGAGCTGTAACAGCTTACAGAAATTATAATGAAAAAAAAATCACATTATTTTTTTCTCCTATACTAGTATAATATTTTCAATGATGTCTGTTTATATGTGCTATGGCTGGTATAAGGGGTGTGGCTAATGTGGGTGTGGTTATAATAGGGGTGGAGTCATATGTGGTGGTTCCACCCACATTGAGTACTGGCACCTTTTTTCTACAAAAAAAGCACCGATAATCCCCAACTGAAATGCCAGGTGTTAAGAGTCTTGGCAGCAAGGGGCTTTGAAACATGGCTTAAAGCTACAGACTTAGGAATATTTGGAGCACGGCACCCTAAAACTGAGGACCCAGTTGCACAGATGTGGACTGTTCTCATTCAGCAGGGGAGTAACCCAGCAGTAAAGCTCACCTGGGCCCTCTTCTGCAAGAAACTCCAGTGTGTATGCCAGGAACCACAGTAAACTCTCCAATGCAGAGATGCCAAGTTACCCAGTTACATACAGCACGGAAACTTTTTGTCCAATCTTGGTTTTTAATTTATACCCCAAATCAGTGTGGGTTTTATAGTCCCTGACTATACACATTGAAACCATGCGCTGCAGATCCCATAATGTACTGTGTCAGGAAGCTAAGAATAGCCTAAAATCTCCCTTTTCAAACTGGGTAACTTGGCAACTCTGCTGCTGTTGGCATTCAAATTTAACCGAGATATTCCATCAGTGTTTTTATTTAGGTGACTGAGTCAATCTTCCAATATCTTTACGTTGGCTGGTTTATTCCATCACAGTGTCCCTAACAGGGAATCCTGGAACTTAAATACTACAGGCCAAGAACTAGGGTTACTCATGTTAAACTTAAGGTCACCGTACCTCCAAGGCACACATCCAACAAAAAAGGGACAAACAAGTGTTATTGAAAGCAAACAGTTTGCAAGCCCCTGGAATAAGTGCTCAGCTAAAGAAAACAATAGTGAAGGGAAAGAAAACAAGTCCAGAGGTGGGGCAGAAAAGTTGACCTTGATTTGCATAATAGCATTCTGTTTGGGTTGCCAGTGTGGGCCTAGAAGATACTGTTAACTTCCTCCCCCCTCCCCCATCCTATTGTAGTTCTTGTCCCCTCTGACCTGTGCCTTTCTATTTTGTCACTTCTCTTCTTTTTTCTACTGTAGACTTGTAAGCCGCCTAGATATTTGTGTGGGAGGGGGAAAGTTGAAAACTGATCCCTGCTAGGTCAATCAGGAAACAGTAACTAAGATTATTAGAAACACAAGACACAGTTGGGAATGGGCTGGCTAAGCCAGCTTTCCAAGAAGCAGAATAGCTTCAAACTCAAGGGTACAGGTTTGAGGCTTGCTTACTCCTCATAGCAATTAACACTCAAAAACACTCTGAAATTTAATGACACTGGAACAAAACCTGACATTTTGGGAGGTTCCTGTTTCAGAAATGATACGAAATGCCAAGGGAAATACCAACAAATGGAATCCTTAGCTGCTAATGACTCCATATGGAGACAAAGTAAGGATTCAAGAACAGAACTAAACTTGTATGTTTGCAGTGCAGAGTTCTACCAATCATATGCTAAACTTAACTTTGTGCAAGTTGTGTCACCTTTTATTAAACTTTTAAAAGACCCACAGATATCAGTCATGTGGTCTGAAAATTTTATGCACCAATTTTCCCTGATCAAGATCAGTGGTATAAATATATATTGAATACATTTTTGCGTACTTTGAGTTTTCTTTTAGTTTTGTAATAGTGCATTTTTTAAAGAACCTATTACAGTTTCTTTTATAAGTCATTTCCCGTGGAGTAGTTTTTTTGGATTGTGACATGTACTGTAGCTGAGTAAGATTCATGAACGATGTTGTACACGTTTTGTAGTATTAAGGTAGCATCTGTAAGTTAAAGATTTCAGGGGGTCTTTTACTAAGGCACGCTTCATGATTATAGCACACGCTAAAATTGAGCACGCACTAAAAGAGACGCCCATAGGAATGCATAGGAAGATGGAGAAAGAGAGAGAGAGATCTTATCTCTCTCTTTATATATGGACTAGACGTTAAGCCCGTTAAAACGGGCAAGATTTCCAGCTACCCTCCTCACCGCCGCTCCCTCCCCCCTCCGTGCCAGGCCCCCTGCACTGACCTGACAGCGCCTCTCACCTCCTTGTGAAAGCGCTGCAGGCAGCAGCAGATCTCTCTGCTGCTGCCTGCAGCGCTTCCACACGGAGGTGAGAGGCGCTGTCAGGTCAGTGCAGGGGGCCCGATACGGAGGGGGGTGGGAGCGGCAGCGGGGATGGGGGGGAGGGGGAGGTTGGTGCGCATGATGTTCGTTTCCAGGCTCCAGCGGCAGCCAGTCTGACTCAGTTTCCCTCTCTGTTCCGCCCTCTGACGTCATCACGTCTTGACGCGAGGGCAGGACAGAGAGAGAAGTCTCTACTGCGTATTTGCAGGTGAGTCGGTCACTTGCCATTTATATGTTTGATATGATGTTCTACATTTGGGGGCAGAAGTTTATAAAATCAGGTTACGCAGCTCTGCAATTAATTAACAGACATGGCATATATTCAGATTGTATAATTAATTTGAGATCACTATTTTTGAACATCTCAGAAATGTGCATATTAGTACATAAGCATTGTCATACTGGGACAGACCAAAGGTCCATCAAACTCACTATCCTGTTTCCAACAATGGCTAATCCAGGTCACAAGAATCAAACATGATCCCAGAAGGGTAAGAGAGATTTCATATTACTTCTATCACAGTTGCCTGCTGGATTATTTTTTTCCCCTCTTACCATTCTCCTGTTCTATCATTTGATGTAATTCACTTTTGTTTCTTTTCTCTCTTTTTTTTTTTTTTTTTTTAATTATTGTCAACCACTTTGCTTCTGTTGAAAGGCGGTATATTAACACTAATTTTCTCCAAGTCACCTAAACAACAATTTATGGACTTTTCCATGTCTTTTTAAATCCTACTACACTAACTGCAATGAATTCCAAAGCTTAATTATATGTTGTGCGAAGAAATAATTAGTAACTTCATTGCGTGTCCTCTACACCTTGTACTTTTGGAAAAGGTAAATAAGTGATTCACGTCTACCCATTCCATTCCACTCATCATTTTACAGACCTCTCTCCTAAGCTGTCTCCCCTAAGCTCCCCTAAGCTGTCTCCTCTCAAAGTAAATAAACCCTAACCTTTTTAGCCTTTCCTCAGAGGGGAGTCACTCCATCTTCATTACCATTTTGGTCATCCTTCTCTGTACCTTTTCTAATTCAGCTATATTTTTTTAGATGTGGTGATCAGAATTGCACATTTGACATGCAGTCACTGAATAGAACAATACAAAGGCATTATAACATTTTCAGTTTTATTCACCATTCCTTTCCTAATAATTCCTAACACTTTATTTGCTTTCTTGGTTGCCGCTGCACACTATGCAAATGACGTCAATGTATTTATCAGCGATGATACCTAGAGGCTTTTTCTTGATGGTGCCTTCTAATGTGGAGTCTTACATCATATAGCTATAGTTTGGGTTACTCTACCCTACACGGAACACTTTGCACTTGCTCATATTAAACTTCATCTACCAACAAGATACCCAGTCTCTCAAGGTCCTGTTTCAATTTCTCACAATCATCTTGTGATCTAGAAACTTTGAATATCTTTATGTCACTAACACATTTATTTGATCATGTCACTCATTATTCCTGTTTCCAAGTAATTTATAAATATGTTAAAAAATAGCGGTCCCAGCAAGGATCCCTGGGAAACCTTTACTATTTACCCTTCTCCATCGAGAATACTAACCATTTAACCCTATCTTTTAACTGGCTCTTAATCCACAATGGGACACTGCCTCCTATTCCATGACTTAAATTTCCTCAGGAATCATTCATGAAATATTTGTCAAATACTTTCTGAAAATCCAAATAAACAATATCAAATGATTCACCTTTATACACTGTTTATTCAAATTTTTTAAAAAAATATTGCAGCCTGGTGAGGCAAGATTTCCCATGGCTAAATCTATGTTGTCTTTGTCCCACCAATTCAAGGAGTGGAGGAGTAGCCTAATGGCTAGTGCAGTGGCCTAAGAACCAGGGGAACTGGGTTCAATTCCCACTGCAGGTCCTTGTGGCTCTGGGCAAGTCACTTAACTCTCCATTACTCCAAGTACATAATAAGTGCCTATGAATGATAACCAAGAAAAGGCAATATATCAAATCCCACCCCCTTTCCCCAATCCATGCTTATGTTCAGTAATAGTCTTTACCATTTTGTCCAGCACTGACATCAGGCTCACCAGTTTATAGTTCCCAGGTCACTTCTGGACTCCTTTTTAAAAATTGGTGTTACATTGGCCACCCTCCAATCTTCAAGTACCATACTTAATTTTAAACACAGAACAAAAAATGAAATTGCAGATTATTAGCAACTTGTAACCTATCAGTATTGTGGGATGTATACCATCCAGTCCAGATGATTTCCTACTCTTCAGTTTGTCAGTTTGCCCTATTACATCTTAGAGGTACTGCAGTTGCTTCCTCTCAGAATACTTTACGGATTGGGTTGGCTCTGTGGTATAGAACAGTGAAATTTGATTCTACATTCCAACAGTCCACAGAGTAGAAGCAATGCATTCTCTCTTGGAAAGTGAAAAAGGGAAAACATCTGTACATTAGTGAATCTATCTGGAAGAAGGAGTAGGGCACAGGGTTAAGTTTTGCAAATAACTTTCCTCCAGCCCTCCAGGCTAATAAACGTACATGTTACAAATTGCCTGGGCATGCTGTCTGAGGTTCCTTAAAAAGATAAATTTACATACTCAGTATATGGCTTTCAAAAATGGTTGAAGCATTTGTCACACGTATAAGCTGGATATGATATTTGAAAAATTTAAGATACTGTTAACACACTAATACCTTTTTCAGCCAGTTTTTCCAAATATTTGATTTATTTATTTATTGGAATTTATTAACTGCTTTCATGAGGACATTATGAAGTATTGCTTAAAGCAATTTACAGCATTATTATTATTATTATTCAGGTTCAATATGCCCTTTGTCTTTAATAGGAATAATTCATTAAAGTGATAGTGCTACCTAGACTGCCCATTAAGCAATACACAACAAAATATGCTTATTCACAGAAATAGTTTATCATGCTCGCACGGGTAATTAGGAAATGGTATGGATAAGAACTGACCTGCATACATCACAAAAAATGTAAACACAAAGCAGGTTAAGTATGTATGTATCCAACAAACACTGGATAAAACCAATACTGTCTTTACTTTCTAGTTCAACCACTCCACCCCTGCCACTCTGTCCTTGAGCTTTTTCCTACTGACAATTCCACTGCTACATTAGCTCTTATTAGCCAATAGGTTGATTTGGAGGTTGAACACTTATGGGAGAGAATGCCCTTAGAAATGCATTTTTTTTCTTACATTTGTACCCCGCGCTTTCCCACTCATAGCAGGTTCGATGCGGCTTACATTTTATATACAGGTACTTATTTGTACCTGGGGCAATGGAGGGTTAAGTGAGTTGCCCGGAGTCACAAGGAGCTGCCTGTGACTGCAGTAGGAATCGAGCCCAGGACCAAAGTCCACCACTCTAACCACTAGGCCACTCCTCCACAATAAATAAATAAATAAATAAAAGTAAACACCTAAAGAGTTCTAATTACATAGCTGAAAAACTACTGATGAAAAATCACTGTCTGAACACTGATGTATTTAAAAATCACTTTTTGCTGGGGAAATAAAAACACTAGCAGAGCAACCATTACCATGCCATGGATTATCTGAAAGGCACGCCACAGATTACTGGGTTTAAAGAACAGACTCAAGTTATTTAAAACTTAGATTTATTTTTGTCAGTTTCATAAGTTCAAAGTCTTTATACTGTAAAAACAATGTCACACACAAAACACAAAAATATTAATCAAGAGAAAATAGCAACCAAAACACGTGTTTCACTTCAGATCTCCAACATTTCCTATATGAGCCTTTCATATTTGGAGGGAAAGTTTACATAGCAACATAGTAAATGATGGCAGATAAAGACCTGTATGGTCCATCCAGTCTGCTCAACAAGATAAACTCATTTTCCATGGTATGTGATACTTTATACTCGAGTTTGATTTGTCCCTGCCATTCTCAGGGCACAGACCGTAGACGTCTGCTCAGCACTGTTCTTGTACTAAAAGTTCTGAAGATTCTGGAATCCTAAAGAGTTACAAGATTCCGGAATCCCAGTTAGTAGCAACATTCCATGTAGAACCGCAAAGAGTAATATAGTAAATGATGGCAGATAAAGACCTGTACGGTCCATCCAGTCTGCCCAACAAGATAAACTCATTTTACATGGTATGTGATACTTTATACCCGAGTTTGATTTGTCCTTGTAATTCTCAGGGCACAGACCGTAGAAGTCTGCCCAGCACTGTTCTTGTACTAAGCTCTGAAGCTAACATCGATGCCCCTTAAAATTTACACTGCAGCCCATCCCTATCTATTCAGTCACAATCAGGGCGTAGACCATAGAAGTCTGCCCAGTTCCCGTTTTGTTTCCCAATTACCGGCAAAGAAATGTGATTTACCTTTCTTATGGAATTTAAGTAATCATCTACTGCATGGAAGGTACGTAGCAAACAATTCTTCAAGAATGGGGTATCACAGGATAAGGCCTTATTTCTTGTTTTTTTTGCAACCTATGGCCCCTTTTACCATGCTGCGGCAAAAGGGGACCTGCAATGACATTGGCGCATGCTTTTGAAGCACTCCGAGGTGCAGTGGGCAAAAAGGTAGGTCTTTCTTTTTTCAGGAAATGGCCGTGCGTATGGCCATTTCGGTGGGGGGGAGCAATTACTGCCACACACTGAGGTGCCATTAACGGCTCCCGTGCTAACCCAGTGGTAACTGATTACCGTCAAGTACACATTGACAATACAAAAATGCTACAAAAATTTAAATATTTTTGTAGCGCCGGATATGACACATGCTGGGAGTGGGAACTACTGCCGAGCTGCTATGGTAGCCAGCAGTACTTCCTTTTTAGCGAGCGGTAAGCCTGTATTGGGCTTAACGACTCTTTGAAAAAGGGGCCTTATGTGTCCCACCCCCCCCCCCCCCCTTGCAGGAAAATAGATGTTTCCCAGTTCTCAAGGCTCTCAAAGTTTTTGGTGAATCAAAACAAAGGAATTCCAGACACACAGTGCAGTTGATCGTGGAAATTAAGGCACCCACAGTAATCCCTATCATCAACAAATGTCCTTAAGAGGGCTCACAAATTAATTTTGTACCTGAGGCAATGGAAAGTTAAGGGGCCCTCTTACAAAGGCACGCTGAAAAATGGCCTGTGGTAGTGTAGACACGTGTTTTGGGCATGCGCAGAATCATTTTTCAGCGCACCTGTAAAAAAATGCTTTTTTAAATTAATTTTTGCCGAAAATGGACGTGCGTCAAAATGAAAATTGTTGCGCGTCCATTTTGGGTCCAAGACCTTATCGCCTAGTGATAAGGTCTCGCACGGTATAACTGGGCGGTAATGGTCTACACGCGTAGAATGATGATTACTGCCCGCGTGCCGGAAAATAAAAATATTTTCCGGCACACGTAGCAGATGCACGTCAAAAATGACCACGCAGTAGCCGGGCAGTAACTCAAAGCTGATGCGCTTTGGGCGTGCGTAAGCGCCTACGCAGCTATCACAAGGAGTAGCAGTGAGATTTAAACCAGGCACCCCTGGATGTCAAGCCTGGTGCTCTAACCAGTATGCTACTCCTCCACTCTTTGTCTACCTAAAGAAAACAAGCAAAGGCTCCCTTGTGCAATACTTAATAATGCTGACACGATTCTGTCAAAACTGAAATGCAAAATTGGCAGTCCACAACCAAATAAACAAAGAGAAAAAAGTGCATAAATTAGCTTCTTGTAATAATCAAAGTGAGGCAAGCACAAAATACCAGTAGGACCAGAACCCTGAAGTTACAAAATTGTTATCAGATTTAAGAACAGATGTTTCATCAGAAACCAAGTTGTGTCTATTGATCAACACCAACCAATACAAATACACAGGTTCAGAAATACGTGTCTTCGTCCAACGTTTGTGAAAAGTAATAACATAGGAATTGGAAAGGGTTGTTCAGAACCAACATCGAATGAACGTATATCTGATAAGAGAAAGATGATGAAAAACTTGAATATAAGAGACGGCAAACAAAAATAATTAGAAGCTGACTTTCATGACTAAGACGGCGTGAACTGAGAAACAAAGGTTGTAGTATGACATCGCAACAGTCCTCAGAACAGGAAAAGGTACTCTCCTTACTTCGTTGACTTGGATCATGCTGTGTCATGGTTTGTACTGTGGGCACTGGATTAGACTTTGAGGTTTTGTTTCTGATCTGCCATCGACTGTGTGTCAGATGATCTTGTTATATAAACTGCATGTGTTCTGAGCAGGGGCATAGCCAGACCTCGACGGGAGGGAGGGGGTAGAGCCCAAGGGGAGGGGCACATTTTGCCCCCCCCCCCCCCCCCCCCCACGGCCACTACCGTCTCTCTGCCACCATCCTCCTACCATCGCTTCTGACCCCCCCCCCCCCCCCCCCCCCCGTGACTGCAAAGGTAACTTGGATGGAGGGGAGTCCCCAACCCCTGCCAGCTACAGCGTTTGTCCCACGCTGGTCTCACACTGTCTGACGCCCTGTTCTTTTTTCAGTCGCTGTGCACACTCATTTTAATGAAACTGAGCATGCACAGCGACTGAAAACAGGACAGGGCGACAGACAATGTGAGACCAGCGCGGGACAAACACTGTAGCTGGCAGAGGTTAGGGCCCCCACCAGCCAAACCGGGGGACCCAGAGTCAATTTGTGAGGGGCCCAGGCCCCCTGTAGCTACGCCACTGGTTGTGAGGAGTAAAACATGTCAAAGGCACGATTTGCACAAGCTCTGAAGTCCCTTATTACTTTATATAAAATAAGCACTGAATAAATAAAATTCAATATAAACACTGTCCTCTAGACATGGCTTCCAGATTTGAATGCCCAAGATGCACACGCGACTTAATTCAGCAACGAGGCAAGTTATTTGGCACTCATTAAAATATGTGTGCACATCTGGCATGGCGTCTAATTCTACTAGCACGCAACTCAAAAGGAGACATAGCCATGGGAGTCAGCGCATTCTGAAAAGTTGCGTTCATAGGTATAGAATCCAGTCTCCGCACATCTAACTTGAGTGCCAGCATTTACACCAGATTTTCACAGTCATAAATATTGGCACCTACAGTTAGGTGGAAGAATTGGCACTAAGAATGAGTCTAGAATCACAGTGCTGATTTTTTCCAGAATCAAATTATGAGCACCATTTATAGAATCCCACCCCCCACCCCCCAAATTCAATACATTTCACTATTACTTATCAGTGGAAAGGTGTTCAGACTTGCCTTGAGTTAGCTCTTTCAACACTAAAGAGTCATTTTTTTTACAAAATTAGGTTGTGGTGGTGGAGAAGCCTAATGGTTAGTGCAGTGGGCTTTGATCCTGGCAACATGGGTTCAATTCCCACTGCAGCTCCTTGTGACCGTGGGCAAGTCACTTAACCCTCCATTGACCCAGGTACAAAAAATTAGATTGTGAGCCCTCTAGGGACAGAAAAAAGTACATGCTTATAATGTGGACAGCACTGCATAAGTCTGGTAGCACTATAGAAATGATTAGCAGTAGTAGTAGTATTTTTTACTTCATTAAAAAGTATTCAGGATCAGCGTCAGCAAAAGCAACATCCCGCAGAAGCACAAAGTAAGAGCACCCTCTGTGGCCAGAATAAAAAAATCTTTACCCCTCCCTCCCACCCTGGGATATCTGCATGCACATATGCCTCTTCCAAGCCACTGTGTTGTCCCTGTACAGTCACATATCATACCGAACATGTAATTAAACTCTGGAATGCGTTGCCAGATAATGTGGTAAAGGCGGTTAACTTAGCAGAGTTTAAAGAAGGTTTTGACAGTTTCCTAAAGGAAAAGTCCATAGACCATTATTAAGTTTGACTTGGGGAAAATCCACTATTTCATGGATAAGCAGTATAAAATGTTTTGTACTTTTTTGGGATCTTGCCAAGTATTTGTGACCTGGATTGGCCACTGTTGGAAACAGGATGTTGGGCTTGATGGATCCTTTGGTCTGTCCCAGTATGGCAACACTTATGTATCCCACTAAAGCTGGCCTTGTAAGAAATCCCATTTTTCACTACTCAATACAGGAATTTAAGACAGAGTTGTAAAAAGTTTTTCTCTTTTCTCTTAACCTGATGAGGGGAGTATGATTCTTAAACTAGTCACAAATGTGTTAGGTTAACTCTATGCCGAAGTAATACATGCAACTTATTTACTGACCTTTTGTTTCCAAAAGGTTTCCAGCATTAAAAAAATAATAATAAATTCAGAACTACAACCAAAACAATGGCTGACTCACTAATATCTGCATTTTTTATTAAAATTTTCTATACCATCTGGATGTATGTGATCATGGTGGTTTAGCCAAGATTGGGTGACAGAGCCGGTGAGGGGGAGGCGGGGCTAGTGCTGGGCAGACTTCTACGGTCTGTGCCTTGAAAATGGCAGATACAAATCAAGGTAAGGTATACACAAAAAGTAGCACATCTGGGTTTATCTTGTTGGGCAGACTGGATGGACCGTGCAGGTCTTTTTCTGCCGTCATCTACTATGTTACTATGTTCTGACAATATCTTTAGAGAACTACTCATGAACTAAAGACTAAAATGATACTTATACAATAAACTTTTTCACATCTGGGTTCAGATTACAACTCCATGACACTTATTGAACTCCATTAACCTAAAGCAAAATTAGACCATAAACAACACTGTGGAATCCAACACACTTTCACCTGCCACTGGTGCTGGGAGCCTTCAGCTACTCACCAACAGAATATGCCTAATCTGAGCAACTCAAATACCTTGTATACAAAGGCTAAAAAGTCATTTTGTAAACACAGGAAAACCACATTACACAATAAGACAGTGGTTTCCAAACTTTGTCCTAGAACCACCCCAGCAGGTCAGGTTTTCAGGATACCCACAATGCATATTCATGGGAGAGTTTGAATGCAGTGGAGACAGTGCAAGGTAAATCCGTCTCATGAATATTCACTGTGGATATCCTGAAAACCCAACTGGCTAGGGTGCTTCCAGGTCCAGGTTTGGGAACCACTGCAATATGAAAATCATGCACCAGGAAATTATGCATTATCAATTCACACATCCAAAGGGGGGAGGGGGAAGCACACACACACACACACATTTTCTAAGAAAAAAAATTAAAAATAAAAATCTTATCCAATATAACTATGACAGACACAGTACAACTGGAATCTAGGCATTTTAAACTTTTTTTTCAAAATAATCTACTATTAATATAAGTTCAATTAGTTTGTATTTGGCAATATGCAATATTATTTTTAGGCCAGAAGTTAATAAAATCTAATAACGTGGAATTAGTACACTTTAAAACCCTCACACACACATTTTATGTCTTCTAGAATGAAAACAGCCCATTATTCTTCACAAGTCCAAAACACTTCTAGAATCTATTAAGTAACAAAGGCAACCCATGTTATGTGACTTAAACAATATATATTATATAAAGCATTAAAGTAATTCCAAGAAAAATAAAAACTCCCCATCCCAAGTCATTTGAAAAGCACTAAAGCCACAGCAAAATTATTCATTATCCACTGCTGAAGTACTAATGGCAATGCACACTTACCAAGGTGGTTGGGCACAGAATCCATTATTCTTCTTGCAAATCCAATTGCTGCCACAGGAAATTTTAAAATGCCTTTTAACCTAATGAAGATATTGCTGTTGCAAACTATTTGCTCACTCACTAAAAAATCTGCATGTTTGCATCTCCTGTTTGTGCTCTCCGGGAAGAAATTGAAAGCTTCACTTCTGAGCAGCAAGGCATACTATGAGCAAAGGTTAGATTGAGTGAATAATTGAAACTACTTAGCTGAGGCGTGGCCACTGAAACCTGCAACACGTGATTTCAACCTTGGCAAACACAGTTTCCTTAATGCAAACAAGAGCTAAAACTGGGTTATTATCCTTTGTTGCATGACGGCTTCTCACCTTCAAAAGTCGGACAAAGGAAGGGAACATTTTGCATTTGTGAGTTTAAATCACAACCAGTGTACTACACAATATTTCAAATCAATTGAGAATACCCAGCAGGGAACAGAAAATGCAGTATATTGAGGCTTCACATTCCAACTCATCTGCTAGTTTATATGGACAAAACCTCACCTCATGTGGGAACATGATAGAATTTACTCCTGGGGAATTCTGCTCGCAATATTTAAAAATTCAGCAACATTCTTTTCTCCATCCTAAGGCCTGAAATTCCCGCCTCAGGCTCCAGCCTCCCTTGTTCCATCTCTCACTCCAACTGCAATTCTCTCTCCCTCTAACAGCTACCACTGAGTGAGGCCAGCAAAATGGCCACAGCAGCTCATGGAGGGGCCCGCCTGCAGCTGAACACTCCCTTTCCTCTCCTCTTCTCCCCCCACACCCATGTCTGGGTCTCTACAGCTCCCTGCCCAATCCCCCCATTGGTCCCCCACATGCCAAGGTAGCTTGTGGCAGACATAGCACTAAAGGAAGCCTCTCTCACTTGGGCCAGTGGAGTCTTACCTCCATCGCATCCTGCCTTTTCTGATGCAACTTCCTGTGGGCGGGTTGCAGCAGAGATAAAGCTTCACTGGCTCGAGAGAGAAAGAAATAAATAGTGATCATAACATGACAAGTTTGAGCTACTATCTGGAATGAACCTGCAAAGGAAATCTACTGTAGCTGCTATTAATTTTCAAAAGGGCAACTATAACAAAATGAGGAACATGGTTAAAAAGAAGCTAAATGGATCAGCTAAGGTTAGGACACTAAATCAGGAATGGACATTATTCAAAAATACCATCTTGGAAGCCCAGACCAGATGCATTCCACATATTTGCAAAGGTGGAAAGAAGAGAAAACAGCCAGCATGGGTAAAAGATTAAGTAAAAGAGGCTATTACAGCCAAAAGATTGTCCTTCAAAGAATGGAAAAAGAACCCAAATGATGAAAATAAGAAGCAACATACTACTACTTGCATACCACTACTCAAACATACTCCACTCTCACCACTCACACGTAACTACTCAACCTTACATAAATGTAACATCAAGTGTAATGAACAGATGCTATAACATCATTTAGAATTCATCACCTCTTTAGAGACACTACTGGCTGAAACTACAGAAAACTTGTGTTATAGTAAAAGCAATCTATCCAACATTGCTTACACATACAAGAAATTGTCTAGTTTTGATTGGTAGCCAGTGTCCGGGAAGCCAAACTAGAGTCCATTGATAGGCTAAGAACTCAAAAACGCGCATGTGTGGGCGTTTTTGAGTGCTCAGCCCATCAATAGACTCTGGTTTGGCTTCCCGGACACTCGTGCACACCCTTGAAGATGCTCTTTTTGAGCAAAACATGGCACCGTGTAGGGTCATAGATGAGCGATGTGGGATATCAAAAACATCTGAAAAACTGCACAACTTTTTTTGATGCTATTATACGCTCATATAACTTTACTTTGTTTAATTCCTTATTGAACTATGCTTTAAAGTTTGATGTAAGCCACATTGAACCCGAACTTGTTTGGGATTATGTGGGGTATAAATGCCATCAATAATTAAATAAATAAACAAACAAATATAACCAGATTTCGGCAGTCACATCAAAGAGTTTCAAAACACTATGGAAAGTGAGAAGAATTACAGACTATTTTCCAAGAGAATCATTCCCCGTCTCATAGCACAATCCTAGATACTGCCCCAACTAGACTACTCAATTCAGCATATGTAAGATGCAAAGAAAATATGCTAAAATCACTAGACTGTTCAAAACATGGCAACAAGACTAATCTTCAAAAAAATTGAAATACAAAAGAGTAACACCATTACTTGTCATGTTACACTAGTTACCAATCAAAGCCAGACTTTTCTTCAAAACTAGCAAGCCCAGAAACAAGAGGTTACCTACTAGTTCACCTACCCAAATGCAGAAACATAATCTACAAATCCATCTATACAGCTGGATTTAGCTACCTGGGTTCCAAATGTTGGAATTCAATACCCAAGACTAAAATAAGTATTATAAATTATCTACAGTTCAGAAAAGAACTAAAACTGTATCTATGGTTATTCATACAAGAAACCATGAACAAAATGTACCAAAATAACTTGTAACTACAATGCAACACTGTAACCTCTCCTAACCATTACTTGTAAGCCACACTGAACCAAAACTTGCTTTTGGATAATTGTGGGATATAAGAAAGAATAAATAAATAAATAAAATAAATAAATAAATAAGTGGACCCACACCAACTGCAAAACTACCAATTAGCATGTGGTATTTGCAGCACATTAACTACAAAACGTCTTCCACGCCCACTTCCTGTACATTCTCCACCTCTTAACACAAAAAGCATTTATGGCTAGATTCTGTATATGGTGCTTGAAAAAGTCGCGGGGGGGAAAAATGCACCTAGGTATATTTTAGAAAGTATGCCTATATTTTATAGAATAGGCTTAAATTTCTGCACAGTATGTAGAATATACTGAGTGCCTTTCCATGTGACCAAATTTAGTCTCGGTCATTTGCACCATGTTTTACTTGGAGTAAATTCCGATGTCTAAATTAGGTGCACAGCGGGTGTATTCTATAACAACGAACATAGATTTTAGAAATGCCCCGCCGCCTTTTCAACAATGCAACTTAGAATTTACATGCACCACGTTTCAGAATATACTTAGCAAGTTGCGCACGTAAATCTTAATTAACGCCAATTAGTGCACGCTTTGATATCCGCGCAGAAATTAAGGCGCCGTATATAGAATCCCAGGGTTAATGTGCGGTTTACTGCATGATAGGTACAAAAATACTGCACAGCCCTTTAACACAGTTGTGTGCTAGCAGTTAACACGCGGTAAACCACGTTAACCCCCAGATTCTATATAAAGCAACCAAATTTGCCCACACTGAGCCAAGATTTGTGTGTAAACAAATCTGTTAATCTGTTAACTATCAATGAATTGATCTTAATCAGTTACTGAGGTTAACTGGTACTAATTTGGTTTTGCGCACAAATCTGCTTGTGTGCTATTCTGTAACACTGGGTGCCTAAATCCCGTAGCCCGTGACTCAAAAAGGGTCATAGCCAGGGGAGGGGCATGCCGAAAAGTTGCACACAGTGTTATAGAATAAGGCAATTTACATGCCAAACTGTCATGAGTAAGCATCCCAAACATGCTCTTCCCTACTTCTTTGGACATTTTGATTTATTTGTAGGGAATCTTTCCTTGATCTGTCAGGCAATGGATGGACAAGATCATAATGCAGGAGTCATCAAATCCAGTCCTCGAGATCCAGAACCTAGCCTAGTTTTCAGGATTTCCACAATGAATATATATGAGATCTATTTGCATTCACTGCTTCCATAACATGCAAATAGATTTCATACACATTCACTGTGGTAATAAGTAGAAATAAATCAAAACTTAGAAAAGAAAATAAGATACTTTTTTTACTGGACTAACTTAATACATCTTTTGATTAGGGTTCAAAGGTAACCCTTCTTCTTCAGATTGAAAATAAGCAAATGTTGACAAATGTCAGAATATATAAGTGAAGCACAAAAGCATTTCAATGACAGTCTCACAGGAAGAGGGAAGGGGTAGGTTAGGTGAGAAACAAGGAGAGCTGGGTAGATGAGATTCAGAGAGAGATGGATGATACATAAGAGGGTGACAAAGCAGTAGAATTTTATTATTATGGGCTAGGAAACCCAGATCTTTGTTGAGTCCTGTCTGGTGGGTGTCAAAATATTTTACCATTTTGACTTCAAAGGTCTTACGATCCTGGATTGTCTTAATATTTCCTTTTAGCATTCTTATCATACGTTCATTGATGCAGTGTTCTGGTTTTGTGAAGTGTTGTCCCACAGAGGTGGCATCCTGGTTGGCATTGGAATGTTTTACATTGCATCTGTGTAAATTGAGCCTTGTCTTTAGCATCTGGCTTATTTCTCCAATATAGCACCCTTCTTCACATTTTCTGCATTGAATGATATATACCACATTTGAGGATGATCATGTAAAAGATTCTTTTATGCTGAATGTTTTTCCCATGTGAATGACTGTAGGATCTTGTGAGAGGTGTTGGCACACTTTGCAGCTAGGAATCTTGCAGGGACGTGTGCTATTCTCTTCCTTTTGAGCTTGTATTGGGAATTCCTTTTCACTAATTTCTGTTTCAAATTAGGTGGCTGTCGGAAGATTGAGAATATCTCTTTCAGTAATTCATCCTCCAGGAGTAGTGGCTGTAGTGCCTTAATGATTCTTCTCAATTTTTCTGGCTCTGGATTGTATGTCACTACAAGAGGGATTCTGCCTATGTCTTTCTTCTCTTTGTACTGCCATATAGGTTTTCTCTAGGTATTTTAATGGAAGAAGCAATATTCTTGGAGATGCTAAAGATGAGGCTCAATTTACACAGATATAATATTAAAAATTCCAATGCCAACCAGGATGCCTCCTCTGTGGGACAACACTTCACAAAACCAGAACACTGCATCAATGATCTTATGATAAGAATGCTAAAAGGAATTATTAAGACCAGACAGGACTCAAACAAAAATCTGGGTTTCTTAGCCCATCATCATAAACCATAAAATTCTACTGCTTTGTCATCCTCTTATCTACCATCTATCTCTCCCTGACTCTCAACCACCCAGCTCTCCTTGTTTCTCACCCCGCCCTCTTCCCATGAGACTGTCATTGAAATGCTTTTGTGTTTCACTTATATATTCTGATGATATTGTCAACGTTTGCTTATTTTCGATCTGAAGAAGGGTTACCTTCGAAAGGTAATCAAAAGATGTATTAAGCTAGTCCAATAAAAAAGGCATCATCTTATTTTCTTTTCTATGTTTTGATTTATTTCTATTTATTACCTTTAAAAGTGGACTAACACAGCTACCAAACCACTATATTCACAATGGAAATCCTGAAAACTAGGCTTGGTTTTGGACCTCCATGACTGAATTTGATGACCCCTGCCGTAGTGCCTCAGCTTGCCATTCTGCCTCCGTTTCTTTCTTTTTTTCTTTTTTTACTGTATTCTCTGTTAGAGAAGCAGCAGCACCAGCCCAATGCTTTTTTTTTTTTTTTAATTCACCCAAAACCCCGGGGAGGGAGGAGAGAGTTTACTTCTAGTGCTTGGCCCTGCCACAGCCTGACACATTGAATGAAGGTAAATATTAAATAGGTCCTTCACAAAATGCGTGTCACTTTCTCAACAAGTACTTCCTATGACTCCTAGAGATTTTATGAGGAAAAGGCCTCGAGAAACCCCATGACACAAACTACAGGTCACTCGGGTTTGGACTTCCTCATCATCGGCCAAAAAAACCTCAAAATCTGCTTGTCAAAGGGCTAACTGGTTATATTAAACAGACTTAGCTTAGTTGGAAGTAGATCTCTGTGTTCTCTTTAAGCGTTTGTGACCGTGATCAACGAAGCCAGTGTTTCGAATTCTGCTTCAGGATCACAGGACAAATTCCTGCTCTTTACTGACGGCGGATATCACAGAGACCTCACCCCGATTGTTTGTTCAGTTAAGGTACATTGAATGAAGGGGCCCATAGGATGAGGTTCCAGATCATCAAGAAAGGAAGGAACAATCCCCCCCCCCCCTTCCTCAACCGGTTGTCTGCCTATGGACCAGATCCTGGAAGAGAGCCCCCTAGGAAGACTTCAACCGCAAAGCCAAGGGTGTGGCTTGGATCTCTTTCAGGGAGAGAAAACTAACAACTTATAGCAGCAGCATTTTCCAAACTTTACAATACAAGACAAACTTGCTAAGTAATCAGACTGAATATTATGAAAATATCACATTCATCTTACGAAGATACATTAATGCCTTTTTTATATCACAAAAAAAAACATGACCAAGGCGTTACTAAGAATAAATGGGGAAAAAATATAGGTAAAAATAACTAAAGAACAGACTTCGCACGTATCATTCTTCCTTAATTTCTTATAACTTTAAACATTAGTTAGAATGCAGAAAAATCATAACTTCCTAGAGTTAATGAATACTCTTAACTGCTCTGGCTGGAAGAATATATATTTTAAACCTTGATGTTTCACCACACATTTACATGGGTAATTCAAGAAGAAAGAGGCTCCCAATTCCTGGGTCTCTTTCCTCATGCTCAAAAAAGATTTCCTAATATCCTGCATTTGTTTCGTTACATCTTGAAATATACGAACTGTTTTACCGTAAAACAAGTCATTTATTCGACGAAAATATAGTCTTTTTATAGCTTCAACATCTTGCAAGAAAACAAATTGAACCATTAAAGTCATTCTTTCTGATTGATCCGATATAGTAGCTTCCAACAGTTCAGATACATTTAAATTTGTTTGTTCCATTAAATTTACAGGTTTATCAGTTAGGGATCCTGCTTCCAAGGAGATCTTATTCATTATATAGTAGATTTTGTTTACTGGAGGTAAAGTTTCTGGGGTATATTTCAGAATTTCAATTAAGTATTTTTTAAAGGCATCCAACGGTGTTACTCCTTTCTCTCTTGGAAAATTCAGAATCCTCAAATTGAGTCTTCGATTATAATTTTCAATTTGATCAATCTTTCTTGCTATTATAATTTTGTCTTTTATCATTTCTGAAGATAAGTCTTGCAGTTTTTTTACATCTTGATTGAACTTTATAGTTTGAGCTGTAAACTCCTTTTTTATGCCAGTCAGAGATTCAGAAAGGGCATTCATTGTACTTACAAGAGAAGATAGTTCTTTCGTAGATTTGTCCACATTCACCACTAATTGTTGGAGAACACTCCAAATGTTCTCCAACGACACCGACCCAGGAACAGATTTCAAAAGCTTCCCTTCTAGGCTCAGGCCCTCAGGCCTTTGCGACCCATCTGGTACCGCAGCTCCAGCTCCTTCGATTAGGGGTTCACCATCGACACCCTCTTCGGATTCAAGGGAACCTCTCTGGTTCCGGTGTCCTTCTGGGTGGGGCGGTGGTTTAAGCGCCGGAGAAAGAGTGACATCGAGTCCCAAGTCCTCCATAGCTCCCCCGCTATAGGGGACAGCGGGAACACTCATGGCGTCTTGGGAAGAAGTTTGCGAGATGAACTGCTCGATCGAAAGCTGTTGCGGGGATGAGGTCCAGGGTATCGAAGCTTTACCCTGGACCATACCCTTCCGTTTAGTATGAGGCATAAACAAAAAGATTTAGTTTTTAAGACGCGATCGAATCGAGGAGATCAGAGCTCACTCAACTACGTGCCGCCATCTTGGAACGCCTCCAATCCTTGACTGTTCTTTTATGTGTCAATCTAGTAAAATTTGGAATATTCTCTTTCAAATTCAAACTTTGCCAGAACATTGGCCTTTTCGTAAGGCCTTGAAAACTTTTGTATAAGGTTTTCAACTTGTGAACGGGATTTGTTCTCTTTTATTGGATCTGTTTTCTGTGTTTAGATTATTATTGTAGCCCTTTCAGATTGAAGCGGGATATAAATGCTGAGGACAGAATAGAATATATCTGGACTAGTATAGCAGGATAAGGAAATTATATCACACATACCTCTCTAAGAAAATACACCGATAATTAGCCATGCACTTGCAAGGGAACAACTAGTTTCCAAAAACAGAACTCAGTTCTTCCACTGAAGAAAACTCCCAGGACTAAGGGGGTATTTTAATAAGGTGTGCTAGCGTTTAGAGCCAGCTGATTTTGACCTAAAAACACTAGTGCACACTAATAAAAGACTCCCTAAGCTGGCTAGCTCAAAAAATTTCAGGGAACATCTGTATCCTCTACTCAAAAGGAAATACATTTTACTTTAAAACTAGTAAAAGAGGCCCGTTTCTGGTAGAAATGAAACGGGTGCTAGCAAGGTTCCATGCCCCCCTCTCTCTCCTCCGAGTTCCAACCCCCTCCCCTCCGAGTTCCATGCCCCCTTACCTCCCTCCCTCTCCTCTGAGTTCCAGGACCCCCTCCCCTTCGAGTTCCAGGACCCCCTCCCTCCCTCCCCCCCTTTCCATGCACCCCTCTCGTCAGAGTTCCAGACCCCCGCTCCTCCCTCCCTCTCTCTCTCTCTCCCCTCCGAGTGCAAGCACGACCTGTCCGCCTGCCCTCGCCTTCCTAAGTACCGGCTGTAATTTAAAACTTGTTATCTCGTGGTCTGGCAGCAATAGTGAAGTGGAACAGGCACGGCACTTCAGACTGCCTTCCCTTCTGTCTCAGCTCTGCCTCTGGTCCCACCCTCATTTCCTGTTTCCGGAAGGGCAGGACCAGAGGCAGAGCCGAGACAGAAGGGAACGCAGGCTGAAGCACCACTCGCCCGAGGTAAGAATTTTTAAATTCTGGTCGGCACACAGGAAAGCGAGGGGCAGGCGGAGGACAGGTCGTGCTTGCACTCAGAGGGGAGAGAGAGAGAGGGAGGGAGGCGCGGGGGTCTGGAACTCGGAGGAGAGGGGGGGCATGGAACTCGGAGGGGAGGAGAGAGAGGAAGGGAGGAGAGGGGTCGAGGTGGGAGGTCCTGGAACTCGAAGGGGAGGGGTGCATGGAACTAGGAGGGGAGTGGGGCTGGAACTCGGAGGGAGGACAGGGGGGGGGAGGGAGAGGGGCAATTCTCCCACGATTCTCTACTCACCTCCAACGTTCTGTGGCTGGCTGGTGCTGGCTTCCCTTCCGTTTCACTGATCCGCCCTCTGACATCATCAGGGAAGTGTGTTATGAACCCAGGCATCCAGACGTAGAACGTTGGCGGTGCAAATTATTATATAGGATAAACATGAAGTAATGCTACCTTATCAAACTTTGATGTTAAGAAGACCAGTAGAGTTGAATAGGTGGATATGTTCTCCTCAGAAGCCTCTAAAAAAAAGGTGTCTAAACTATCTACAGGGTTCAACAATCCACCCCTCAACCCTGAGCTGCGTCTATATTATATGGCAGAAATACTAAACCCATTTTCAATTAAACAATCTCAAAATATCCCAAAAGTACATCTTAAAAAGCTCAGAAGAGAACAGAAAATGATGTTTTGGAAAATTAAGGAGTCTCAGGTTAAAAGCTCTAACAAGATTCTCCATATTGTCTACTGACTTATGTGTAAGCAAACTCTTTAATATAAGCATAGCAACACTCTACATTGTTAATCCACAGGCCCAGTCCAGTCTCAACCTGGGCCAATTTGTTTCTTGTCCATCTATCTTCTTAACAACTGGTGAAGAAAATGTACACAAATATGGATCAGGCCTCTTCAAAACCACCTCTGTTCTGGAGAATATTTTCCAAACCACCAAAAGAGAACCACCACCAGCAGGCAACCTTCCTGACCCTTCTAACCCCTCAGCAATTAAACTGGACAGTGAAAAGGGACAGAGGCCACCCACTACGCCTCTCACTGGAAGCCTTCCCTCTGAGATCCATCAATCTATGAAGTAAATCCCCCAGGTGCAGTTAAAATCCTTTGACTATGGGGGCTCATTTTCAAAGCACTTAGACTTACAAAGTTCCATAGTTTACGTCTAAGTGCTTTGAAAATATGCCTCTGTATATCCCATATGTGTTAATGCCAGATGTCAAAGGCCTAGATGGTGTTTGTTCTAGGGTGAATAACATTGCTTCTGAGTCACCAATGTTAAAAACAACTACATAGTAAATGAAGGCAGAAAAAGACCTGCATGGTCCATCCAGTCTGCCCAACTAGACAAACTCATATGTGCTACTTTTTGTGTATACCCTACTTTGATTTGTACCTGTCCTCTTCAGGGCACAGACCGTATGTCCAGCACTATCCCCGCCTCCCAACCACCAGCCCCACCTCCCACCACTGGCTCTGGCACAGACCGTATAAGTCTGCCCTGCACTATCCTCGCCTCCCACCACCGGCTGGCTCTGCCACCCAATCTCGGCTAAGATCCATTCCTTCTGAATAGGATTCCTTTATGTTTATCCCACGCGTGTTTGAGTTCTGTTACCGTTTTCATTTCCACCACCTCCCGCGGGAGGGCATTCCAAGCATCCACTACTCTCTCCATGAAAAAATACTTCCTGACATTTTTCTTGAGTCTGCCCCCCTTCAATCTCATTTCATGTCCTCTCGTTCTACTGCCTTCGCACCTCCGGAAAAGGTTCGTTTGCGGATTAATACTTTTCAAATATTTGAACGTCTGTATCATATCACCCCTGTTTCTCCTTTCTTCCAGAGTATACATGTTCAGGTCATCAAGTCTCTCCTCATACGTCTTGTAACGCAAATCCCTTACCATTCTCGTAGCTTTTCTTTGCACCGCTTCAATTCTTTTTACATCCTTCGCAAGGTACGGCCTCCAAAACTGAACACAATACTCTAGGTGGGGCCTCACCAATGACTTATACAGGGGCATCAACACGTCCTTTCTTCTGCTGGTCACACCTCTCTCTATACAGCCTAACAACCTTCTAGCTACGGCCACCGCCTTGTCACACTGTTTCATCACCCCAAGATCCCTCTCCCCGTCAGTACCTAACAGATTCTCCCTGCCTAACACATACATCTCCCGAGGGTTTCTATTCCCTAAGTGCATCACTTTGCATTTCTTCGCATTGAATTTTAATTGCTAAACCTTAGACCATTCTTCTAGCTTCCTCAGATCCTTTTTCATGTTTTCCACTCCCTCCCGGGTGTCCACTCTGTTGCAGATCTTAGTATCATCCGCAAATAGGCAAACTTTACCTTTTAACCCTTCGGCAATGTCACTCACAAATATATTGAACAGAATCGGTCCCAGCACCGATCCCTGAGGCACACCACTACTCACCTTTCCCTCCTCCGAGCGAATTCCATTCACCACCACCCTCTGGCTTCTGTCCGTCAACCAGTTCCTAATCCAGTTCACCACTTCGGGTCCTATCTTCAGCCCTTCCAGTTTATTTAAGAGCCTCCTGTGGGGAACCGTGTCAAAAGCTTTGCTGAAATCTAAGTAGATTATGTCCATAGCTCGTCCTTAATTCAATTCTCCTGTCACCCAATCAAAGAATGCAATGAGATTCGTTTGGCACGATTTCCCTTTGGTAAAACCATGTTGTCTCGGATCTTGCAACTTATTGGCTTCCAGGAAATTCACTATCCTTTCCTTCAGCATCGCTTCCATTATTTTTCCAATAATCGAAGTGAGGCTTACCGGCCTGTAGTTTCCAGCTTCTTCCCTATCACCACTCTTGTGAAGAGGGACCACCTCCGCCATTCTCCAATTCTTCGGAACCTCTCCCGTCTGCAAGGATATGTTAAACAAATCTTTAAGAGGACCCGCCAGAACCTCTCTGAGCTCCCTCAATATCCTGGGGTGGATCCCATCCGGTCCCATGGCTTTAGCCACCTTTAGCTTTTCAAGCTGTTCATCTCACCTTAAGTATCTCCACTGAGCCTACAGCTGTTTAAGTATCTCCCAATGACAACATCAGGAACTTTAATGAAGTGCTGTGGCTGCATGGTAGTTTGAATTCAGTCAGCTCAAGGGGCTCTCCAAGCATGGTCTCCATGCATATCTTCACTCCTCTCTCTCTTATGGACAGGGTGTGAGGGTAGGCCCTCCCCCACCTCTCTGCCACTTATACTCCTTGAGAACAGTTCTCAAGGAATATAAGTGGCAGAGAGGTGTGGGAAGGACTACCCTCACTCCCTGTCCACGAGAAAGGGAGGAGTGATATCAGTCACAGTTCCTTTAGGGATGGTTTAATCACGAGGCATGGCAGACTTGGCAGCTCAGGCTCTTGGGGGGGGGGGAGGAAGGGGAGGGGAGAAAGAGCAGCTGTAATCAAGGCAAAATAATAGGTCTCGACAGCCATACAGAAAATCAGCAGCACATATTTACCTGCAGGGAGGGTGCACAAAATTTTCAAATAGGCCATTCACCTGAATAAATGGCTTTCAGATATTGTCCTCATTGTGTAAATATAATACAAAATAAATTATGATGTCCATTTTCTACTGGATTTTTCTGGGAAGGGAGATGTTGGGGTAATCATAATTGTTGCTTTCATCAAATTCTTGAGGAGAGAGGAGCCAGGGACTTGGGGCGAGCAGCAAAGTTAAAAGTTTGCCTAAGACACCTAATACCCTTTCTCCAGCCTTATGTCTTTAAGGGATGCAAAGTAAGTAAAGGAAATGGTAAACTACTCATTACTGGGCTACTTTCCAAGCAATAAGAACTGTTGAAAAAATTATGTTTACTGAAGTGTACGCTCTAGCAGGTATGAACAAATGTTTTATTTTAATACTGATTTCCCTTTCACCTACTAATGTGAGATTTTAATACTTAAAGGAAATGGTTTCAATTTCTAAACATGTATGGACAAAGTAGATGCAAACTACAAGATACGTTTTGCCCTGTGCAAAGCGTTCAAAATCTTCTGGTTCAATTATGCTCATCTGCTAATTGCATTTCCTTGGGTCCTGCCAGACCAGTCCAGAACAATTCTACTAGGAATGTGCATTCATTAGCATGGCATAAAATCTTAATGTGCAGTAAATCAATTTAATGTCTCTTAACCTACAAATTAATGCACATGAAGTCAATTTGCATGAATTTAAACAATTACTTAAACATGTGAACCAAACAAAAAAAATCTGAGAATCATAGAAAAAGCCAAAATAAACTGAAAAGTTTTGCCCTCTGCCTCCCTTCTTTCAACCATCACGTGGAGACAGGGTACAACTGTTCATCTTTCCTATATAACACTGGTGCAGCAGGGACATGAGTTTCCCCTGCCACATCTTCCCATCCTCTAGTCCAGTGATGGGCAAACTTTTGAGCTTGGTGTGTCAAAATTCGCCAAAAAACCGAGCATAACTCGGGTGGTGTGCCACTTCGAGAAAAAAACCATAATTTCGCGATATTTATAGTTATATATTACAATTATACATTTTTGTTATTTAAACTGTATTTAATAAACCAAAAACTAATTATTTAACTTACCTGCTTAGTGACTTCTTTGTTCATCTGTCAGTCGGTTTCTTTTGTTGGTCTTGATATTATTTAACTTGTGTGGGGTGCCATGAACTAAGATAAGTGAGGGGGAGGGGGAATTCTTTAACTAATCTGCCTATTAGTGACTTTTTTGTTGCTGAATTTCATTGGCTAAATCTTCAGTTGAAGGTTGGTATTTTGTACACTTCAAGCCCAAGCAAGCGCTACTAACTTCATCTGTCAATGTGTTTCTTTTGTTGGTTTTGATATTTAATGCTGAGAATAAAGTACGTAGAGGGAAAAATTGTGAGTAAAGCCATTGCTATATTTTTCAGGGTGCTAAAAGTGTCTGGTAATCGGTTCCAGGCACTCCAAATTTCCTGTTCGTAGTGGCACTCCTCTTGATTCTCCAAGCGGCACCTTTCCAGATTCTCAAGCTTTGACCTCAAGTCGACAAACACCTGAGCCCAGATACTGTCTTGAAATTCTACAAGTTGCATCTCCAAATCATCAATTTGCATCCATTGGAAACCATTTAATTCCAAACTACTGTAGACTACTACATCAGGATACTTAATTATTTTCATGGTCTGTTCTAGGCTTCTAAATTGATTAAATCTATCACTGAACTGGTCAAGTAACGAGTCTAAAACATGCTGGTACTTTATATGCAAGGGTTCCATTTCATTTTGTATAGCTGCACTGGCCTTCTCAAAATACTTTGTTACTCAAGGAAAATACTTATAAGTTTTAGTTTCTAAATCTCGCTTGAAAATTTTAAGTTTACTTTCAAAAGCTTTTATGTATCCAAACATAACGTCAATACTTTTGTCAAAACCTTGTAACTTTAAGTTCAGTTCATTAATATGAACAGAGCGATCTGTAAAAAAACATCAGGGTGTTGACCCACTTATCATCATTGAGCTGAGGAAAGTTTCCCAGATCCTTATCCTCAAGAAATACCTTAATTTCTTCAAAGCACTCCACAAAGCGCTCAAGAACTTTGCCTCGGCTCAGCCATCTTACATTATTGTACATCAGCAGTCCACTGTAGGTGGAATCAACCTCCAGTAAAAGTGCAGAAAATTCTCGCTTGTGAAGGGGGCGAGCAGCTATTAAATTAACTATTTTTGTAACAACTGACATTAAGAGGCATATTTTCAAAGCACTTTGGGAGGCTAAGTTCCATAGGTTTCTATGGAACTTTGGGAGGCTAAGTGCTTTGAAAATATGCCTCTAAGTCATTTAAGTCGTTTAAGTCGGTGAATCCTGCCTTGGCATATACTACTACTAAGCATTTCTATAGCGCTGCCAGGGTTACGCAGCGCAAGCCTCCTGATGGATAATACAATGAAAAGGCACAATCGGATGTCCAATAGCTTCCGTAAACAATTTGACAAATCCAACTTTTTACCCCACCATGTTTGGTGCCCCGTCTGTCATCACTGACACAACTTTAGAGATATCAATGCTTAGGTCACGGAATGTTTGTATAACAACCTTACATATTTCGCTTCCTGATGTACTTGTTGGTACTGATACTAACTTTATCAACTCTTCCTCATTGTGAGACCATCAGAATATCGACCAATAATGGCCAACTGAGCATGTGATGTGACATCAGTAGTTTCATCAAGAGAGATCAAAAAATATTTACAATTACTTATGTCTCTCTTTAATTGATGTTGTACGTTTGTGTTCAGTCTCATTATTCGGTCTTTTATGATATTTCTACTGAGTGGTAACTCAGATATTCTCTTAATAATTGCATCTTTATTCTGCATATCGTGAAATAGAACTGGTGCACATCTTAGGAGAGTTTCTTTAATAAATTCTCCCTCACTGAGTGCTTTTCCATGATGAGCTATGGAGTGAGCAATGCTCAAACTTGCAGATGTTAAATTTGTAGAACCTTTTACAAATTTAAGGATGGAATTAGATTGGCTCTTATAAAAGTGTAGCTGCCTGGAAATGTATTCCTTCCTTTCATCCTCACTTTTTTTCAAGAGCTGGGAATGATTAGTTTCAAAATGTCTATTCATATTCCACGTTCTGCTTACTACCGTTTCAGTACATAGAACGCAAAATGATCTGCCATTTTTTTCTATAGTGCCATACATCTCGGTCCATGTCTCTTGAAAGGGTCAGCTACTGCTACTACCACTTCCTTTACTTAACCTTGTTTTTTTATTTTTTGGGTTCTCCATCAGGAGGGCAGTGACAGAAGATAGAATTATAGATAGCCTGTTAGCCCTGCAGGCAATTAGGGGTTAACTAGCCTAACTGACCACCTTATGTAAATTAAGATGGCTGCCGCTATTTCTAATGGCGGGAAACGGCACCCATAGCACATGCCCTCGCCTCTCCCAGCCTCCCCCTCACCTATCTCAGTAATCATGGTCAATTAGAAATCCACGACACCCCAGAACAGTAGATTGGATGATGGTTGCTGTGGTTATGTGGCTGCTGGTAATGGCGATCACAGGGCCCCCAGAGATGCGTCCCCCACGGCATTCCGCTGCTCTCTACTCCGCCGGCCGGAACTGAGGTCAAAGATCCCCTAACGGCCGTGCAGGAGCCGGGGCAGAGGGAGCAGCAGGGAGGGAACGAGCGGAGGACTCGGAGGGAGCCAATAGGAGCGCACACGGCACCCCCCCAGCGGGTAAACATGCACCGGGAAGGGGTGATTTCGCCGGGGGGGAGGTCGCGCTGCACCTGGGGGGGCGCATCGGCGATCCACCCCGGGTGTCAGCAAGGAACGCTGCTGCTTCTCTGTATGCGGCCACATGCGGCCGCGTGTCATCGAAAATGGCTATGCGTGTCAGTACTGACACGCGTGTCATAGGTTCGCCATCAGGGCTCTAGTCCCTCAGTCTAGTTCTCTCTTTTTCCCATCCATAGCATGCAAGCATGCTAGTTCCCCCTACCATCTCAGGGATCAGGATACCCACTACCATAATTGGCTTGCAAGCTTTTCCTTCCTTCCCCCTCCCCCCTCATCTGTGTTCCAATTCTGCTATTCTGTAACCACTGCCTTTTCTCTAATGTGTCCTGAAGACCGCAGAGCCAGTTGGCTTGTCAGGATATAAGAGAATATGCATATGACATAAATTTGCATGTTCTGGGTCTCCAATGCATGTAGCTTTATCTCATGCATTTTCACTATGAATATCCTGAAAACCTGACTAGCTTTTGTTTGAGAACCCTGTATTTTTCAACATAAGCATAAAGTACAGCTGCCTAACATGCTCATGTATTTACAACTATACAGATTATTTCAAAGCAGTCCCTAAAAGTATATTATACCTTCTTGATATTGAATGGACTGCACTCCTGTATGCGAGCACAAAATTATTAAGATAGCTCCACAGCTAGATAAAATTCTCCAAAAACAGTAGATGTTTAATTGCACAAAATGTACTTGGCAGCATACATGGCATGAATTTGAAGAGGATTTCTCAAACGTTGGTGGTGTAGGTTTTTGAAAATAGGACAAAATGTATGCAGCTGAATGAAAGCATGCTATCTATAGCTGCTTTTTATTTTGTACCATTATAACACTGGGTTCTTTTGTTGAACTGGGGAACGCAGACATCAACTTCCTGCGGGCAAAGCTTTCAGCAATGTACCAATTTTCTCACGCAGTTTTTTTTTCATGTCAGAAATTCATGAAGTGTTCCAAATCTTGCATTTCATATCTGCTATTTTATTGTAGCAAAACTAAAGAATCAGAGCAGCCAGACTGTTATAAGCTCAGTATCAAACAAGACTGCACAAGAATGATCGTGTCCATCTACATAAATCTTTGCATCAATCAGTCAATTAGTTTCCAAAGTCATTTCTTTGTAAGTCCTTTTTCTGTGTGCCTTTCATAGTGCTTTTGCAATACTAAATATAATTTTGGGTGACATTATGGTAGAAAAGAATGTTCAAATTGAGCTATGAGAGGATTTTTAATGAGGGGGCATGAAAGCTGTTTTACCAAATACTATAAATTAGAAAACAGAGGGTGGACATGTCATTTATATTGAAATTTTACCATAACAGCAAATTTCATGTCACAAACACTGTTTCCTTCTAAGCTGAGCAAGAGTCCTCCACCTACATCCCTATCAGTAGGGGGAGCTATTTCGTTATCACTTTTTCAATAGTGAGGGACAGGCAAGCTCTGCAGGACTCCTGGGAGTCTGCCTGTTCCTAGTTGTAGTTGGAATAGAAAATTTTAAATAAATAAAACACAATATTGAATAACCACCCACTGGCAGCAATGCAGTGGGGGGACTCCGGTTCAGCTTAGAGGGAACAGTGGTCACAAGTCTAAACCTATAAGAACTGTAGATGGAACATGGTAGCAAAACTGGGAAAATCGGGGATGCTAAACAACTAGAACATCTTATTTACATTTTATCTTTGAAAAACACCAGTTTAATTTCAATTTTCAACACATTTTGTAGTCGATTCAATAGCTGTTCTGACAGAAAAGTAGGCCCTAAATGGAAAAATTAATAAGCAATGTGATAAATATTGCTACCTGGTCTATCTGAATACACTCTTAATGAACTTTCCATGTATTTAAGAATATTCACCTACACTAAAATGGAAAATGAGCCTCTTAGAAAAAAAAAAAAAAAAGCTGTGACAGCAGTAAAGGAATAGTCGTTTGAGATACTGAGGTCTACTTACTAAGCCATGTTATGTCAACAGCAAGTGATTTAGAGTAACTAAAATCATAAAACTATAAATTCTATAAATGGCGCTCAGAATTGCGCGTGCAAATTTGGATACATGCCCAAATTGTACATATAATTGAAAAAGCCAATTAGTGTGGTTTTTTTTTGTTACCCCGCGCTTTCCCACTCATGGCAGGCTCAATGCGGCTTAAAAAAAATTAAAAAATATTTTTTCTAGCCTCTATGCGAGCCTCAAATATCATACCCAGCTCCATGACAGCAGCATTGTAGACTCGTCCTAATAACTCTGTCTCCCTCTCCTCCTGTGTCTACCCCAAATTCTTTTCATATTGTAGACCGCATGGAGAGGCATAATCGAAAGGGGCGCCCAGGTTTTCCTGATGACGTCCTCGCAGGATGTCCCGGCGAAGGAGCGGGTAAACCTGTATTATCAAAACAAGATGGGCGTCCATCTTTCGTTTTGACAATACGGTCGGGGACGCCCAAATCGCAAAATTTAGGTTGACCTTAGAGATGGTCATCCCCGATTTAAACGACCAAACCCAAGCCCTTTGGTTGTGGGAGGTGCCAGCATTTATAGTGCACTGGTCCCCCTGACATGCCAAGACACCAACCGGGCACCCTAGGGGTGAACCTACTGCAGTGAACCTCACAAATTACTCCCAGGTGCATAGCTCCTTTACCTTGTGTGCTGAGCCCCCCCAACCCCCCCCCCAAACCCCACTACCCACAACTGTACACCACTACCATAGCCCTTACGGGTGAAGGGGGGCACCTACATGAGGGTACAGTGGGTTTCTGGTGGGTTTTGAAGGGATCACATTTACCAACCCAAGTGTAACAGGTGAGGGGGGGGGCTAGCCTACCTGAAGTGCACTGCACCCACTAAAACTGCTCCAGGGACCTGCATACTGCTGTCATGGAGCTGGGTATGATATTTGAGGCTCGCATACAGGCTAGAAAAAATATTTTTAAAAAAAGTTTTTGAGGGTGGGAGGGGGTTAGTGACCACTAGGGGAGTAAGGGGAGGTCATCCCCGATTCCCTCCGGTGGTCATTTAGGGCACATTTCTGTGGCTTGGTCATCAGAAAAAAAGGACCAGGTAAAGTCGTCCAAGTGTTCGTCAGGGAAGCCCTTCTTTTTTCCATTAAGGGTCAAGGATGCCCATGTGTTAGGCACGGTCAAGTCCCGCCTTCACTACGCCTCCAACACGCCCCCGTGAACTTTGGTCGTCCCTGCGACGGAAAGCAGTTGAGGACACCCAAAATCGGATTTCGATTATGCCGATTTGGGCAACCCTGTAAGAAGGACGCCCATCTTGCGATGTGTCGAAAGATGGGCGCCCTTCTCTTCGAAAATAAGCCTGATAGTCACCTCTATGGATCATTTGCAGTTTACCAAGCACTGGAAATAAATAAAAATAAAATATATTAACAAAGTAGAGGACAGCAAATAAAGACCTGTACAGTCCATCCAGTCTGCCTATAATTAATAATTGGTGTTAATAAATTATCAGTGCTAATTGGCATTAATTAGCATTTATACATGCATTTTTAGTCACGGCGATTCACGTGTACATTTTATGCACAGCTCCAAAAAGGGGGCATAACCATGGGAGAGTCATGGATAGATCGGAGCGTTCCTACAATTTATGTGTGCTGTTACAGAATCAGGGGGATCCGTGCCTAATTTATGTGTGAGAGTTTACTTGGTGTAAATTCTTGCCTTTAAAGTTAGGCGCTGATCCCCACACTAAGCGCTATTCTATAAACCATGCCTAACTTTCAGTGCCGCCTACAGGATAGAGCTTGGCGCATTTTTTACTCGGCACTGTTTATAGAGTGTGGTCCATAATGTGTTAACTGTACAAAATACATGAAAATCAGGCCCAACTTGTTTTAAAAACTAATGACGAAATAACCCACTCACTATTCTACAAAATGAGAGACCCTTTTACAAAGGTGCGTTAAGCTCTACGCGTGTGCAGCATGCACTCAAATGAGACTACTGCACCCCCTGTGGTGGTAACTTCAGATTTGGCGCGCGCCCATAGCGCCTGGATGATTTGTTTATTTATTTCCTCCCACCTGCGCCGTTTCCAACGGTAATCGGCAGTTGGCGCATGCTCACAGGTCACTGTGCATGTAGTGTGTGAGCCCTTACCACTAGGTGGCGCTAAGGGCTCAGGCCAGTTTTAGACGAGCAATGGTTCCAGTTTTACCATATGCCCTTTTCCCCGTCCCATTAACAAATTTTTACTACATCTTTTTTGCAGACGTGGTAAAATTGGCCCGGCACGCACCCCAAAACACGCACCTACACTGCCATAGGCCACTTTTTACCGCAGCTTAGTAAAAGGACCCCTGAATAACACAACTTGTGTTGGGCTTACAAAGTTTATTTTCATTCAATGTTAAGTGACGTTAGAAGCTCAGTGCTCCTAGAGATGGTAAGCACAAGCCCCAATACTTCCAGGAAGCAAGTTAAAGGGCCAAGTGGAGGAGTGGCCTAGTGGTTAGAGCACTGGTCTTGCAATCCAGAGGTGGTCTTGCAATCCAGAGGTGGCCGGTTCAAATCCCACTGCTGCTCCTTGTGACCTGGGGCAAGTCCAGGTACCTGTTGCCTCAGGTACAAACTTAGATTGTGACCCCTCCTGGGACAGAGAAACATCCAGAGTACCTGAATGTAACTCACCTTGAGCTACTACTGAAAAAAGTGTGAGCAAAATCTAAACAAATAATAAATAAAAGTGTTTAAAACAGTTGACACCCCCCTACCCCTAATCCCTTTACAAACCACCCAAATTCAATCCTGTTCCTTAACCCTAATCCCTCTTAAAAATAAATGGCACCTCCTGCATCCCTCTTCTTGGGGGGGGGGGGGGGGGAAGGGCTCCTCTGGACCACTGCCCCACCCCCACTCCCTGGTGGGTAGTGAGGGTTAGGGTCAAAAATGTCAGTGCCAGCCCCTAGTGTTTTTTTATCATAGTACTGCTGCTTGGGGTCAGGCTGCCAAATATGAGAATGAGTCCTTATTAGCATGGTTTTCTGTGCACAGTATACAGTTTATTAAAAAAAAAATCTGACAATTATTATTTGTTACATTTGTATCCCACATTTTCCCACCTATTTGCAGGCTCAATGTGGCTTACATAGTACCGTAACGGCGTTTGCCAATTCTGGTATGAACAAATACAAGGTGATATTATGGTAGAATGAGGTTCAAGTATGGTGAATACATTGGGGGAACTTAGAGAGAAAGATGAAGAGTTAGGATATGTCCATTACGGTCTTTGGTTCTGATATGTCGCAAATGTCCAGGTTTTTTATGTTGGGTCGGTGGGGTATGCCTTTCTGAACAGGTTAGTTTTTAGGACCTTTCGTAGAGGAGTGTGGTAGCCGTGTTAGTCCACTCTTAAGGTTATCAATAGAAATCAAACAAAATAAAACATGGAAAAGAAAATAAGATGATACCTTTTTTATTGGACATAACTTAATACATTTCTTGATTAGCTTTCGAAGGTTGCCCTTCTTCGTCAGATCGGAAATAAGCAAATGTGCTAGCTGACAGTGTATATAAGTGAAAACATTCAAGCATTACTATGATAGTCTGACAGGGTGGGAGGATGGGGGTGGGTCAGAGGTATGCATGGGGACATCAAAGCATATCATTGATATTCTAACAGGATGGGTAGGTGGTATATATCATTCAGTGTAAAAAATGTAACGAAGGATGCTATATTGGAGAAACAGGCCAGATGCTTAAGACAAGATTCAATTTACATAGACATCACATGAACAATACAGCCAGTAGGGCCCCCACCCCGGTGGGACAGCACTTCACAGAACCAGGACACTGTATCAGTGATTTCACAGTGAGAATACTGAAAGGTAACTTTAAAACCATACAAGAACATAAGACCTTTGAAGTCAGAATGATTGAATATTTTAACACCCAACAGAAAGGACTTAACAAGGACCTGGGGTTCCTAGCCCTTTATAAACCATAAAACTGTATGTCTCTGTTGATCACCCTCCCCTCACCTACCCACACCCATCCTGTTAGAATATCAATGATATGCTTTGATGTCCCCATGCATACCTCTGACCCACCTCCATCCTCCCACCCTGTCAGACTATCATAGTAATGCTTGAATGTTTTCACTTATATACACTGTCAGCTAGCACATTTGCTTATTTCCGATCTGACGAAGAAGGGCAACCTTCGAAAGCTAATCAAGAAATGTATTAAGTTATGTCCAATAAAAAAGGTATCATCTTATTTTCTTTTCCATGTTTTATTTTGTTTGATTTCTATTGATAACCATAGGACCTTTCGGAAATTTAAGTGGTCGAACATAGTTTTTACTACTTTTGGCAGTGCGTTCCATAGTTGTGAGCTTAAATAGTAAAAGCTGGATGCGTAAATTGATTTGTATTTGAGTCCTTTGCTGCTTGGGTAATGGAGATTTAGGTATGAACGTGCTGATCTTGTGGTGTTCAATGCAAGTGTCCAAGAACCAGATTTTAAACTGCAAAATGGAAAGTATAATTATCACATATAAAGAGGAACAGGCTTATTTTCAATTCAACGTACCTTTATGGCAACTGTTCAGACTGGAAGATCCAGTCTGATAACTGGCCAAAAAGTGATTGGTACAGTCATGGGTGTCTTCTACCAGAAAACAATACATGCATCTCTTTAGAAAGTAGTACACCAAAGAAGTACATTTAGCAAACAAATGTTTTCCTCAACTTACACTGAGTGAATCGTTTGCAGAGTTAAAAATGAAAAACAACAAAATCAAGTCCCTATTGTCTTTTTTGAATGATGAATTAAGAAAACCTTAATTATGAAGATGTTTATTGCATCAGGATAAAGGCAAAACAGCAGGCTGACCAGATGGCTCAATGACCATGACCTGGCTTACCACCACTATTAAATATTTAGGACCCCTTTTACCAAGCTACGGCAAAACGGGGCCTGGACTGGCATCAGCGCGTGGTTTTTCACACACGCCAAGGCCCCCTTTTACCGCACCTCGAGTATTGTGTTCAGTTCTGGTCGCCACACCTCAAAAAAAATATAAAGGAATTGGAGAAGGTCCAGAGAAGGGCAACGAAAATGGTAAAAGGGATGGGAGGACTTCCCTATGAGGAAAGGGTAAGATGGTTAGGGCTCTTCAGCTTGGAGAAGAGGTGGCTGAGGGGTGATATGATAGAAGTCTACAAGATAATGAGTGGAATGGAGCAGACAGATGTGCAGCATTTGTTTACAATTTCTAACAATAATAGAACCAGGGGACATAAGATGCAGCTAGAATGTGGTAGATTTTAAACAAATAGGAGAAAGTTTTTCTTTACTCAGCGCGTAGTTGGGCTCTGGAACTCGTTGCCGGAGAATGTAGTGACAGCAGTTGGCCTTGCTGAGTTTAAAGGGGGGTTTGGACAGATTCCTGAAGGAAAAGTCCATTGAACATTATTAATTCAAATTTTTGTTTTTGGTTTTTTGCCAGGTTCTTGAGGCCTGGTTTGGCCACTGTCAGAGACAGGATGCTGTGCTTGATGGACCTTGCCGCCTGGTGATTTCAGGGGATAGCCCTTACTGCCACCCACTGGGTAACTGTAGCGCTGGATATGATGCATGCTGGAGGTGGAAACTACCGCCAAGCTGCTACAGTATCCTGGCGGTACTTCTTTTTTAGCGAGCGGTAAGTCTGCATTGGGCTTACTGCCGCTTTGTAAAAGGGGCCCTTAAACAGACACATTGTAGCTTCATCGCATGCCCCCCAGTCCTAGTATTTTTGGAAAGCATAAACAGACGCTTCACATCTACCCGTTCAACTGAACTTACAGCCCCTAAATGTCTTTATGTTATGTTTGCTCTCTGACTAGTTTCATTGTCGCGAGTCTTGTTTTTTTTCGCTTGAAGATTGTTTTTAGTAAACTTTCTGGTTCACAACCCTTATTCTGGCCTGGGTTCAGTGAACAGTATGGATGAACCTGTGAATTCTCCCCCCCTGAATTACAGTGACTCCCACTTTGACCCACATACTGTATCCAGTGAAAATTGCATTTAACCTGTTTTGAGTTGCATCAGGCAACCCTTTCCAATTGAAAAGACAGGATTTAAGTGCAAAAATAAAATGAAAATAGAAGCAATCCCCAAACTGAAGGGCAGAATGTAGAAGGCAGAGTGCGGTGGATGGGAGCTAAGACAAAGACTGGAAAAAAAGACAGACAGACAAGTGGGGGTTGGGTTGTAATACATTAGAGACTGGGGAGAGAGGGGAAAGGAGGTGAAAAAAAGGAGTTAAGCTTTTTGGTCTGACCAAAGGTGTGACCTAAATCCACATGAATGAATGAAATTTCTGGGGTTTTGTTGTTATTGTTTTAACTCTTGTCCTCCTATCCCAGTCCCCTCATGCTATAATGTGTGTCCTTAAAATTCAGAAATCTTTGACCTTAGCAAGCAAAGCAGTTATTTTCTAAACAATGGTTGTACCTCATTGGTCCCTACACATAATGCCTGGATATCAAGATTATACATCAACCGGCAACATTGCGTTTTGTACCCTGTAATTATGCAACCCACATGTCCTAATAGTGTAGAAGGCTTTTTTAAAACTCTTATTTCCCATATCACAAATTTCCTGGTAAAGGAAAGCATCACCTGCTCACACGGCGTGACTGAGTGAAAGGACAGGAAATACTCTACAGCTTGGGTTCATGCAAATTCTGTTGACGTTCTTCACATTTATTTCCAGTTTGACAGATCTCAGAGCAAACGAAAAGTCCCTTAAAATTTTCAAATGGCAACTAGCATCACAGAACGCAGAAGCTATTGAAACACACCAAACCTACCGAGTTCGGTGAAATTCTTTTCAGTGTGCTCTACCAGAATTTGAAAAAGGCACCACAGAAGAACCAGAAATGAAGGAAAATGAGTGAAGGTGAGAAGCGTGCGCACAGCTGGTATGACTAACTGCACCATGGCTTCTCTTTATTAGCAAAAAAAAAAACAAGTTAACCTTCTACAAAGTAAATATTTGCAGGTTTTGTCTTGGTGATTGCATGCAGACTTTTCTACCTAGTCAAACCCAGTTATATCCAATATGTAAACAGGTACTTGTTTGCTAACACCTACCAGTACAGTGCTGAAAATGAATGACAATGTTCCAGTGGTTTTAATTACAATTAGAGATATTTTTTTATCTTATAAATACTCGTTTTTTTCGTATTAGAAAGTTCACTTTCATGTCACAGTTAAATGTTCTAAGAAATAGGTTAAATTAAGATCCTGCTCTACACCGTTCTTCCACGTGAGTGGGTTATTAGGCTGCACAGCTAGCTGCAGTTCTGCACTTACTGGAATGAAACCAACATCACAGACTAGCAGGATACACCCCGTGCAATATGAGACAAAGAATAGTGATTACTACATTAATGGGCATGTAAGAAAAAGCCCTGGATACAATGTAATCTGGTAATCAGAGTATTTACCTAATGAACCACAATACAATTTACTTCAAACAGTAACATAATTACTTTAGTAAAACAGTAAAATCTAGATTTCCAGGATGTTATTATCTCCCGTGATACAGTTCAAAGGGCTGCAACATCAGCTTTGAAAGAAGCATTAGCCTCTCTGCCTGTATTCTTCTGAGGGAAAACCCAATGGTCTCCTAACATCCACAGGTGCAGCCAATGATCTCCTGGTCCAATCATTGGTCTTTAAGGGACTAATGCAGAAATCCTTGAAATAGAATCAGAACTCTACTGGAAAATTAATGCTCCAAAAATATCATAGCATGCTAAAAGCAATGAGCATACAAATTACTGCCACATTAAAATCGTCACCCTTTCCTGTCAGTGCCTGGGTGGTGACACAAAAAGCTGCCTGCCCCCAACCTGATGACCTTACAAACCTGACACCTCTTCCCACCTCCATGATCCCTGGTGTCTAGTGGCACCCATCCTCTCAACATGACCAACCCCACCTGCCCAGGCTCCCCACCCCCAACCCCCCTGACTCCATACCTTAAATGAAGCAGGAGTGAGGTTTACACGCTCCTGCCTCCAGCACAGTCATCTTTAAAATGGCAGGCTGACCCCAGGATGCATCGTGCGGGGCCAGGCACCACCATTTTAAAGATAACACTGGAGGCAGGAGCAAGTAGATCCTCACTCCTGCCTCATTTAAGGTAGAGGGTCTGGGAGGACCTAGGCAAGGGGTCAAGGATGGCAGGAGTCTCTCTACACACCAGGGAGATTTTTTTTTATTTGTTTAAGTTAATTCAGTTCAGGTCAGGTGCCACTAGACACTAGGGAAATTTTGGGGAAGTGGGAGGGAGGGAAAGAGGAAGGGGAACCCTAGACTACCAGAGCAAGTTTTCTTTTTAATATTGGGGGTGGGGGGAGGGAAAATCTGGTTGATCAAGGGGGCCACTAGACTATCAGGGACTGCTGCATAAAGAAATCTGGGTCACGGAAGTAGGGCTGGAGGGAGAAAAAGGGGATACCACTAGACACCCACTCCCCTCAACCAATCCTTCCATGCTGCCCCAGACCTGGCAATAAGTTTCCTGCACACAATGCACATCAAAAACCTTTTTCTTTTTATTACATGGCCACAGAATTGATAACCCACATTATCACACATTTTAATGTGGTATGCACAAATTAACATGTGGATAAAGGTGAGCTGGTCGATATTGTGCATCTAGACTTTCAAAAGGCATTTGACAAAGTACCTCAAAAATAATTCCTGAAGAAATTAGTCATGGGATAGGAGGTACTGTCCTACTGTGTATTTTAAGAAGTGGTTAAAAGATAGAAAACAGAGAGTAGGGTTAAATGGTCAGTATTCTCAATGGAGAAGAATAGATAGTGGGGTTCCCCAGCGGTCTGTGGTGGAACTGTTGCTTTTTAAAATGATCTAGAGATGGGAATAACTAGTGAAGTAAGGGCGACTAAAATAATAACGGGGATGGGACGACTTCCCTAGGAAGAAAGACTAAGGAGGCTAGGGCTTTTCAGCTTGGAGAAGGGATGGCTGAGGGGAGACATGATAGAGGTATTTAAAATAATGAGTGGAATGGAACAGGTGGATGTGAAGCGTCTGTTCACGTTTTCCAAAAATACTAGGTCTAGGGGGCATGCGATGAAACTACAGTGTAGTAAATTTAAAACAAATCGGAGAAAATGTTTCTTCACCCAACGCGTAATTAAACTCTGGAATTCGTTGCCAGAGAACATGGTGAAGGCGGTTAGCTTGGCAGAGTTTAAAAGGGGATTAGACGGTTTCCTAAAGGACAAGTCCATAAACCGCTACTAAATGGACTTGGGAAAAATCCACAATTCCGGGAATAACATGTATAGAATGTTTCTACGTTTGGGAAGCTTGCCAGGTGCCCTTGACCTGGATTGGCCGCTGTCGTGGACAGGATGCTGGGCTCGATGGACCCTTGGTCTTTTCCCAGTGTGGCATTACTTATGTACTTGCTGATGACACAAAGTTATTCAAAGTTGTTAAATCACAAAAGGATTGTCAAAAATTGCAAGTGGACCTTACAAGGCTGAGCATTCAAATGGCAGATGACGTTTAATGTGATTAAGTGCAAAGTGATGCATGTGGGAAAGAGGAACCTGAATTATAGCTACGTGATGCAAGGTTCCATGTTAGGAGTCACCGACCAAGAAAGGGATCTAGTGTCATCATTGATGATATGTTGAAACCTTCTGCTCAGTGTGCTGCAGCGGCTAAGAAAGCCAATAGAATGTTAAGAATTATTAGGAAAGGAATGGAAAACAAAAATGAGGATGTTATAACGCCTTTGTATCGCTCCATGGTGCGACCGCACCTCGAATACTGTGTGCAATTCTGGTCACCGCATCTCAAAAAAGATATAGCAGAATTAGAAAAGGTATAGAGAAGGGCAATTAAAATAATTTATGTATTCTTGTATCCCAATGTTATCCCAAAACAAGTTTTGATTCAATGTGGCTTACAATTTACAGTAAAATTACAGTAGTGTTCTACAGTTGTGACATATAGAGGTCATTTGCAGCTTATGTGGATAGTTATCAAATTTTTTGAAGAGGTATGTTTTCAGTTCTTTTCTGAACTGGAGATAGTTAGAGATGCTTCTTGAGGCTTTCTGGTATGAGAAACTCTGTGGGTGCTGTCCAAGGATGAGGACGAGACTCCAACATTTAATGCAAAATATCCAACACTTCTTGTTTTGGTATCACTGTGTACAAAGTGCTGGGCAGACTTACACGGTCTGTGCCCTGAAAAGGACAGGTACAAATCAAGGTAGGGTATACACAAAAAGTAGCACATATGAGTTTATCTTGTTGGGCAGACTGGATGGACCATGCAGGTCTTTTTCTGCAGTCATCTACTATGTTACTATATTATTATTACAAGAAACAGAGGTTCACTCACATTACCAAGCTGAGCAAGTTTATTCCAAAAATGTGCAGTATGTTGAAGATAACATGGGATAGATTCTGCATATTTACAAGTTCTTTCTAACAGGGAGTTACAAACTATTAGCCCAAGGGGAAGAGGACTATACCCATCCACAATGCCAGAACCTGCAACACTAGCAGGGCAGTCCACACGACCAGCCACCCTTGTGACTCACTACACACTGGCCAAACAAAAAAAAAAAAAACTAAGGGCAAGACCAATGGAACATTAAAATGGAAAAACTACATGCCACCATGGCACAGCACCATGTGGAGAAAGGACACAATTCCCCCGATCCCAAGTGTATGGGGACAGACCACACCACAGACAATCCTCAAAGAGGCGACACCTCCAAGCCATCAGCAAGAACAACACCGGATGCACTGTCCGCAAACAGTGGCCCCTGCAGGCCTCAGTGGACCCGGAGAACTGGACGCCCTCTTCCAAGGTGAGCAGACACTCCCCAAAGCCTTGCCCTTCTTCTGATTGGTAAACAGGATGGGACGACTTCCCTATGAGGAAAGGCTGAAGCAGCTAGGGCTCTTCAGCTTGGAGAAGAGATGACTGAGGAGAGATATAGTAGAGCTCTATAAAAGTGAGTGGAGTGGAACAGGTAGATGTGAATCGCTTGTTTATTCTTTCCAAAAACACTTGGAGTAGGGGGCACCATGGAGCAAAACAAAGACATTATAACGTCCTCATTTTTGTTTTCCATTCCTTTCCTAATAATACCTAACATTCTATTTGCTTTCTTAGCTGCCATTTCCTTCTTTAAAAGAAAAAAAAAGCCTTTTACCACTGGCAGTAAAGGGGGCCGCACAGCAAACCCACGTGCCGGCACTATAGCAAGGCCCCTTTTACCACTATTTGGTAAAAGGTGCCCTAAGTTATCATGCCTGTGGCAGTGGTTTTGTGGGATTATTACCCATGACAAATATAGACATTGAGGGCAAACAAAAAGGTGATCCAAACATCAAAACTCGTTGGACATCTGCAAATACTGCAACAACACGCACCTAACATCCAAACAACGCAGTTGCCGGTAGGAGTCTGGGCAATCTTCCCTCCGACAGGAAGGAACAGTGGCTAGTTGAGGTGAAACGCCGAAACCACCTTAGGCAGGAAGAAAGGAACTGTCCGGACGGTAACTCAGGACTCAGAGAACTGCAAAAAGGGATCCCGACATGAGAGGGCTTGAAGCTCGGACACTCTGCGTGCAGACGACATGGCTACCAAAAACACCGTCTTGAGAGTAAGATTTTTTGAGAGGCTTGACGAAGAGGCTCAAATGGCGCCATCTGCAAAGCCCGCAGCACCAGCATCAAACTCCAGGAAGGGCACGGACTACACAACGAAGGACAAGGGTGCAAGACTCCCCCCCACCGCAAAAAACCAGCTTACATCCGGATGAGCTGCCAATCACGAACCAGCCACATGTCCACAAAAACACGCTAGCGCTGCCACTTGAGCCTGCAGGGAATTGCAGGCGAGACCTTTCTTCAACCCCTCCTGCAAGGCTAGCATTTGGGAAACAGATGCCTGAAAAGCCGACCAAGCATGGGCTGTGCACCACGCCTCAAAAGTCCGCTTGCGAGCGCGCAGCAAAGTTGCAATGACTTCATCAGAATATCCCTTCTTCCACAATTTTGCCCTTTCAAGAGCCAGGCCGTAAGATCAAAGCAGCAAGGACCTTCCATAACTACCGGCCCTTGATGCAGGAGGTTTGGCAGCAGAGGAAGACGGAAGGGAGTCTCTAACAGTATCTGTATCATATCTGCATACCATGGACGTCGTGGCCAGTCCGACGCTATCAAAATCACCTGACACGGGTGGCGTCGAATTCGATGAAGAACCTGCCCATCAACGGCCACTGAGGAAACACATACCGGTAGAGAAGCAGGGACAATGGGCACTGTTGCGCCAGAGCATCCAACCCTATGTAGCCGGGTTCCCTTCTTCTGCTGAAAAACTGTTCCACCTTGGAATTCTTGCTGGATGTCATGAGGTCGATCCAAGGAGTGCCCCACTTGAGGCAAATCTTCTGAAACACTTCCGTCGCCAATTCCCATTCCACTGGATCGAGGGAGTGGCGACTGAGGAAATCGGCCTGTACATTGCTGATCCCAGCAATGTGCGCCGCCGACACGAGAATTGTGTTCAATTCTGGTTGCCGTATCTCGAAAAAGATATAGTGGAATTAGAACAGGTGCAGAGAAGGGCGATGAAAATGATAAAGGGGATGGGACGAATTATTATGAGGAAAGGCTAAAGTGGCTATGGCTCTTCAGCTTGGAGAAAAGGCGGCTGAGGGGAGATATGATAGAGGTCTATAAAATAATGAGTGGAGTTGAACGGGTAAATGTGAAGCGTCTGTTCACGCTTTCCAAAAATACTAGGACTAGGGGGCATGCGATGAAGCTGCAATGTAATAAATTTAAAACGAATCGGAGAAACTTTTTCTTCACTCAACGTGCAATTAAACTCTAGAATTTGTTGCCAGAGAATGTAGTAAAGGCGGTTAGCTTAGCAGAGTTTAAAAAAGGTTTGGATGGCTTCCTAAAGGAAAAGTTCATAGACCGTTATTAAATGGACTTGGGGAAAATCCACTATTTCTGGGATAAGCAATATAAAATGTTTTGTACTTTTTGGGGACCTTGCCAGGTATTTGTGATCTGGATTGGCCACTGTTGGAAACAGGATGCTGGGCTTGATGGAGACCTCAATCATATCTCCCCTCATCCATCTCTTTTCCAAGCTGAAGAGCCCTAACCTCTTTAGCCTTTCCTCATAGGAGAGGAGTTCCATCCCCTTTATCATTTTGGTCGCTCTTCTTTGAACCTTTTCTAATTCCGCTATAAAATCTAAGTTTGTAGTTGTACCTGAAGCACTGGAGAGTAAAATGGCTTGCCCAAGATCACAAGGAGCAGCAGTAAGATTAGAACCAGTAAATCTGGGTGTCAAGACCAGGGCTCTAACCACTAGGCACTCCAAATGTGCATTTATAGAATTCCCTCCATGGGCCCAATATTCAAAGGATTTATGCTCCTAACTTTGGGAGTTATCTTCCAGATTATATATATTGTGCCTAGAGTTCCCCGCCGAAATCCAAGTGTATTCTATAACAGCGCATGTAACTTAATTGTCTTAGCAAGCCAATCAACATTTTAACAGCACTTAACAAGCAATAATGAGCACTAATTGGTAATAATTAGAATTTACGCGCATAACTTGCTAAGCATATTTTGTAATGCAGTGCGCCTAAATTCTAATGCACAGAGCCAAAAAGAGGTGTGGTTATGGGTAGGGAAATGGGCATTTTGTGGGCGCTCCAAAATTTACAAGCACTGTTGTAGAATATGTCCCTCTGCACGTAAATCTACTCACTGGTATTTACACCACATGGATGCACATAGTTCTAGGCACTGGGATATCAACTAAGCATATTCTATATGCCCTCCTAAATCTAGGCACCGCTTGAAGAATACGCTTAGGCGGAAATTTATTCCGCTCAGATTTTTCAGGCACCATAGAATATAGCCTTAGGTTCATAAATTGGCCTCCTTGAATATTTACTAGAGCTGAGCACATAACTTTATACTCAAATTTTACTAAACTAAATTTAGGAGTATAAAAGGTGGGTGTTAGGGCGGGGCAAAGAAGTTAGTAGCTTGGCACTAATGTTCAGCAGTAGCCTCATAAATCGAGGCAAATGAATAGCAAGCCTAAATATATAAACAAAACTCTTAGGGCTCCTTTTACTAAGTGGCGGTAAGCCCAACGTGGGCTTACTGCTTGGTATACAGGAAGTACCGGTGGGGTACCACAGCAGCCCGGCGGTACTTCCCACCCCTAGCGTGCCATCATTTTTGCAGCACACTGCCCAGTTACCGTGGGAGCACTTACCGCCACCTCAATGGGTGGCGGTAAGGGCTCCCCTCCCCATTAAAATGGCCACACGACGTGGATCCTCAGAAGCTTAGCCAAAATTGGGTGGCGGAGCAGGCGGGGGAAGAGAGGTTGGTAGTTGGGAGGCGAGGATAGTGGAGGGCAGACATATACGGTCTGTGCCAGAGCCGGAGATGGGAGGCGGGACTGGTGGTTGGGAGGCGGGAAATACTGCTGGGCAGACTTGTACGGTCTGTGCCCTGAAAAAGGCAGGTACAAATCAAGGTAAGGTATACACATATGAGTTTATCTTGTTGGGCAGACTGGATGGACCATGCAGGTCTTTTTCTGCCGTCATCTACTATGTTACTTTAATTGCTGCACGGCCATTTCCTGCAGAAAGATGACACTTCTCTTTTACCAGCTGCAGTAAAAGGGGGCCTCAGCGTGAATATAAAACACGTGCCGATGCCAGCACTCTTTTGCTGCACCTTGGTAAAAAAGACCCTTAAATTCCTAAATTTAGCTGAATGTTTAGCTAAAAAATTATGCTCCTAAATTGGTCTGAAAACAACAGAGCACAAAATTCTCAGCTCAGCCTTTTTTTTTTTTTTAAACCCTAGAACGCATATTGGGGGCCTTTTAGGCCCCCATGCTTACATTTTTGCTATTATCTGCAAAATTACTTTAGTTAGAATTTTGAAACTCAAGGTATTACTCAAGTATGTCATTGTTGATAATATCCAGTTGTTCATATAATTTTTTTTTATAGGCATTATGGTGTAACAATGCTTGTTTGGTGAAAACTACATCTGTACGAATTGGGGGCCTTTTAGGCCCCCGCTGTTTTTATCATGTTCTCAGAAGTGTTTGTGTCTCGTTACTTTATTTGTACTCAGTAATGCTGGTGGAGGGGCCAGGGTGTGGATAATAACATGTGAGGATGTCATGTGATTTTTGGAGGGAGTGATAAGGCCATGACATCACCTCAGGTCCTCTGAACACTGAGGACAGTATACACTGTGAGCTAATTGCTGAAGGACCTGTGATAAGATAAGCTGTTGAGAGGAAATCTGTTTCATTTTCTAACATCTAGTCAGCAAATGGCACAGTCTTCCTCCAAGTGTCTGACTGACCAAGAGATTGAAGCGATTATGTTTCAAAGCGATGATGAAAGTGAACTATCTTTGTCTGATGAAGAATATCTGCCACCAGCTAATCAAACATCCTCATCCAGTGATTCTTTTGATGATGAAGAAGTGAATCTAGTGGATCCTCAAGAAGTGATAAGTAGAACATCCAAAACGAATGTTTTTTGGGACAGTAATCCTACATTAGTCGGACGTACTCCAATACACAATATTGTGAGACAGGCTCAAGGAGCTGAGGGAAGTCCCAGTTACTTTACCCCTAAAGATGTATTCTGTACTTATTTTTCTGACAATATTGCAGAAGAGGTCCTATTATGTTCAAACCTAGAAGGAAGACGTATCGCTTCAGCAAAAAATAAGTCCTGGAAAAATATCTCAAAAGAGGAACTTTATGCATATATTGGACTTTTCCTGCTGGCAGGGAGTCAAAAATCGTATGATGTCCCAATACGAGAATTATTTCTGGACCCACTTTCTGATCCACACTATAAGGCGACAATGTCAGTGGGCAGATATGAGGAAATTAGAAGGATCATTCGCTTTGATGATAAGCGAACTCGTGCAGCGAGGTTTGAAACAGACAAATTAGCCCCTATCAGTTATATCTGGAACATATTTATCAAAACTTGCACAAAACTTTACAATCCTAGTACTAATGTTACTGTAGATGAGCAACTTGTACCGTTCAGAGGACGCTGCAAATTCATACAATACATGCCCAGCAAGCCAGCCAAGTACGGTATAAAAATCTTCTGGATGTGTGATTCTGCAAATTATTATGGCATAAATGGCGTAATCTACTGTGGCAAAGAGGTTGGTGCACCAGTACAGAAGGATCTGGGGTCTGAAATAGTCAAAACTCTTGCTGTTCCAATATTCAATTCAGGTAGAAACATCACCATGGACAATTATTTCACCAATGTTGAACTAGGCAATTTTCTGCTTGCAAAAGCTATTACACTTGTTGGTACTATAAAGCAAAACAGACGAGAAATTCCAGCAGCACTCAAACACAATCGTCAGCGAGCACTTTATGAGAGTGTCTTTGGATTCAATAACAAAGCGACTTTGGTATCTTACAAGGCAAAGAAGAAGAAATCTGTAATTTTACTCAGTACCATGCATCACGATTGCAGTGTTGACAGCAATAACCAAAAATTGAAACCAGAAATCATCCTGCATTACAATGCAACAAAAGGAGGTGTAGATAAAATGGATGAGATGGTGGGAGAATATTCGTGTAAGAGGCAAACAAAACGATGGCCTGTAGTACTATTTTCAAATATGCTTGATGTAGCAGCCCTAAATTCATTCATTATTTATACAGAAACTCATCCTGAATTTCATGCACAGAGGAAGGACAGGAGACACTTATTCTTGAAGGACCTTTGTCATGAACTTGTAATACCTCACATGATAGAGCGAAGCGACTTGAAATGCTTGCCAAAGAAAACTAAAGAAGCAATGAAACGGTGTGGCGTACAGTTTCAGATTACTCCAGAGCCAGGAGAAAGAAAATGAAAGCGTTGTTTCATGTGTCCAAGAAACATAGAGAGGAAAACTGAGCGATATTGTTCCACTTGTAAGGAAACTGTTTGCAAAGAACACTCTTCTGAAAAAATAACATGTCAGAATTGTTTGGAAGACTAATATAATAGAAAAGAAAGTTAGAATAAAAATGTAGCTGCAGCTAGTTTGCTATAGATTTCTATGCATTTTTGTGTGTTTTCATGTCTTTGCGTGAAATTTGGGAAAAAAAAGATTTTTTGGTGTTTTCTGTGAAAAATTATAATTAAAATGTTGTCCACTATTCATATTTTATTGAGCAATTTTGAAATAAACTTGTGAAAGTTATTTAAGTGTGTTTTTCTACATTATGTGCATGGGGGCCTAAAAGGCCCCCATGATGTTAATATGTATATTTTTAACGTCATGCGTTCTAGGGTTCTGAGTCTATTTAATTTAGCTGGAAGGACTCTGGTAGTGGAGTCTGGATAAAGCTCTCATGTTTTATGTTATATTGTTTTACTTTATGTTGTTATTCTTAATTGTGTGTGTTTTATTGTAATCTGCTGTCAATGGTGGAATGAGCAGAATATAAATTGTAAAATAAATATTCATTTTAACACACCTTTACTGCATCAGCTCCAAACAGAGGAACAAAAAATTACTGTTCATTTCTTATCACTGTCATATAGTCTTTCTTTTTTTATTTTTAATTCATTTAAGAAAAGCAATTTTAGAGCTGAAGGAAGAAAAGCAATTATTTCTGTAATGTTTATTATGATGAAATGTTTATTTAATACTTTATTTTGCCAAGCTCCCATAAGTAGATTAAAGAGCTAAAGGATTATTAAACAACTGCTTTAGAAAAAAAATGTCAAGAACAAGCCATCTGCACACTAATCATTCTTGCCTTAAGCAGGTGCATGCCAACTTTTCAAGTAAACTCACCGACAGTGTGGGGGGGGGGGGGGGGGGGGGGGGGGGGCAACGGGACTTATTCTGTTCCAGCAGGCTAGTTAAGACTAATCTTTGAGTTCCTAACAAATTCTGGAATATGAGAATATCTCCTTTCCAGCAGCCCCTACCCCCTGCTACAACAATAAGTACGTAAGTACATAAGTAATGCCACACTGGGTAAAGACCAAGGGTCCATCGAGCCCAGCATCCTGTCCACGACAGCGGCCAATCCAGGCCAAGGGCACCTGGAGAGCTTCCCAAATGTACAAACATTCTATACATGTTATTCCTGGAATTGTGGATTTTTCCCAAGTCCATTTAGTAGTGGTTTATGGACTTGTCCTTTAGGAAACCGTCTAACCCCTTTTTAAACTCTGCCAAGCTAACCGCCTTCACCACATTCTCCGGCAACGAATTCCAGAGTTTAATTACAGAGACTATGGGTTCTATGGATTTAGATTGTGATAACGATCAGTCTGTGCTAAATGCTAAGAAGCCCATTTTATTCCTACAAACGTCTTAGCATTTAGCTCGTGCTAATCATTAGCAGATACTAAAGGCCCCTTTTACCAAGATGCGGCAAAAGAGGGGTTGGTGCTGGTGTCGGCACGTGTTTTACATGCGTGCCGAGGCCCCCTTTTACCGCTGCTGGTAAAAGCGAAGGTCTCGCTTTTCTGCAGGAAATGTCCGGGCGGCAAGTAAAGCACTTGCCATACGGCCATTTCGGGGGGGGGGGGGTAGAATCCCTTACCACCACCCATTGAAGTGGTGGTAAGGGCTCCCGCGCTAACCCAGCAGTAACTGTGCGGCACTGCGGGTACAGTCTGGGGCTACAAAAATAAATACATTTTTGTAGCGCCGGAAATGACGGCGTGGTAGGGGTGCGAAGTAGCTCCGGGCTGTACTTCCATTATTTATTACATTTGTATCCCACATTTTCCCACCTTTTTGCAGGCTCAATGTGGCTTACATAGTACCGTAAACGTTAACCGATTCCGGTATGAACAAGGTGATATTGAGGTACATGTATGGTAAAGACCATTGGGGGGAACTTAGAGAGGGAGAGGAAGGATTAAGATATGTCCAGTTATGTCCGCTTTGGGCTTACTACCACTTAGTAAAAGGAGCCCTAGAGGCCCTGTTTACTAAACTGCGCTGGAATTCTTAGCACGCGCCAACACTACAGACACCCATAGGAATATATGGGTGTCTCTAGTATTTAGCGCACGCTAATTTTAGTGTGTGCTAAAAACACTAGCGAACCTTAATAAACAGGGCCCTAAATCCATTAGTGCACCTTAGTAAACGGATGCCTATGAGAATTGTTTTTTTATATAGTACAGCTTTGCTCAATCTGCAGCCCACTGGAAACCTGCTTCAGCTCTACTTAATCCATAAAGGACTGAACATGATTAAGTTGAAGAATGAGGGCTCACAGACCTTTTTTTGCGCTTACTAGTTTTTTCTTTTCTCTCAAACAGGCTTCCACACCACTTAGAGGTCGATGCAAAACGGCTCATGGTAGAGCCGTAGCGGATGGCTGAGCCAGTGGCTTCTACTGCAAACTTAATTCATCAACCCTATGCAGAAACCTGTAGATATGCAAATTTAAAACACGCAGATCTTGCACATTACAGGGGAAACCAGCTGTGATTACCGATAGCTTCTTGTGTGCATATCCATTCCTGTTGGAATAGGCTCCCCCTTACTCAGAATGTTGCCGAGTTCCTAATATATCTAAATCCATCATCCCTGCACCATAGTCTCAACCACGCATTGAGACTTCAGAGCTCTGCCTGCCTCTTGGGTCCTGCATGTGGAATGGGTAGCATTTCTGAAAATGCTATCCTGGAGGATCTGGATTTCAATTTTCTACCTAAGAGCCTAAATTTGGCTTCCAGAACCTCCCTCCTACATTTTCCTATGTCATTGGTACCAACATAAACCAAGACAGCTGGATCCTCCTCAGCACTATCTAAAATCCTATCTAGGTAATGCATGAGGACCTCCACCTTCGCACCAAGCAGGCAAGTGGCCAGGCGATCGTCACATCCACCATCCATCCAGCTATATACATGCCTAATGATCAAATCACCAACTACAACAGTTGTCCTAGGCATTCCCTCCTGGGCAGAAGCTCCTGGAGACACATCTTTGGTGCGAGAAGATATTGCATCCACTGGAGGTCAGGTCCTGGCTACAGGTTTTACCTCCTATTTCACCAGGGTGATGCTCACTGTAATGGCAGTCTTCAGCATAGAGAACATCAAGTCAAAGTCTAGTATTTTTTTATTTTTATTTTTTGTTACATTTGTACCCCACGCTTTCCCACTCATGGCAGGCTCAATACGGCAGGCAATGGAGGGTTAAGTGACTTGCCCAGAGTCACAAGGAGCTACCTGTGCCGGGAATCAAACTCAGTTCCTCAGTTCCCCAGGACCAAAGTCCACCACCCTAACCACTAGGCCACTCCCCCCCTCCCCGAAATTCAGCACTATTTAACCGGCCAGGAACAGATCCTCGCCAGTTAAATAACGAGTAACCAGTTGTCCGTAAATATTCAGCAGGAGATAGCTGGTTATTTATTGCTGAATATTTGTAGTCAGCACTTAGCAGCTAAACGGTTATAAGGTACGATATAACCGGCTATCGGTTAATATTAAGCGCATCACCAGCTCAGTTTGGTGGCCAAACTGGGCCACCGAAATACAGGTTCTACCTTTGGCTGCTATAAAGCCAGCGTCGAATACTGCCTTGGCTGATTAATTTTAAACCGGCCAAAAATAAACTAGATATTCAATGCCAGTCACTCAAACAGCTCTGTTGCAGTATCTGCTTTCTTACCCTCCCACTCGATCATTGCGTTCCGCGGACCAATCTCTCCTGGTTGTACCTGCTCCTCAAATAGTCCCTTTGGCCACTTTTTGAAAGACAACATTCTCTGTTGCGGGACCGACTCTTTGGAACGTTCTCACTGTCGAGTTGTGGCAACTCCAACAGCCCTGAAAATGCAATTTTTTTTAGGCAAGTGTATGGTTTAACTACAGTGGGGGAAATAAGTATTTGATCCCTTGCTGATTTTGTAAGTTTGCCCACTGACAAAGACATGAGCAGCCCATAATTGAAGGGTAGGTTATTGGTAACAGTGAGAGATAGCACATCACAAATTAAATCCGGAAAATCACATTGTGGAAAGTATATGAATTTATTTGCATTCTGCAGAGGGAAATAAGTATTTGATCCCCCACCAACCAGTAACAGATCTGGCCCCTACAGACCAGGTAGATGCTCCAAATCAACTCGTTACCTGCATGACAGACAGCTGTCGGCAATGGTCACCTGTATGAAAGACACCTGTCCACAGACTCAGTGAATCAGTCAGACTCTAACCTCTACAAAATGGCCAAGAGCAAGGAGCTGTCTAAGGATGTCAGGGACAAGATCATACACCTGCACAAGGCTGGAATGGGCTACAAAACCATCAGTAAGACGCTGGGCGAGAAGGAGACAATTGTTGGTGCCATAGTAAGAAAATGGAAGAAGTACAAAATGACTGTCAATCGACAAAGATCTGGGGCTCCACGCAAAATCTCACATCGTGGGGTATCCTTGATCATGAGGAAGGTTAGAAATCAGCCTACAACTACAAGGGGGGAACTTGTCAATGATCTCAAGGCAGCTGGGACCACTGTCACCACGAAAACCATTGGTAACACATTACGACATAATGGATTGCAATCCTGCAGTGCCCGCAAGGTCCCCCTGCTCCGGAAGGCACATGTGACGGCCCGTCTGAAGTTTGCCAGTGAACACCTGGATGATGCCGAGAGTGATTGGGAGAAGGTGCTGTGGTCAGATGAGACAAAAATTGAGCTCTTTGGCATGAACTCAACTCGCCGTGTTTGGAGGAAGAGAAATGCTGCCTATGACCCAAAGAACACCGTCCCCACTGTCAAGCATGGAGGTGGAAATGTTATGTTTTGGGGGTGTTTCTCTGCTAAGGGCACAGGACTACTTCACCGCATCAATGGGAGAATGGATGGGGCCATGTACCGTACAATTCTGAGTGACAACCTCCTTCCCTCCGCCAGGGCCTTAAAAATGGGTCGTGGCTGGGTCTTCCAGCACGACAATGACCCAAAACATACAGCCAAGGCAACAAAGGAGTGGCTCAGGAAGAAGCACATTAGGGTCATGGAGTGGCCTAGCCAGTCACCAGACCTTAATCCCATTGAAAACTTATGGAGGGAGCTGAAGCTGCGAGTTGCCAAGCGACAGCCCAGAACTCTTAATGATTTAGAGATGATCTGCAAAGAGGAGTGGACCAAAATTCCTCCTGACATGTGTGCAAACCTCATCATCAACTACAGAAGACGTCTGACCGCTGTGCTTGCCAACAAGGGTTTTGCCACCAAGTATTAGGTCTTGTTTGCCAGAGGGATTAAATACTTATTTCCCTCTGCAGAATGCAAATAAATTCATATACTTTCCACAATGTGATTTTCCGGATTTAATTTGTGATGTGCTATCTCTCACTGTTACCAATAACCTACCCTTCAATTATGGGCTGCTCATGTCTTTGTCAGTGGGCAAACTTACAAAATCAGCAAGGGATCAAATACTTATTTCCCCCACTGTATATCATTTTTTCCCTACCCTCTGCCCTCCTTTTTTTCCCCAGGAATGCTGTGATTGCAATACTTAGCCTACCTCCCTTCATTTTCTTTTCCCGTCTCCTCCCTTTCTTTTATCTTCCTGCTTCTTTCTTTGTCTTTCCTATAGAAATTGTATTTATTTTCCTTATTTGGGCTCTTTTTTTGTTACAGATATTGTGAACAGCTGTGATGGCATGCACCCTACACTGTGGTATATCAAATAAAGGAACCTTGACATTTGAATATCTGGTCTCACTGCTCACCACAGGAATTAACCAGGCTGCCTCCTGTGGTCTGAATAACGGTCTCTAAGTGTTCACATCTAACAGTTGGAAGGTAGGTGTCTAACTTCTATTACCCTCTAACCTGTGTGCCTAACTCCTAGGCATGCCCCTGACCCACTCATGCCCCTTGATGGCCACACTCTTCCAAAAAGCTGTGTGCAATAGAATTTGCACACAGAGTTTCTAGAATGGCGGCTGGGCATTCAACTGATAACTGATGCCAATTAGTACCTATTAAAGCCAATATAACTGGCTGTTAACTCCAGTTTTAGAAACGCTATTCTGCCAGTTCCCGGCAGCTTTTACTTGTGCGGGTTTATGCTCACAGAGTTCCTTGTTGTACCTGCGCTGCTTTTAGCGTCTTTTATTTATTTTATTTATTAGGATTTATTTACCACCTTATTGAAAGAATTCACTCAAGGTGGTATACAGTATTCAATGCTCTGAGACTACTACATCTGATATGAATGTTTTTTTATTCAACTGACAAATTAGAACATCATCAATATTGATAGACCCCCCTGGTGCAGGCAGTTTGGCCAAAATATGGATTATGTCGGGTCTGTTCAATAAAATATTGAGTTGACGCCCCACTCTTGAAGGTTCCTTGCGCTTCTTGGTTTTAACTCCAATTAACAACCAATTATTACGTTGGGCATGCAACTGATGTTATTATATAAATAGCATACGCAAATGTGCATGCTAAGCCTAAATTTGAGTGTGCATGTTTATAAAATTAGGGGGTTTAAGTGTTAAGACATAGGAATCGTTTTAAGGGACCATTTTACGTGCTCTGCTTCAGTGTGTGTTCTAATCAATTCTGCACCGTATCAAAGACTCCATATCCAACAAGCACTTAAAAAGAAGCTGGGCCACAATGGATAACTGCCTTGAAGGGGCATAATCGAAAGGGACACCCTAGGTTTTCTGAGGACATCCTCACAGGACATCCCCAGGAAGGGGCGGGCAAACCCGTATTATCGAAACAAGATGGACGTCCATCTTTTGTTTTTGATAATACGGTCGGGGATGCCCAAATCGCGAAATTTAGGTCGACCTGAGAGATGGTCGTCCTTAAACTTGGTCGTTTCTGATTTTCAACGATAATGGAAACTGAGGATGCCCATCTAAGAAAGGACCAAATCCAAGCCCTTTGGTCGTGGGAGGAGCCAGCATTCATAGTGCATTGGTCCCCCTCACATGCCAGAGCACCCTAGGGGACACTGCAGTGGACTTCACAAATTGCTCCCAAGTGCATAGCTCCCTTACCGTGTGTGCTCAGCCCCCCAAAACCCACCACCCACAACTGAACACCATTACCATAGCCCTTATGGGTGAAGGGGGGCACCAAGATGTGGGTACAGTGGGTTTTTGGTGCGCTTTGGAGGGCTCACATTTACCACCACAAGTGTAACAGATGGGGGGGGGGGGTAGGCCTGGGTCCGCCTGTCTGAAGTGCACTGCACCCACTAAAACTGCTCCAGGGACCTGCATACTGCTGCGATGGACCTCAGTATGACATATGAAGCTGGCATAGAGGTTGGCAAAAAATATTTTTAAAGAATATTTTTGAGGGTGGGAGGGGGTTAATGACCACTGGGGGAGTATGGGGAGGTCATCCCCGGGAGGTCATCCCCAATTCCCTCCCATGCTCATCTGGTCAGTTCGGGCACCTTTTCATGGCTTGGTCGTAACAAAAAAAGGACCAAGTCGTCCAAGTGCTCATCAGGGACGCCCTTCTTTTTTTGATTATGGGTTGAGGATGCCCATGTGTTAGGCACACCCAAGTCCCGCCTTCGCTATACCTCTGATACACCCCCGGGAACTATGGTCGTCCCCACGACGGAAAGCAGTTGGGGACGCCCAAAACCAGCTTTCGATTATGCCGATTTGGGCGACCCTGGGAGAAGGACGCCCATCTTCCGATTTGTGTCGAAAGATGGGCGTCCTTCTCATTTGAAAATAAGCCTCATAGAGGCTCATTTTTGAAACAGAAAAACATTCAGAAAGTGGCACAAAGCGACAGATGGGTTTTGTTTGTTTTTGCCAAAACATCCAAACCACTATTTTCTAAACCCATTTTCAAGACTTTTTCTATGCAGTTCATTTGCAGTGCATCCAAATCACAAGGGTGTGTGTGTTGGGGTTAGGATTTGGGCATTCCCACAACTTGGATGTTTTTCTGCCTAATGGAACAAAGTTGGACATTTTGGTCTAGACCTCTGTCAGTCACAACTAATCACAGAAAAGTGCCCTAAATGACCAAATGACCACTGGAGGGATTACATCACCCCCATACTCCCCTTTCTGGCTGGTTAAATCGCTTTGAACATTGACCCCTTTACTTACAACGACCCAGGTAGATGCAATATTTTCATAAGGTGACCCTAAACACAGACAGAAAGTAAAAAATCAGTGTTATTTTAAGTCTATGTACCTCTCTGAACACTACAAATAATTTTTTGAAGTTCAGGGGAGTAGCATCTGTGCTAGGCAGCACAGCAAATTATAAAGTAAATGGTAAAAGCGTAATACGAAAAGCAGAATTCTTCATGCCTTATCATGCTGTTTAAGCCATAAATAGTACAACAGTGCTGAACCAGTGATGAAAGGATTCTCTGCTGCTGCATTTTAAGCAACGAACCACTCATGACTCCAGCAGATGTTTTTCTTGGCACGTAATCTCATGAAAATTTTATAGACTTCTTTCCCCGTCTTAATGGAGCAGATGGCAACATAAGAGCGATGCAAACACTTGCCACTTGACTTGGTGCCAGCCTGACCAGAGACACCTAGGCTTAAAATCAGGCTCATGAATGTAATCTCGGTTTACTGATCTACGAGTTCTGACAAGGGAGGGATTTTTGAGACAGAAGAGAGCAGGATTTCGGTAGTCAACTAGTCCTGACAGAAACTGTACTATTTGTAGGCTGAGGCGCCTGCTTGCAGGAGCAATATGGGGGAAAAAAATATATAAGATCATGCTTTACATCACGTTTTCAAGAACATATGGGTCCCTTTTTAGCAATCTAAAGATGAATTATGCTTAAACATGCAGGAGTCAATATTCAATGTGATTTAACCAGCCAGAAAGGGCTCTTGGCTGGTTAAATCGCTTTTTCACAGCCATACGCTTTTTCACAGCCATACACTGATACTCAGCAGCACTTTACTGCTTAGTGTCACTGAATATCTCCACAGACTGCTAAACTCCTGTGGGTAGTCCGTGGGTAGAGTCCGCATTTATAACTGTTAATATTCAGCATTTAGGGGTCCTTTTACTAAGGCGCATAGGCGAGTACACGAGTGTCAAATTAGAACTACCGCCCGGCTACCACATGCCCCGGGCAGCAATTCTAATTATCAAGAACGTCCAAAATGCACGGCAGAAAATAATTTCTATTTTCTATCGCATGGCGCTAACCGGACAGCAATCAATGGGTGCCGGTAAGGTCTCAGGCCCAAAATGGACGCTCGCTTTTTATTTTGCCGTACATCCATTTTCGGCACACCCCCCCCCCCCCCCACCCAAAAAAAAGGCCTTTTTTGCAGGCACGCTGAAAAATAGACCTGCGCATAATACACACACCTACACCAGAGCAGGCCATTTTTCGGCGCCCCTTAGTAAAAGGGCCCCTTAACTGCCTAAGTTTTTGCAGTCAAATCAGACCATGTAGAAGTCAGTCCTATCTTTATGCAGTATCGCTTAACTGGTTAAGCGCTGAATATCACGCTTAACCACATAAGAGATCGCCAGCCACATAAACCCGAATATTCAATGCCAATGCCCGGACATGACCCGGCATTGAATATCTGGGAATAACGCCGTAGCGGCTGAAAAATGCTCACCACCACCAGCTGAATATCAACGCCACAGTTGTCAGCATGGTCCCAAACAGAGTAAATATAGGAAACATAGCAAATGCATAACTTGTGTGCTTAGATAATAAACAATACACAAAAGCAAAACAAAATCAAAACAAAAAAAAATTACTTTTTTATTCTTATTGGGCTAACAATCCTTTTTTTTTTTTGCCTGCCCTTTGAAGGGAAACAGAGACTGACCTATTGGCTTCAACTTTTTGACTTAATGGAACAGAGTAGGGTTCATACGTGAATAAGGTTTGAAGTTCACCGATTCTTCTAGCTGAAGTAACTGTTATGAGACATAACACTATCCAGATTAGATTCCTGAGAAACGGGATGTATGTACTACACCATGAACAACTGATGAGCCACGGTTCTTGCAGATAACAAGGCTCCCTGGAACATTTCCTTTCCTGAGTGGTCTGATAATCTGCAATCTTTCCAAAAGGTATGTTGAGAAATTCTCTACATTTCGCATTCAAAAACTAGTCAAAATTGTAGCTGGTCCAATAAAAAAAGGTAATATCTTGTCATCTTTTTTTCTTCTTGTTTTTTTTTTTTGTTTCTATTTATTACCTTTAAGATCGACTAACCTGGCAACCAGACTATTTTTAACATAGTAAATGACGACAGATAAAGACCTGTATGGTCCATCCAGTCTGCCCAACAAGATAAACTCATTTTACATGGTATGTGATACTTTATACCCGAGTTTGATTTGTCCTTGCCATTCTCAGGACACAGACCATAGAAGTCTGCCCAGCACTGTTCTTGTACTAAAAGTTCTTAAGATTCTGGAATCCTAAAGAGTTACAAGATTCTGGAATCCCAATTAGTAGTAACATTCCATGTAGAACCCCAAAGAGTAACATAGTAAATGATGGCAGATAAAGACCTGTACGGTGCATCCAGTCTGCCCAACAAGATAAACTCATTTTACATGGTATGTGATACTTTATATGTATACCAGAGTTTGATTTGTCCATGCCTTTCTCAGGGCACAGACCGTAAAAGTCTGCACAGCACTGAAGCTAACGTCGAAGCCCCTTAAAATTTACACTCCAGCCCATCCATATCTATTCAGCCACAATCACGGCGCAGACCGTAGAAGTCCGCCCAGCATTGGTTTAATTCTCCAATTACTGGCGTCGCCACCCAATCTCCGCTAAGTTTCCATAGATCCATTCCTTCTAAACAGGATTCCTTTGTGTTTATCCCACACATGTTTGAATTCCATTACCATTTTCATACATGCGTAGGATAAACACAAAGGAATCCTGTTCAGAAGGAATGGATCTATGGAATCTTAGCGGAGACTGGGTGGTAACGCCGGTAATTGGAGAGCTAGTGGTGGGCAGACTTCTGTGGTCTGCGCCCTGATCGTGGCTGAATATAGATGGGTGAGTGTAAATTAAGAGGTTTCGATGCTAGCTTCAGAACTTTTAGTACAGGATGACAGCAAAAAAACAAGATGGTTGAGAAGGAAAAGCACTAGGTAAGTTATTGCAGAGAACAAACGCTTGATATGGATAACTATACAGCATTTTTTTAATAGCATAAGCCTTTAACTGGTGGAAAGCGGAAACACAGGCTCATTTAAAGGACAAGATACTTTGGATACAATTCATGCTTGAAAAGATAGCCAATGAAGATGAATTACTAAAGGTTTAACACGATCATACTTATGAAATTTATAGATCAACTTAGCAGCTGTGTTCTGCAACAACTGAAGTCTAGATCTTAAATATACAGACAGATCAGCCTGAATTAAGAGTGGAAAGTATTTTCTTCCTCAAAGAGTAAATGTACTGGGTGTAAATGGTGCAGTTTGAAGAAGACTTTGACAGCCAAATGTTCTTACTGTTCCAATGTAAGCACAGTATCCAGAACAACTGCTAATTTTTTGATAGATTTTTCTACTAAATAAATATCCTTGATGAAAGGCTGACACAACTAGAACAAGCTTAACAGAGTTACTTAACCACAGTAACTTCGTTTTCTTCTTATTCAATTTCAGTTTGTAAACTGAACTCTAGTTTTCCACAAGCCTAATGCATTCATTGATATTATAGACATTTTCTGTAGAATTATCAACTTAAGGAATCGGAGCTGATTTATCATCTGCAGAAGAAGAAAAGTAAATCTGTAACAGGTTCTGGGGGTCCTTTTATGGAGCTGCGGCAAAAGGGGGCATCACGTTTTTGACGCATGCCGAGGCACCCCCTTTTACCGCAGCAGGTAAAAGGCAGGGGCTTTTTTTGTTTGTTTGTTTGTTTTAAGAAATGGACTTGCAGCAAGTGAAGCACTTGCCGCGCGCCGGAAATGGTGCACACCGGAAATGGTGCACACAGGGGGGGGGGGGGGGGGGGGGGGAACTGCTGGTAGGCTGCTGTGGTTGCCTGGCGGTACTTCCCTTTTAGCGAGTGGTAAGCCCGCACTGGGCTTACCATCGGTTTGTAAAAGGGCCAGCAGTAACAAGTGGCCTTCCATGGGTCTTTCCCATGTGCTAAAGGCCATTTTTATTTCAGGGGTAACGTTGCCAATTTTTCTATTTCCAGCATTAATGGCCACACACTAATTTTCCCATTAGTACGTGAGCCCCCCCACTGCCACCTATTTTGTTGATCATAAGGGCTCATGCACTAACCACGTGCTAATTTGTTAGAGCACAGCAATGTAACTGCACTAACCAATTAATATGGAATACGCCCACTCTCTGCCCCCAGTTTTTAGCTCATGGGTAGCACACGCCAATCCCAAAACTACCGCAGTGCACCCGAGCATGCCCTGCAGTAAGGAATTTTTAGCTACGGTAATCGTTGATGCGGTACTGCAGCTTTGTAAAAAGGACCCCAAATCAGGAAAACATATTCCAAAGCTACTCATATAAACATTAGGGCGGGGGGGGGGGGGGGGGGGAGAATCACTGAAATACACCACACAATGGCTTCTTACTGTAAGATAATGTGTTTCTCATTTTAACCTTATATGACTTATTGTTCAAAAATTCTTTGAACAATTGAAGAATCTTTCCACAAATGCCATGCTCACTGTTTGGTTAGCAGAACAGTATGATCTAAGTTATCAAACGCTGTGGTTAGAACATACTGAATAAGTATTGCATTGATGCCGCAAGATAAAAAATCTCTTAGCATCTGTGACTAGAGCAGCATTTCCTAAACTGTGTGCTGCGGCACCCTGGTGTTCCCGCAGCAAACTCTCCGGGGTGCTGCGGCAAATCCTGATCTCCCTCCCGCCCGAACCACTTCTACAGACAGCAACAGCAGAAAAACAACAACAACAACAAAAAAGCAAACACAGGGCTGCAGCAGCCTTCAAGCATGTGCTGTCAGTTCTGCTGGTCCTCTGCCCCCAGAACTGGAAGTTGACGTTAGCAGGGGCAGAGGACCAGGAGAGTCGACAGTGCATGCCTGAAGGCTACTGCGGCACCACGCCTGTTTTGATTTTTTTTTTTAGGGGGGGGGGGGGGTTGTCACGGCCACTAGGGACAGGGAGAAACGTCGTTTGGGACTTGCAGAGGTGACAGCCAAGGACGTTGGATGAAAACAGGAGACGGGATGAAGTCAAACAGTTTGACTGTATCCCGTCTCCCGTTTTCACCCAACCCCCTTGGCAGTCACCTCTGCAAATCCCAAACGCCGTCTGCTCCCTGTCCCTACTAGCCGTGACAACCCCCCCACCCAACCCCCCCCACCCAAACCCCCCCCCCCCCCCCCCCCCCCCCCAAAACAACAAGTGTGGTGGCGCAGTCCTCGGCTCTACAGATGAAGCCAACAGGTCAGTCTCTATTTCCCTTACCATTCAAAATAAAGTAACCAAATCTATGAGCTGCTGCATTCAAGTTATCATGCTTTATTGTTGGTAGCATTTTTTTATTTGATCTCCCTTATATTTACATGCTGGCTTGTGCAGCATACAGATGTACAAAGAGGAAGTATAATGTCGGAATAACTTTTCATAGGTAGAGCAGCAATTTGCTGTAAATCGCAATCAGGGTGTTATTTGGAAGGGCTGGTTAAAGGGACATCTTAGAACTATTATATTTGTGCAGAGAAAAAGATGGAGACCTCTGTGGCTGGGGGGGGGGGGGGGGGGCAGAGACCTCAGTGGCCGGGGGGGGGGGGGGGCAGAGACCTGTGTGGCTGGGGAGGTGGAGACTTGTGTGGCCGGGGGGGGGGGGGGTCAAAGATGGTGGGGTGCTGCAAAATATTGCTTGGACACGAAGGGTGCCGTGAACTGAAAAAGTTTGGGAACCACTGGACTGGAGCAGTACAGCAAAGAGACTGAACTGTGCATACTTCAAAAATCAAACTAAGAATGGTGGAAACGATAACGGAATTCAAACATGCGTGGGATAAACATAAAGGAATCCTGTTCAGAAGGAATGGATCCTCAGGCGCTTAGCCGAGATTGGGTGACAGAGCCGGTGGTTGGGAGAAGAGGCTGGTGGTTGGGAGGCGGGGATAGTGCTGGGCAGACTTATACGGTCTGTGCCATGAAGAGGACAGGTACAAATCAAGGTAGGGTATACACAAAAAGTAGTACATATGAGTTTTATATTGTTGGGCAGACTGGATGGACCCTGCAGGTCTTTTTCTGCTGTCATCTACTATGTTACTATGAAGGCCAGTACTGTCTGCCAAGCAGGTCATTAACTGAGGGGCTACAATGGCTCCCATCAACTAGTCAACAAAGGTACACTGCAATTGAACTTATAGCTAGATGGTAAAGTCAAATCTGAACCTTCATTCTTAAGAACAGGTGTCAATATAACAACTGCCCAATTCAAGTAACCTATTAATAAAATGAAGCGCACCATAAAAATCACCAGCGGTGGTGGATTAGCTAATACGAATAAACAGCAACTACCTAAAGAGCAATGTGAAACAAAACCTATTTAATAAAAATATACCCTTGCTTTGGACAGAGAGGCAGAAATTTATCCCATAATCTATTAGAAACTATCCCTAATGTAATATTACTATCTGGATTAGTTAATAAATCATAAGTCTATAGTACTTGAAATTGTAGCCTGATGGATTGTATCTATTCTATTGAGCTTAATCTTCAGCTGAAGGGTGCACAGTTTAAAAAGTTGATGTCAGATGAGTGGAGGAAATAAACTTTAGTATCAAGTCAAAGAGCTTTTTCTATTGTAGCAAAGTTTTACCAAGGTAGAATTAATTTTATTTATTTATTTAGCAGTGAACAATGAATCCTTATAGAGTTTAATTAAAGGTTTCCATGTCATCTTGTGATTTATATCTCCTGATCATCTCCAGAAATGTTCTAATCTCCTACACTTTTTTTTTTTTTTTTACAACTCTGGAAAATAACATGGAATTTCTGACTTTTTGCTTGCCATTTTCAATGATAATGGAGCTAACTGATCAACTGTCGGTGAGGTAGATTCAGTTCAATTTAATAACATAGCTATAGGATCTGAGCTATCACCACACCAAGTTGGGGAAAAACTCATGCCCAAAACTTACTTTTATCTATCTTTCCTCTCGTAAATCTCCTGGCCAGGAGTGAGAGCACCGACACTTCAATTATAGAGACAAGGTAAATTCTAGCAAATAATAATCAGACCATATCAAAGGACTCCACTTATCTCTGACTAAAGAGAAATCTGTTGTTGCCAGAAAATCAAAACAGTTCCCCTTCTAAGTACAAACTGTATCTTACCTGCTAATTTTCTTCCCTTTAGCCTCACCAGATCAGTTTAAAACTTGTGGGTGTTAGGTCCACCAACCAGCAGATGGAGACAGTTAAATCAAACAGTTCATGTTATTTGCCCCTTAATGACACTGTGCAGAGGCAGCTGTTCAGCATTCCATATGTAAAAGCTGTGATACCACTTCTCATAGAGTTGTCAAACACAATGAATATAGCATTTTATAGATCCAGAATTGCCTCAGATTCACCTGTTGGCTAAAGATACTGTAGTAAAACTAGTACATGAGGTTAATCATCTGTAGAGGAGCAAATGATTGAGTGAAGATATGGCAAAAAGGCTAGCATATTAGAGCTAGACATTTGCAAAGAATCAACCAGGTGACTGAAGATAAATATTGAAGTGAAGCATATGTAAAGGAATGACCAGTGAGCTGAGTATAATGCAAACTAGCATATTAAATTTAAACACCCCTAGAGCATCGACCTAGTGGCTGAAAATAAAGCAGTAAAATTTACACATTGTAAATAAATAGTATTAGGCAAACTGTTGGTAGCCAGCAATATAACAATGAGAAATTTAAAGCCTAAATATTCACAGAGAATGAAGGAGGGGATGAGACTTTATATACCACCTTTCTGTGGTTACAATCAAAGTAGTTTTACATATTATATACAGGTACTTGTTTTGTACCTGGGACAATAGAGGGTTAAGTGACTTGCCCAAAGTCACAAGGAGCTGCAGTGGGAATTGAACCCAGTTCCCCTGGTTCTCAGGCGACTACACTAACTAATAGGCTACTCCTCCACTGGAATCTAGAAAAGTAATAACATTTCCTACATAAGAATTAGTCTATTCCTCTAGATGTAAATTTCTGTCTCCTAACAGAAGAACCAAAAGAAAGTAAGATGCAGTGATACGTGGAGGGGCATAATTGAACGCGAACGCCTATCTCCATGGGCGTCTATGTCCGAAAACGGGTACGTGAAGAGGAGGGACAGACCGTATTTTCGAAAAAATGGACGTCTTTGTTTTGTATCGAAATTACAGTTTGTACGGACCAAATGCCATATATTTGTTCGTTTCTGAGCTGGGCGGTTTTTTTTTTAGCGATAATGAAAACTAAAACCGGCCAGCTCAAAAACGTCCTATTCCGAGCCATTTGGTCATGGGAGGGGCCAGGATTCGTAGTACTCTGGCCCCCCTGACATGCCAGGACACCAACTGGGCACCCTAGAGGTCAGTGCGGTGGACTTCAGAAACAGCTCCCACATGTATAGCTCCCCTACCACGGGTGCTGAGCCCCCAACCGCCTCCCCCAAAACCCACTACCCACAAATGTACAACACTACCATAGCTCTTAGGTGTGACGGGGCCACCTACATGTGGGTACAGTGGGTTTTGGAGGCCTCCCATTTACCAGCACAAGTGTTACAGGTAGGGGGGATGGGCCTGGGTCCACCTGCCTGAAGTGCACTGCAGTACCCACTAAAAGTGCTCCAGGCCTCTAGGACTTGTTGCTGCTGTAGAACCTTGGCACACCAGTTGACACCGGAAGACTAATGTCTCCAAAAATGTCCTTTATTGGAATAAGCACCTTTACTCACAGTTAACTGCAGATTAGAGGTTGTGCCCCACTGGCAAAGAGTCTCGCTGGTACTGAGATTAGCAGTAGGTCCGAGCTGGCAGAATGCTGTACAATGCCCACTTTCAGTAACGTGGGTAACACATGAAAGGGAGCTAAAACTGGCTTACAAAAATGGCCACTACCTCATGGACTACCGGAAACAAAACAGGGCACACTCTGACCCAGTAAGCAGAGGGAAAAGCACCATGGGAGTACAGCCTACCAACTACCAACATTGTGAGCACTTAACACAAGCTAGTGGAATCACGGAACCCAATACCCTACACCCACCACAATGCATTGCTGATGTGACTCTGCAGTGCCCTTAACAGAAATGGTGTCACACTCACCCGAGACCCACATCAGAACCAGGGAAAGGCTGTCAGAGGATAGAACACATTCTGCTGTCATGGAGGTGGGTACGGCATTTGAGGCTGGCAAAAAAAGTTTGTAAAGTGGGTTTTTGTTGGTGGGAGGGGGTTAGTGACCACTGGGGGAGTCAGGGGAGGTCATCCCCGATTCCCTCCGGTGGTCATCTGGTCAGTTGGGGCACTTTTTTGGGACTTGGACCTGAAAAAAAAGGGTCCAAATAAAGCGGACCACATTCTCGTCAAAAACGCCCTTCTTGTTTCGATTATCAGCTAAAGACGCCCATCTCTCCTTGGCCGATAACCACACCCCAGTCCCGCCTTCACCACGCCTCCAACACGCCCCCGTCCACTTTGTTCATTCCTGCAACGGAGTGCAGTTGAAGACAACCAAAATCGGCTTTCGATTAAATCGATTTGTTCGCCCACGGGAGAAAGACGCCCATCTCCCGATTTGGGTCGAAATATGGGCGTCTTTCTCTTTCGAAAATAAGCTGGATAATAAACTAAAAGAAGCCTGCCTTAATAGCTGACCAACTACCTGCTGACCTGTAAACTAATATTAATTTTAGTGAACCTATCAGATTCATCCATAAAATCTGCATGCCATAATTTCCAAATCTCTGACAATGAACCAGCAGGATAAATCAGCCATACAAGCTGTGGCTGCCTGAAAGGGGAGTTGAGAACATGAAATTGGTTACACACAAAACAAGCATCCACCACCACTCTCTGAGCAACAGAAAATTAGCCATTAGAAGCAACCTGGGCCTTTTAGCTTCAAAGCACTGCTTAAGATGGCAAGATTCAGATTTTGAGACAGGTGCAAATAATCCGAATAATGGAACACAACAATTAAACTAAGAAACGGACAATATTCAACCCCTTACTGCATGGTCCCACCATTACAATATGCATGGGAAGAACCTTGCCTATCAAATTAACTGTACTATCCACTTTGTATTTGCTCACACCGAAGACTGTAGCCACCCCTCCGGAACTATGTAAGCCACATTGAGCCTACAAATAGGTGGGAAAATTTGGGATACAAATGTAACAAATAAATAAAAATAATCTCCTGAGGATGGAATTTTCAGACTAGTATAGACCTAGAGGGCCATCCTGACACAGAAGAAATGATAAGATTCCTACCATAGGAATAGACTTTTATTTTGCATGTTAAAGAACTTTTGAACCTGCTCAATTTTTGAGCCATTAATAAAGACAAACGACTGATACAAATCTACTTTGCAGGCAGAGATAGACCACTGAACCAAGGCTTGAAAGAAATGGGTGCTTCCGACAACAGAATATATATTTTCTGTTTAAAAAATGAACACATGGAGAAAAACTGAAAAATAAGGGGGTCTTTTACTAAGGCGCACTAGAATTTTTGGCGTGCGCTAGAGACGCTCATAGGAATACATTGGCATCTCTAGCATTTAGCGCGCATCGATTTTCAGCAACCAGACCCCCTGAATATGGATGCCCAAGTTGGGTGTGCTGTGCCATTATTCTATATGAACACACACTATTTTTTGGAATGTCCCTGGCACACCCATGCCTCCCATAACCACAAGCAAATTCTAACTGTAGCCAATTAACATCAATAATAATCAGGACATCACGCAATCTTCATCCATTCCGACCCTCCACTTATACCTCATACGATCACTATACAACTTTGTGTTTGTCATCCACCGACTGGGCAAACGCCTTTGACGGTGCTATGTAAGCCACATTGAGCCTGCAAATAGGTGGGAAAATGTGGGGTACAAATGCAACAAATAAATAAATAAATAAATTGGTTATTGGCACCCATTATTACAATAGCATACAGAATTATCTTTGGCCTAGCCCCCGGTTGCATGACATACCTACTTACTCTACCAATACACAACATCAGCAAAGAATCAAGAAACTACCTAGCAGTCCAGTTCCTCAATTGCAAAGGTCTATGATATCTATCAGTCCACAAGTTGAGTTTTATATACCTATGCACACAAAGCTGGAACATACTACCAAAGACCTTAAGAGATATAAACAACTACCTGATTTTCTGCAAACAGCTCAAAGTCGTCTTCTTCAGAAAATTCTTGTATGAAGAATCTGGAGTGCACCTAGATAGACATACCGACCAGAAAGTCACCAGTTATCCGGATTCTCGCCACTAACTCGAATTCTACCTTACCCGCTTATCTATTTTCCCTCTAACTGTATTTCTCGCTAACAATCAATTCACATCACTACCTCATCTACAGACAACTTAATCAAATGTATCAACGTATTTCAATGTAAGCCACATTGAAACAATGTAAATTGGAAAATGTGGGATATAAATGCCAATATAAATAAATTATTGATTGTTAATGGCTCATTAAGCTATTAAGTTGCATGCACGTCTCAGCAGCACACCCAAATTTTGGCACCCAACTTTAGGCACCAAATCAGCAAAGTGGGCAAGAATAGCCACACACGCTTGGAAAATTTATTCTTATGTTTCTCTGAATTCTGAAAGATTTCTTTCCATTTTTTCAGCACATTTAGATGATGCCATCCACTCACTGACCAATTCATACAGCTTATGAAAAGGAGAATATAAGTTTGCACCACTTCACCACAGAGATAAAAAAATGTCAACTTGCCATTGGAACAGAGAATAAACTGAAATTTTACAAACTATGAATCTGTAAGGAATAATAAATCAGACAGACAGATTTAAAAAGACCTCTTCACTGAACATACCAAGTTCCATCCATCTCTTGGAATTCAGAAGTACTTTTGTTATTTTCCAGATAACGTTTTCCATCTGATTAGAAAATATTTCATTTTGGATAATAAAAACAAAGCTGACGAATGATATCACCTACATATATTGCCCCCCTGCAATTTCTCACCTTGTGTTTACTTAGAAGCAGTGCATTCAATGAAAACGGTTGAGAATCAAAGACAAGTAACAATATAGCAATAGAACAATGAAAAGATAAGATATCTGACAGCTGCTCAAGGCTCGCCTAATTCTGACATTCTTGAAAAATCTGGAACAAACCAAGCTAATTGCTCTAAAAACCCTCTGCTAAAGTATTCGGAAAGAAAATCCCTCACAGCTCTCTTGGTGCTGGATAAGTCCTTCTAACTTGCATTACATAAATCAGACAACAGTCAAGAGTGTTGCTGCACACATTCATCTTTCAAAAGCTGTTCTTAATTTACTTTTTCATTTTTTTTTTGGCAGAGAATTTGCATTTATTTTTAAGACTGCTAAAGTATCAGCAAACAACACTCACTGTATTTCATGAAAGCAAATGTCTTTGGCTTCTTGGCATCTTGCTATGCTATAAAATTCTAAAAGTTTAGCTTCAGAGTCTCCCTTAAAACAAAAATCTATGAAGAGCATATAATCATATCACATAACAAACAGGTCTTTTTACTAAGATGCATTAATTCTATATATCGCACCTAGCGTCCCACGCTGAAATCCAAGAATATTCTATAACAACGTGCATAACTTAATTGGCTTAACAAGCCAATCAGAGTTTTTAACAGCACTTATGCAATAAAGCACACTAACTGGGAATAATTAGAATTTACGCACATAACTAAGTGGGTATTTTACTAAAGATTAGCTCGCATTATCTGCATACCTCAATCTGCATTACCCCAACTGTAAAGTACAAAACCTATTATGGATCCAACTTCTCCGTTTTGGGCAGCCAACTCTGGAATGCCCTACCCAGACCTATCCGTTCAATCAGTGATTATCTACCCTTCCGGAAATCACTAAAGACCCATCAATTCAAACAAGCCTACCCAAATGACCACAGCTAATTTTACGAACCCATCTACCCAATATATATCCAGGAAATGACAATGACCTAGATTTCATCTCCTACCATATTTCCCTTACTTATCCGTGTCCCAATCCCCCTCCCCTACACCTCCCCCTTCTCCCAGGCTCACCTACCCCTTTGCTCGTAGCTCCTCCACCCCTTTCTCCCTTGCCCATCACTACCTACCTATCTCTTTCATTATTCTGCTATACTCAACTTATTTTTTTATCAATACTATGCAATCTCTATTACTGTGTAAGCCGCATTGAACCTGCTTTGAGTGGGAAAGCACGGGGTACAAATGTAATAATAAATAAATAAAAATGGGACCTGCTGCAGATAACTCGAGCTAACCTTTAGTAAAAAGGCCCACTAAGCATATTCTGTAATGCACAGTGCCTAAATTCTAATGCATGGAGCCAAAAAGGGGTGTGGTTATGGGCGGGAAAATGGGTGTTTCACGGGCGTTCTAAAACTTATGCGAACTATTATAGAATATGGCCCTCTGCACCTAAATTTACGCAGCAGGATTTAAGCCACATTTCCTCTGGGATATCAACTAAGCGTATTCTATATACAATGCCTAAATGTAGGTGCCACTTGTAGAATACACTTAGGTGGAAATTTATTCTGCGTGGATTTTTCAGGTGCCATATAGAGAATCTACCCTTTATACCTAAGTTGTGCACTAAATCCATTAGTACAACTTAGTAAATGACACCAAAATTTGAACTGTACACTTGCTGCTTTATTACTGAATTTGATTTCTATTTGTTTGATTTCTATTGAATTTGATGATAAACAGTCAAAATTAGCCTATGCTAGAAAAAAAATTGCCTAAAGCATAATATTTTACACAATGCAAAATGCACACACACATTTGGTCCAAACAACTGTGCAAGATAAATGATAAATCAAAGACAGCGCATGATTTTTGCCCAATCCTTAAATTCATCCCTAAATCTGATTATTTCTGTGAACTTTTTAATAAAAGGCACAATGAAATGATGAATTTTTCCTTGCATTTCAGGCAGGGGCTAGAGCTACAGCAGTTATTTATAATAAAGAGAGAAATCTAACCAAAAATGTTTGTCTTCCTTTTCCTATACCCTGGTTGGTATCTGAAATAGACGCTTTCAGGAACTGCACTCTTACGGGCATCTCTTAAATCCTACTTACCTCCTTTTCAGGAAGAGTTCTTTCCTCAGATACTTTGTTTATTCGTTCATTTATTCCTTCCTTTTTATTACACAACTACTCAAAGTCTGAGGCAAGGTAGAATACAAAACCTCATCAACAGTCAACCTAATACCTTAATCCAACCCACTATCCACAACACAATGCCAGAATCCATCCTATTTAACTAACATCCCAATTACATCCCTAACCGCATGAAACAAAATCACTATTCACCTAGACCAGGGGTAGGCAACTCCGGTCCTCGAGAGCCGCAGCCAGGTCAGGTTTTCAGGATATCCACAATGAATATGCATGAACTTGATTTGCATACACTGCCTCCATGGTATGCAAATCTATCCCCTGCATATTCATTTTGAATATCCTGAAAACCTGACCTGCCTGTGGCTCTCGAGGACCGGAGTTGCCTACCCCTGACCTAGACAGAGCCAAAGAACTATTTGAAGCACCAGGCTGTTATGATTTTGCAGAAGCATTAAGCAGTTGGTCTATGACAAAATCATGATAAAAGTGGAGGCAGCAGAAAGGAACATCATCCATAGGGCTATTTTCTTTCCAAGCAGACAGTTCTAACACTTCAGCATTTTCGATTATCAGTTACCAGGGCAGGTTTTACATATTCAAGGGCCCAGGATAGAAACTGGAGAGGGGGCCCCATAGCACACCTGCAGACTAAAAGGGAAGGGGGATGCACAAAGGAACCTGGGCTTGCAATGTTTCAGTTACACCGGTTTTAGCCAGTTTAGCATGCACATTATTGGCAGTGAACTAAAAACACTATGCAAATCTATGAAAAGGAGCTCATTAGTATTAAAATAAGCATTCTGTGCGATGCACAGATATTTCTGAGCAATGCACAGAAAGGAACGCATACCTGTAACGTCTCAAATTTTCCGCTGTACGAGGGTGACTTCTCGGTGGAGCAGTCTGACAGCATTTTTTTAATAGTATCTGCATGCACGAGCGTGGGGAAATATGCCATCTGCATGCATTTGTGTGTGTTAGTAAACATAGTAGATGACGGCAGAAAAAGACCTGCACGGTCCATCCAGTCTGCCCAAGAAGATAAATTCATATGTGCTACTTTTTTATTTGTACTGTCCTCTTCAGTGCACAGACCGTATAAGTCTGGCCAGGCCTAGCCCCCCCCCCCCCCCCCCCCTCCCAACCACCAACCCCGCCTCCCAACCACCAGCTCTGGCACAGACCCTATAAGTCTGCCCAGCACTATCCACGCCGCCCAACCACCAGCCCCGGCACAGACCGTATAAGTCTGCCCAGCACTAGTCCCGCCTCCCAACCACCAGCCCCAGCACAGACCGTATATGTCTGCCCAGCACTAGCCCTGCCTCCCAACCACCAGCTCTGCCACCCATTCTAGGCTAAGCTCCTGAGGATCCCTTCCTTCTGCACAGGATTCCTTTATGTTTATCCCACGCATGTTTGAATTCCGTTACCGTTATTTATATGTGTGCGTGCTTGCATTTTTTTATGGTATCGGCACATGTGTGAGAAATGTCCTGTCTGTTTATTGTCTGTAGGAAATGTACCATGCTGTCACGGTCGTGCCTAGGTTTCAGGCTCTCAGTCATCTCGCCCCCTGGTGGCCAGACCTAGTGGCTGCATTGGATTGTCTGTGTGCTGTTTCCCGTTCCAGACTTCAGCCCAGTCCAGTCCGGATCTTCCGGCCTGCCAGACTTGCTTGTCTTGTTTGAGCCTGCACAGCACCCGTAGCTGCCTTGTGATTGCGATTGCTGCATTCAGCTGCAGCAGGGCTTATTAGCCATTTGGAAACTCTCTGCTTTGCCTTTGCATCGCCTAAGGCCCTGGTTTGTTGGTGCTTGCTGCACTTCTGCCTAGTCCAGTTTTTAGTCTGTATTCTTGCTTGATTCTAGTTTAGTCTTTGTGTAGCTTTGTGTTCTGTACTGATTGTGTACTGTATTGCTTGTTTCCCAGTCTTGTTGCTTGATTGTATGTCTTTGTCTAGTTCTAGGTCAGTGATGGGCAACCTTTTGATCTTGGTGTGTCAAAATTCACCAAAAAACCAAGCATAACTCGGGTGGTGTGTCACTTCAAGAAAAATCACTGCTACTAGGACCGCCCCCGGGCCCCCCCTACCCGAGATCGCTGCCCACCCGAGGTCGCCGGGCCCCCCCTCCACCCGGTACCGGGCCCAGAACTAACCTTAAAGCCTCCTTTCACGTTGCAGCAAGCAGCAGCAGGGCAGACCTCTCCTCCTTCCTTCTGTGCTCCGCCCTCGCGGACGTTACATCAGGCGAGGTCAGGACACGGAAGGAAGGAGTGGCCTGCCCTGCTGCTGCTTGCTGCGACGTGAAAGGAGGCTTTAAGGTTAGTTTCCGGGAGCGAGGAGGGAGGGCGGACCACACTGCGGCGGCTACGCGTGTCAGTGCTGACACGCGTGTCATAGGTTCACCATCAGGTTGTCTGTGTTTCTTGTTCAGTGGCTGCCTGGCAGCTTTCAGTTCTGTCCCTTGTCTGTCTGAGAGTCCTAGTCTAGGATTCTGCCTAGCCTCCCTGTGTGTTCTAGTCCCTGTGTGTAGCCTGCTGGTATCCAGTTCCGGCCCTGTCCGGTAAGTCCTGCCAGCCACCTGCACTCAGGGGCTCAACTCCTGAGGAACGGTGGTCAAGTGCAGGTGAAGTCTTGCTGGCCCTGTCAGAGTTCTGCCTTATCCCTGTGTGGGGTGGTTTTGCCTGCCACTGCCACTCCTCGGCAGTGGCCCAAGGGCTCACAAACCCAGTTCCTGCCTGGAAGACGTGACACATGCGCATGTACTATGTGCGTGTGTGTGTTCTGTTCAAAGTGGTGTCGTGGAATAGTAAATAATGAATCAATCCTCATGAACGCATATGACATCTGTCTATGGCACACGCAAAGAGGTGTGCTTCAAAGGAAGAGATTCTCTCGCTATAAACCTTTGTTGCAATAGAGGCACGTTCCTTACAAGTGCATGCATCTTGCACTATGTGTGTGTTACTATTCTTTTTTTTTTTCATGAGCATGCGCAGAACATTGACACTTCCTTTGAGACTGTTCTGTGCATGTGCACACAGACATTCCACGTATCTCATTTGCATGTGTTTCCTTTGAGTATTGATCGCTGTTCAGCGTTCATTATTTATGTAAGCGGATGCTAATAGCGACTTTTGTACATCCCCCTCTAAGCCTCATTCAGCTTGAGGCAGGCTTGGGGCCCCACTGTGGCATGGGGGCCCAGGGCAATTGTTATGTTTGCTACCCTCTAACAGTGCCATCGAAATGGTGCCTCCGGTCTTTCCTTTCCATGTGTTACTGGTTAGACCTGCAAGAGACAGCACCTGCTACATATCATGCAAGAGCTTGAGGTTCTTCTAAATTAAGGTAAATAGCCCTTTAACCATTTCTTTTTTGTTTTGTTTTTGTTTGTTTGACCACGTTACCTTCCTGATCAGTTATACTTCCAGCACTGCTTGACCTGTTCCCCCCATTTCATTGTCATTTACAAATAAAAACAAACAAGAACGTAAGAGGATACCTTTTTAATGGGTAAAGAATACATTTCTGGACTAGCTTTTGATGTACAAAATATGACATTACTAGACATACGGAAATCATAAAAAGAATTCTAAGGAACTGGTAAGGCTTATGAGTGACGAGAAGGTGACAAGCAGTAGAAATAACTCAGAAGGGGTAATTTTATAAAGTTCTTATGCACGTGAAGTGCTGATTTGTGTGTGTAAAAGGTCTAACAAAATTACATCATATTAAAAAAAAAACAGTATGCATGATATAATTAGTACGCAAGGGAGTCTACAGGAAACTACCACTCCCCCTCAGTTAAGGAGTCACCCTCAAAGGCAGCGCCGAGAAGAGGGAAGTGGTGGATCAGCAGGTATACAGCATGGAGTTTATGGCTGAGCACACATAAAACCCCACAACTCAGGCAGGGAGAAAGAAGTTGACCTGCAGCGTATACCTTCACAACTTACGTATAAGGTTGAAAAACCTGGCTAAGGTAGGCCAAGCTTAAACTTGTATATTCTAAGAAAGCTGTACTCGAGACTTAGTTGGAAACAAACCAGTGGGTGTGACTTGGGGCCTGTCAGCAACAGCCCCACATAAAGATTGCATTTGAGTTTCCAGAGATTTTATTCCTCATTTATTGTGCCTGTGAAGGAATAGGTTTTAGCATTTGTGATAATAAAGAATTTTTGGTTTTCTTTTTACCTTGTCTGGCCGTAATTCTGAAGATTCACGCTCAACCAGTGCCTACACTATCACATAGTACTTGCATGCAACTTTTTGAACAGATACGTTCAGGACAGGAGTTTGGGTGGAGCACAGATGGAGATGCGTTTGCGGTTGGTTATATGGATACTGATGATGGAAAAATTAGTAAATTGCCTGATAATTTTCTTTCCTTTAGTCCCAAAGGATCAGTTCAGACAAATGAATTGTGAGCAGGTGGAAATAGAGAATGCTAATGAGTTGTGCCCCATAAGCTCCTGTGCTTAGCAACCAAGCCAGTATTCTATTACAAAGAACTGAAAGAAAGTGACTTCCAGAGAAAAAAAAACAAAACTACAGCCTCTAGATAGAACTATGAAATAAAGGGCAAAACTCGTGCCTCAGAAATAACGGAATCAAAACAATACAAATGCCTGAAATTACAAAGAACCCGGAAAAAACAAGGGCGGGCTCTGAACTGATCCTTTGGGACTAAAGAAAAGAAAATTATCAGGTACTTAACTAATTTTTCCTTCCATTAGGTCCCAAGGATCAGTCCAGACAAATGGGATGTACAAAAGCAATTCTTAAGAGGGGAGGGATGTCACTGAGGCTATTTCTTCCTATAAGGTGTACCAAACCCCAACCTTGGCTGTCCCCAGAATCTGTTGCCTACATGCCTGTGCCCACTCTATTGAGAACCTTTGGCTAAAATCCTTCACCCATGCTGATTTCAAACATTTCAAATTCCTGCTGGCCTCTATCCAGTCTAATTTTGCCAAAACAAGAATGCTATATCAATCTGACATACTCTCTAGCCTCCAACCCTCACTATCTCTTTGTTACACTGAACTCCTTCCTCAAAGTGACTCCACTTCCAATCCCCTCCCCTTTCATTTTCTGCCCATAATATGATCGAGTACCTCTATGGCAAGGTTCACAAAGTTGATCTTGAGTTCTCCACCAGGTCAATCCATCTTCCCTTCCCCCACTTCATTTTCACAATCTTCCTTCAACCCCTATAATAAAATGAGGAAATGGTTAAAAAGAAACTAAAAGGATTGGCTGCAAAGGTTAGGACACTAAATCAGGCGTGGACATTATTCAAAAATGCCATCTTGGAAGCCCAGTCCAGATGCATTCCACATATTAGCAAAGGTGGAAAGAAGAGAAAACGTCAGCCAGCATGGTTAAAAGGTGAAGAGAGGCCATTACAGCCAAAAGATTGTTCTTCAAAGAATGGAAAAAGGACCCAAATGAAAAAAAATAAGAAGCAACATAAGCACTGGCAAATCAAATGCAAAGCATTAATAAAGAAGGCTAAAACAGAATATGAAGAGAAACTTGCCGCAGATGCTAAAACTCACAGTAACAACATCTTCAAATAGATCATGAAGGAGCAAAAGGGGCGCTCAGGGAGGACAAGGCCACAGTGGAGAAACTGAATGAATTCTTTGCTTCTGTCTTTATAGAAGAAGATATAAGAGATCTGCCTTTATGGAAATAGTTTTCAAGGGTGATGTGGAGAAACTGAAATCTCGGTAAATGTGGAAGATGTACTGAGGCAAACTGACAAATTAAAGAGTAGTAAATCACCTGGACTGCTACTACTACTACTTAACATTTCTAGAGCGCTACTAGGGTTACGCAGCGCTGTACAAATTAACGAATAAGGACGGTCCCTGCTCAGAAGAGCTTACAATCTAAAGGGGACTAGATGGCACATATCCAAGGGTACTCAAATAACTCAAGCATGAAACTGCTGATCTGCTGTTAGTAATATGTAACCTGTCGTTAAAATCATCCGTAGTACCTGAAGATTCGAGGGTGGCCAATGAGACGCCAATTTTTAAAAAGGGTTCCAGGGGTGATCCAGGAAATTATAGAATGGTAAGCCTGACATCGGTGCAGGGCAAAATAGTGGAAACTATTATAAAAAATAAAATTACAGAACATGAAGACAAACATGGGTCTAATGGGACAGAGTCAGCATGGGTTCAGCCGAGGGAAGTCTTGCCTCACTAATTTGCTTCATTTCTTTGAAGGTGTGAATAAACACGTGGATAAAGGTTAGTCGGTTGATGTAGTGTATCTAGATTTTCAGAAAGCTTTTGATAAAGTTCCTCATGAGAGACTCCTGAGAAAATTAAAGAATCATTGGATAGGAGGCAAGGTTCTAGTGTGGATTACGAATTGGTTATTGGACAGAAAACAGAGGGAAGGGTTAAATGGTTATTTCTCTCAATGAAGTAGGGTGAACAGTGGAGTGCCACAGGTATCTGTACTGGGACCGGTGCTAAACATATTTATATATCATACGGAAATCGAAATGAGTGAGGTGATTAAATTTGCAGACGATACCAAACTATTCAAGGTTGTTAAACTACATGTGGACTGTGAAATACTGAAGGAAGACCTTAGAAAATTGAAAGACTGGGCATCCAAATGGCAGATGAAACTTAATGCGGACAAATGCAAGGTGATGCACACTGGAAAGAATAATCTCAATCATAGTTACCTGATACTAGGTAGTGCTAGTGGGTCAGCACTCAAGAAAAAGATCTGGGTGTCAATGTATTTAAGACGCTGAAATCTTCTGCTCAGTGTGCACTGGCGGCCAAAAAATCAAACAGGATGCTAGGAATTATTAGGAAAGTGATGGTGAATATGACCAAAAATACTATAATTCCTTTGTATCGCTCCATGGTGCGTCCGCACCTTGAGTATTGAGTTCAGTTCTGGTTGCCGTATCTCAAAAAGATATAGCGGATTTGAAAAAGGTTCAAAGAAGAGCGACCAAAATGATAAAGGGGATGGAACTCCTCTAGTATGAGGAAAAGCTTGGAGAAGAGACAGATGAGGTCTACAAAATCCTGAGTGGTGTAGAACGAGTAGAAGTAAATCAGTTTTTTACTCGTTCCAAAAGTACAAAGACTAGGGGGCACTCGAGGAAGTTACATATTGTCCTGGGATTGGTAGGATGGAATGTTGCTACTATTTGGGTATCTGCCAGGTATTTGTGTCTTGGATTGGCCACTGCTGGAAACAGTATACTGGGCTAGATAGACCATTGGTCTGAACCAGTATGGCTATTCTTATGTTCTTATGTTAAAGGCAGCTTGTGAAGTTTAACCACGTCTAGGCATTCATTTTCTCCCAAGAGCATCACCTGCTAACGTCTAAATCAGTACTCTCAGGAACGTTGTAAAGGGCAAGGCCAGATGGAAAAAATAATCTCCACCACTGATCCAACTGAAATGACAAAACTCCCACCCTATGAGATCCACCCCCTGCACTGGTGGGTACTGGTAGGGGGAACCCATCCACAGTTGCTCCTAACCCAGAAAAAGTCTCTGTGAAAGTGGCAGCCCCAGACCCCTATTACAGTGAAATGACTGCTACAGGTCTGAGGCCATTTTTACAGTATTAGTAACCAAAGATCACTCCTGCTCCACATCACACAAGAATCATGGTAGGTGCCTTGGGGGTAGGGGGAGAAGAGGGTCTTGTCATAATGAAAGAGATCATGGGAGTGTGGGGGAGGGCTACTCTGAGGTCAGGAATGCATAAATTATGTGCCTATAGCAACACAAAATTGATTTTACTGAGGGATTCACTAAACCATGGCACAGAGGAACCACAGGTTAATAATCTCACAGTAAAATATTCCTATATTACCATAAATTGGTAGGTAGGTCACAATCTCCTACTTTTACTGATTGAATAATGCATCTGAAGGTTCCATTTTGAAAATTTGAAGTGTTTAACTTTTTAAGATTGAGAACTGGACCAGCACCTCCCTACATCTTTGGTATATAAGCTGTTGGAACATGTTCAGGTGCCAGAGATTTTGGAGTCAAACAGAAGCATGCACTGGTTAATCTCTTTGGGAAGAGTAGAAGTTGTTACTGGAGCATATAGAGGCTCTTCCTGTTCATTCCAAATATCTTAATTGGCTTTTTCATCGATATTTTTGTACAGCAGCTTCTATAGTCTTTTTTGTTCTATTTATTTGCCAGCTGCCAAAAATAACTTGGGTGAATCAAGCACTTTGGGAACATCTGCTCTACTTGTGAGCTTACACACATCATAATTGAATGTCAACATCAAACACGCCTTCATTCTATTCAATAATTTTGCCAACATTTATAAAGATGTTTGTTGCCGTGTTTCATGTTGCTTTTTTCTTTTAAATAATACCGTGTGTGTCTTTGTTGAAAAAACAGTCTCCTTGGTAATGGACACCATTGCAATAAATGGAACAGACATGGTGCACGTTTTCTTTTCTACTCTTTATAGACAAGAGTTATACACCAGTCCTAGGGAGCCACAAAGAAGCCTGGTTTTCAGGGAAGCCAAGCTATGCAAATAAACCTATTTCTTAACTATTATGAATATTACGAGACACACGGTTTATTTTAGAAAACGGCCTTGTCTGCTGCCCTTAAGGACAGTAGTTTTGCAGCCCATCATAATCTCTCTTAACCGCATCTTACTTATCTTTGTTCCTCTCTCTACCTCAAATTTCCTAAATTCTCTCATAGCTCAGTGGTTCCCAAACGTTTTCAGTTGATGGTACCCTTCGTCTCCGAGCAATTTTTCGTGGCACCCCCCCCAGGCCACACCAGTCTTTGCACCCCCCTCCCCCGGTGGCCACACAGGTCTCCATCTTTTTCTTTGAACAAATATAAGTGCTAGGGTGAACTTCTAACCAGCCCCTCCAAATGGCACACTGATTACGATTTATAACAAAGTACTACTCTACCTATGAAAAGTTATTCCGTTATTATACTTCCTCTTCATACAACTGTATGCTGCAAAAGCCAGCATATTTAAATCTATAAGTGAGATTAAACAAAAAATGCTACCAACAATAAAGAATGACAACTTGGATGCAGCAGCTCATAGGTTTGCTTAGTTTTAAATGGGAAGGGAAACACAGACTGACTTATTGGCTTCAAATTTTTTACTTCATCCTGTCTCCTTTTTCATCCAACCTCCTTGGCAGGTGCCTCTGTGAGTCCCAAAGGCCATCTGCTCCCTGTTCCCAGTGGCTACAAAAAAAAAGTGCAGGGCCGCAGCAGCCTTCAGGCATGCGCAGTCCACACTGCTGGTCCTCTGACTCCACTGAAGTCAACTTCCAGTTCCGGGGGCAGAGGACCAACAGAACTAACAGCACATGCTTGAAGGCTGCCGCAGCCCTGCACTTGCTTTTTTTTTGTTTTTGTTTTTCTGCCGCTGCTGTTTGCAGTAGCGGTTCAGGCAGGAAGGAGGTCAGTGAGATGGGTCTATATGATTCTGGGTTTGTGGGCTCTCTTCTGGGCTTAGGAATTAAGCTTATTAAGGCGGTGTTAGCATGTTGAGGGAATGCCCATCCTCCACTACTGTAGTGTAAAAGTCTAACAAGGGCCCATTATCTGGTCTCGTAGCATCTTATAAAAAAACTCTCCTGTGAACCCGTCTATTCCCGGTGCAGAGTAGAGTTTCAGCGCCTTAATGGCCAACTGTAATTCTCTATTGCCTCCTCCGGGAGCCTATGCATTCCTGACGCCTGGAGGTATTGTGTGATGGCCTCTTCTGTGTTTTTATCTGTCTTGTCCTCTCTGTATAGTGCGGCAAAGTGCTGCCTGAAAGTTTTTGCTATCTCTTCCGGTTTTGTGGTAACACTTCCCTTCTTATTACGTATAAGGTGTGAGTTTCTATGATTTTTGACTACACGTGCCAATAGTCCCCCCTGCTTTGTCCCCCATATTTACAGAAGCGATATTTATAAGTAAGGGACTTCATCGTTCTGTCGTGGAACAAACTATTTAAGACCACCTTTGTGGCTGTGAGAGTGTCATATAATGATGGTGTGAGATTTCTAACGTCTGTTAAGCGCCCTCAGTTTGCGTTCAAGGTCTGTAGTAGTACTATACCCTGTGTAATTCAACCAATGATATCGCCTCGCAGTACCACCTTCGCAGTGGACCAAAAAAGTGTTGGGTAATCTGTGTGTTGGCTGTTTGAGGTAGCAAATTCTTGCCATTTCACTTGTAAATATTTTACAAATTCCAGGGACGAATATAGGTAGGTTGGGAAGTGCCATCCAAATGTTTGTTGAAAATAAGGTGTTGGTTCAAGGTCTACCCAAACTGGGGCATGGTCCGATATTTCCTCCAGCCCTATGTTGGTTGATCGAATTTCCAGGACCAAGCCCTGGGACAGCAATATGTAATCAAGACGAAATTGTGTCCGATGTACTCTTGAAGTGTGTGTGTAAAATCCTTTACCCCTGGATTCAACAACCTCCATATATCTACCAGACCCAACACCTGGCTAAAGGACTCTAACACCAAGGGTCCTACTGGTGCACGGGTCTGCACAGGGCCGGAGCGGTCAACACTCAAATCAAATACCAAATTCATATCTCCTGCCAAGACTACCTGCAGACTAGGATACTGTTGACAGCGAGTGAGCAACTGTGGAAAAAAGGTCTTGTCATATATAACTGGGGCACTGGTGCATATACTGCTACCAATGAGAGGTTCCGCCCTTTCCGCCCTTGTAGATTAAGTTTTAGGCCTACATATCGCCCTTCACTGTCTTTAAATAGCAGTTTGGTTTGGCATGCTAAAGATTTATGTAATAAAATTGCAACCCCATCTCTGCATCCCGTTGCCTCTGAGCTATAAGTCTCTCCCACCCACTGGCGTTTTAGTTTCAAGTGTTCTTCTGCAGAGTCTAGTTTCTTGGAGGCAGGCTATATCAGCCCCGTGTCTTTCCAAGGCTGTCAGGATTTTAGCACTTTTAATAGGCGAGGTAATCCCACATACATTTCAGGAGACTATTCGAATGGGGTGTCCTACGGGCCTAGCCACCACTCCTAATGGAATATGGGTACCAGAATAACGATACTCTTATTTTCTTGCCCTGGAGAGCCAAGCCTCCCCCCAGGGAAATCCCCTCTCCCAGCGCACACCAGCAGTCATTGTGAGTCTGAAAACCGTAGATGCTGTTACTCATGCAGTCACCCTTGCACTTTTGATATATCTCCCCGGAATGAACTCCACAATATCTCGGTTTCCACCCTTACTGTTTCCACCAAGTCCCCCGCCCCCTTCCTGCCCTCCTTCTACTCCCCCCCCCCTTACATTCCCTTGTGCAGCTCCATCCCATTCCTGACATTGAGATCTAAACCACGTTTAATGCTTGAGGCCCCACGCCCCTGATCATTCTAGTTTCCATACAAAAATCAACAGATTAAAGTATCACCACAACATATCTCACTGTTTCAACTTTAGCAATGATTATTAACACAGTTACTCCGTTTACTTATCTCAGTCTCCTGGAGGGCTGCTCCGCAGCTCTGTGGCAAGTCCCATTATAAAGTCCCGCGCTTTCTCCACCGAGTTGAAAGCTTGCCAACAGCCATTATAGTGCACCGTGAGAACCGCAGGGTAGAGAAAAAGGAATAACTTTCTTTGCTCTTGCAGAGATGGCGAGTAATCAAAAGATTTTTATGCTGTGTCCCTCAAACTGCGTTGTGTCTCTTTTCAGTCGGAATCCCCTCAAAATCTCCTCTTTGTGCATGCCGTTGTGTATTTTTATTATGACCACTCAGGGAGTCTGGCGACCATCTTGCACTCTTCCCATGCGGTGCACTCATTCTAAGCACGGGGGACCTGCCCAGTCTGAGAGCACAAACTCTTCAGCCAGCCAGCTCTCTAACCTGGATAGCAAGTTCCTCTCTCCCAGCGACTCTGGTAGGCCCATTATCCTCAAATTGGCCCATCTGGAACGGTTCTCCAGGTCATCTACTTTGGCGGACAATTCTTTCACCCTTGTATGCATTTTGTCCAGGGCCTCTGACATCGAAGGAGATGCGTCCTCCAGCATCGAGACCCGCTGGTCTAATTCTCCTGTTCTTCTTGTCCACATCCTCTTGCAGTGTTTCAAAATGTGAGATTTGGTCTATCAAATGTGTAAATTTGGGTCCAGTACTTTCTCAATCGCCATTGTTAACTGGGATACTTGTTCGTTCGAAAAGCATGGCCCACCCGGCGCCACCTTCTCTTCTGTCCCGTTCTCAGCAGCGCGTTTTATCTTTCTCCTTCTCTATTCCTTTGTCATCATGCCAGGTTTGACTTCTATATATTTGTCCATCCAACAGGTACTTTTCTGAGGGCGGTTCGTTGATTTAGCTCTGTTTTATGTGCTTTGGAGCGTCGGAACCTCAGAGAGCATGAAATCTGCATCTCACCCTCTCAGTGCATCACGTGGTTCCCCCCTTTAGGAAGAATTTAAAGACTTACATGTTTGAAAAATCTTTTTTCTAATGTATTATTTACTTTGTTTAGTTTGTAATCTTTATACGAGTGATGCATGTGTATTGTTTTTTATTAGTTATGTTTCACCTTTGTAAACCACTTACATAAGTACATAAGTACATAAGTAGTGCCATACTGGGAAAGACCAAAGGTCCATCTAGCCCAGCATCCTGTCACCGACAGTGGCCAATCCAGGTCAAGGGCACCTGGCACGCTCCCCAAATGTAAAAACATTCCAGACAAGTTATACCTAAAAATGAGGAATTTTTCCAGTCCATTTAATAGCGGTCTATGGACTTGTCCTTTAGGAATCTATCTAACCCCTTTTTAAACTCCGTCAAGCTAACCGCCCGTACCACGTTCTCCGGCAATGAATTCCAGAGTCTAATTACACGTTGGGTGAAGAAAAATTTTCTCCGATTCGTTTTAAATTTACCACACTGTAGCTTCAACTCATGCCCTCTAGTCCTAGTATTTTTGGATAGCGTGAACAGTCGCTTCACATCCACCCGATCCATTCCACTCATTATTTTATACACTTCTATCATATCTCCCCTCAGCCGTCTCTTCTCCAAGCTGAAAAGCCCTAGCCTTCTCAGCCTCTCTTCATAGGAAAGTCGTCCCATCCCCACTATCATTTTCGTCGCCCTTCGCTGTACCTTTTCCAATTCTACTATATCTTTTTTGAGATACGGAGACCAGTACTGAACACAATACTCCAGGTGCGGTCGCACCATGGAGCGATACAACGGCATTATAACATCCGCACACCTGGACTCCATACCCTTCTTAATAACACCCAACATTCTATTCGCTTTCCTAGCCGCAGCAGCACACTGAGCAGAAGGTTTCAGCGTATCATCGACGACGACACCCAGATCCCTTTCTTGATCCGTAACTCCTAACGCGGAACCTTGCAAGACGTAGCTATAATTCGGGTTCCTCTTACCCACATGCATCACTTTGCACTTGTCAACATTGAACTTCATCTGCCACTTGCACGCCCATTCTCCCAGTCTCGCAAGGTCCTCCTGTAATCGTTCACATTCCTCCTGCGACTTGACGACCCTGAATAATTTTGTGTCATCGGCGAATTTAATTACCTCACTAGTTATTCCCATCTCTAGGTCATTTATAAATACATTAAAAAGCAACGGACCCAGCACAGACCCCTGCGGGACCCCACTAACTACCCTCCTCCACTGAGAATACTGGCCACGCAATCCTACTCTCTGCTTCCTATCTTTCAACCAGTTCTTAATCCATAATAATACCCTACCTCCGATTCCATGACTCTGCAATTTCTTCAGGAGTCTTTCGTGCGGCACTTTGTCAAACGCCTTCTGAAAATCCAGATATACAATATCAACCGGCTCCCCATTGTCCACATGTTTGCTTACCCCCTCAAAAAAATGCATTAGATTGGTGAGGCAAGACTTCCCTTCACTAAATCCGTGCTGACTTTGTCTCATCAGTCCATGTTTTTGTATATGCTCTGCAATTTTATTCTTAATAATAGCCTCCACCATCTTGCCCGGCACCGACGTCAGACTCACCGGTCTATAATTTCCCGGATCTCCTCTGGAACCTTTCTTAAAAATCGGAGTAACATTGGCTACCCTCCAGTCTTCCGGTATTACACTCGATTTTAGGGACAGATTGCATCTTTCTAACAGTAGCTCCGCAAGTTCATTTTTTAGTTCTATTAATACTCTGGGATGAATACCATCAGGTCCCGGTGATTTACTACTCTTCAGCTTGCTGAACTGACCCATTACATCCTCCAAGGTTACAGAGAATTTGTTTAGTTTCTCCGACTCCCCCGCTTCAAATATTCTTTCCGGCACCGGTGTCCCCCCCAAATCCTCCTCGGTGAAGACCGAAGCAAAGAATTCATTTAATTTCTCCGCTACGGCTTTGTCCTCCTTGATCGCCCCTTTAACACCATTTTCGTCCAGCGGCCCAACCGACTCTTTGGCCGGTTTCCTGCTTTTAATGTATCTAAAAAGTTTTTACTATGTATTTTTGCTTCCAACGCTAATTTCTTCTCAAAGTCCTTTTTTGCCCTCCTTATCTCCGCTTTGCATTTGGCTTGGCATTCCTTATTATCTATCCTGTTACTTTCAGTTGGTTCTCTTCTCCACTTTCTGAAGGATTGTTTTTTGGCTCTAATGATTTCCTTTATCTTACTGTTTAGCCACGCCGGCTGACGTTTAGTCTTTTTTCCCTTTTTTCTAATACGTGGAATATATTTGTCCTGAACCTCCAGGATGGTGTTTTTAAACAGCATCCACGCCTGATGCAAGTTTTTTACTCTGCGAGCTGCTCCTTTCAGTCTTTTTTTCACCATTTTTCTCATTTTGTCGTAATCACCTTTTCTATAGTTAAACGCTAGCGTACTTGATTTCCTAGTTTCACTTCCTTCAATGCCAATATCAAAACCGATCATATTATGATCACTGTTATCAAGCGGCCCTCGTATCGTTACCCCCTGCACTAGATCATGAGCACCACTAAGGACTAAGTCTAGTATTTTTCCTTCTCTTGTCGGCTCCTGAACTAGCTGTTCCATGAAGCTGTCCTTGATTTCATCAAGAAATCTTATGTCCCTTGCATGTACAGATGTTACATTACCCCAGTCTATATGCGGGTAATTGAAATCCCCCATTATTATTGTGTTGCCCAGTTTGTTTGCGTCCCTGATTTCCTTTAACATTTCCGCATCCGTCTGTTCGTCCTGGCCAGGCGGACGGTAGTACACTCCTATCACTATCCTTTTCCCCTTTGCACATGGAATTTCAATCCACAGTGATTCCAAGGAGTGTTTTGCTTCCTGCAGAATTTTCAATCTATTTGATTCAAGGCTCTCGTTAATATACAATGCTACCCCTCCACCAATCCGATTCACCCTATCACTACGATATAATTTGTACCCCGGTATGACAGTGTCCCACTGGTTATCCTCCTTCCACCAGGTCTCAGAGATGCCTATTATATCTAATTTTTCATTTAGTGCAATATATTCTAACTCCCCCATCTTATTTCTTAGGCTCCTGGCATTCGCATATAGACATTTCAAACTATGTTTGTTGTTCCTAAGTACATCATGCTTAGTACTTGACAGTATTAATTGGCAATCTTTTGTCTGATTTCTATTGTTATTTAAAGATACCCGATCTACTACAATCTCTTTTGCAACCTCACTATCAGGATACTCTATCTTCCCTGTTATGGTGATATCTTTGAAAGATACCTTATCCCGAACCATGCTCTTTTGAGCGACTGTCGGCCTTCCCCCCAATACAGACTTAGGGTCTGTATTGGATACTGCACTACATAAGTGCCTGGATTAGATTAGATTAGATTAGATTTAATCAGGGAAAAATATATAAATTTATTAACAGCCATTGTTAAATCTGAATATTAATAAACAAAAGAGCTAACATGGCAGCATTGTATTTTGGTTGTAAGTTTTACTTAAACCAACAGTGCCTTTGTTTAAAAAAAAAAAAAAGGAGTCTCGGTGTTTACTGCTAGCTGATTTCTACCGTGAGATAAAAGTGCTACTGCAGCTTAGTAAAAGACCCTCTTAGACTGTGAAAGCTTTTTAAGTATTGAAAAAGATAATCTACGGTGAAGCCCCTGGTTATACGATTGCCCTAACTGACCTTCCAGCCAGGAGTAGTTATGTCGTACCTATATGAATCTTCATTATCCTAATTGCACTGGTCTTAAATATAAAACGTCCTATGCGTCCAATTTCACCTACTTAAGTACTCAAAGGTGGAATTCATTACCAAAAAGAGTGAAAACGATACATGACCATCTAGAATCCGGGTGAACTTTAAAAGCCTATTTGTTTTGTAAGGCCTACCCTTCTGAATCTGCTTAGCTGCTTCAACCCTGCACTGATTAAAAGACAATGCATATTTTCAAAGCACTTAGCCTTCCAAAGTTCCACAGAAACCTATGGAACTTTGGAAGGCTAAGTGCTTTGAAAATATGCCTCAATGTTATTTCTTATTCCCTTTGTCATTTATTGTTCACATCTACCTCTACCTTCCCTTACCCTATTTCTAATTGTACTTGTTTAACATCAACCCAATACGGTGTCTTGTAAGCCACATTGAGCCTGCTAGTGTGTGGGAAAATGGGGGATACAAATACTGCAAATAAATAAATAAATAAAAAGACAACCACATTTTTTTAATAAACAGATTATTTACCAGGGTGGGGGTTCTATATATCAACCCAACAAACTTACCTTTTGTTAGATATGCAAGAAAAATTACATTAAATATGCATATATTCTATATTAACTTCTTAAAAGTATCACAAAAAAAATGTTAAATTAAATGGATGAGAGATCTGTGCTCTGCAGATGTTCAGGGTTAAAATATCAGAGGCCAGTCTGCCTTTGTAATATATAATGCTTCAAGGCACTGCTATTCTTTTTGAAACATATGGAATCCATTCAATGAGCACTCACTACCATTAGGAGCACACGTCTTGATTCTGAATAACTCCTTTATTACAATTCAACAATAAAAGCCAGGTCTTTTTTAACACGTTTGAAAATGTAGCTGAAACGACCTCCTATATTACCTTCAAATCAAACAAGCCAAATGGATTCTCTTATGGCAGCACCTAGTGGATGCAAACAAAATTACTATTCTCTAACTTGAGCACTATTCAACATTCACGTCTAATTCAAAGGAATCTATCTTAGAATAAAGACAGCCAGATTTCAACTAAGGTTTCAGATTAAGGACCCCGTTTACTAAGCTGTGCTAGAGGCGTGCTAGCATCATTAGCATGCACTGCATAGACGCCCATAATATTCCTAAGGGCATCTACATGGCTAGCGTGTGCTGTTTAGCATGCGCTAAAAACGCTAGCACACCTTAGTAAACAGGGCCCTAAGGTAGATATTCAGGGGGAGACACAGAGAGGATAATTTTAAAGTACGATGCTTATAAAATTTTCAAAAAACGCACACACACACACCCTATTTCATGTTTATGTTATAAAAGCAGTTCAAGAAAAGAACACAGCGAAGGTGACAAGATGGATGATGCCAAACAAACTTCTACTGGACTCAGAAAAAAAGTTCACAGCAAGAGTTTATTCTTAAAAAACTGGACTCGACACGAGTCGTGTTTCGGCCGTTCAGGCCTGCCTCAGGAGTCCCTGTATGGCAAAGTGCTATTGGTTCTCATAAGGAGAGTCTTGTGCAAACACTGGATTTTTCTAACACCACCTTAAGAGAATGGAGAAAGAAAAATTCTGAGCTTCTTGATGAGAATTTGAGCCAGGGGAGCAAAAGAATGGATACTGAAAGAGTGTGGCCATGTGCTGATAAGTATCTCATTTAATTTTCTTTTTCTTACTTGCATAAAAATATAAAAATGATATTTCATTAAACTATAGAACCAATTAGAAATTTGGATATAAATGGTATATTGTTTGCTGGTATTGACCACTGGAGGACTGATGACCAAGGATTAGAAGCCCACAGAGCAGTGAAATCCGATTTGCCATGAATGGTGTGTGGTGGTCTGAGGTTCTTGGTTTAAAAGTATAAAGCATACTTTATATTCATTAAATTTTATTTTGCTTTCTCAGAGAACTAGATTTTTGTTTATATTGTAGGGCTGGTAGTGATCCCCAATCCCTGACGGCTGAACATCTCATCCAGTCCTCTGAAGGTATCCAGTGGCCAGGGGCGGACTGACCATTTGGGCAACAGAGGCTCTGCCCGGTTGCCTGGCGCCGCTGACAGTCCATATCTCGAAGGGCCCTGGTGGTCTAGTGGCTTCTTCGGGGGCAGCCAGATAGGAAAGAATCCCAGTCTTTCTTGCCCACTGCCACTAGTGTGCCTGGGGCCAGTGTGTTTTCAAAATGGCTGCCGAGACTTCCATTTTGAAAACACACCAGCACCGACCCCAGGCACACTAGCAGTGGGATTCTTTCCTGCCCAGCTGTCCCCAAAGAAGCCGCTAGACCACCATGGACCTTCAGGGTAAGACTAGGGTTACCATTCGTCCGGATTTCCCCGGACATGTCCTCTTTTTGAGGGCATGTCCGGGGCGTCCGGCGGATTTTGCCTGCACCCACGTTTGTCCGGATTTCTGGACAAACGTGGGCGCGGGTGCGGGCAGGCGCGTGCGTGTGGGCGGGCGATCGGCGCCGTGGTAACCCTACTCCCGTCCCCTCCCCTTCCTTACCATGTTCCCTGGTGGTCTAGTGACGTCTTCGAGGCAGGAAAGAGCCCCCTCTTTCCTGCCTGGAGCGCTGCCTCCCCTGTCTATCATCCTCCTCGGTCTGGCTGGGGATTCAAAATGGCCGCCGAGAGTTGAACTCTCGCGAGGCCACTTCAACTCTCGGTGGCCATTTTGAATCTCCAGCCAGACCGAGGAGGATGCAGCAGGCAAGGACAGGCAGCGCTCCGGGCAGGAAAGAGGGGGCTCTTTCCTGCCCCGAAGAGAAGACCCTACTAGACCACCAGGGCTAGATAGTAAGTGAGGGGGGGAATATGTGAGGGGGGGGGGAACCATGTGACAGGGGCCGGGAATAGAGGGGCGGAACGAGGACCCGAAGGGGGCGTGGCGGGGGCGGGGTATGAGGCGTGGCGGGGGCGGGGTAGGGGGCGTGACATGTGTCCTCTTTTTCAGAGGACACAAAATGGTAACCCTAGGTAAGACTTACTTGCAGGGGGTCTGTAGTGTGTGGGAGGGGGTGGCAATTGGGCAGTGGGGGGGGGTGATGTGTGTGAGGGGGTGGTGGGCAGTGGCTGGGGGGGGACCTGATGACCCTTACTGCCTGGGGGGTGGCAACTGCGGCAGTGGGGGGGGCTGTGATGTGCGTGAGAGGGCAGTGGTCCAGCGGTGGGGCGGAAGGCAGTGGCTGGGGGGCCCCAATGACCATTACTGCCCGGAGGCCATGACCATTGTCACTCCACCCCTGCCAGTGGCCTAGAACCCCATGCTGCCAAGCAATGCAGTCAGCTCAGCAGCAGTTTTCCTGAGCCTGAGCAGGCATTTTGTGCATGCTCAGTTTTCATGCATTTTGTGCTCACCAATACTACCTCTAGACCCACCCAAAAGTTGATGTCTGGCTACACTACTGGTGTGTGGGTGGTTTCTGAGAGGGGTTTTATTTTTTTTTAGAAATGTAAGTATAGTTAGAAAAGTACAGTACAAGTCTAATGGTTAGTGCAGTGGGCTGAGAACCAGGAGAACTGGGTTCGATTCCCACTGTGACTCCTTGTGATCTTGGGAAAGTCAATTAGGGGTCCCTTTTACTAAACTACTTAAAAGGGGGCCTGTACTAGTGCAACATGTGTTTTTGACACTCGGTGAGGCCTCTTTACCACAAGTAAAAGGCAGGCCATTTATGAGGAAAAGAAATGGCCGTGCGGTAAGTGAACCGTTTACCGCACGGCAATTTCGGTGGGAAAGAACTTACTGCCACTCGTTGAAATGGCAGTAAGGGCTCTCGCACTAACCCCGTGGTAACTAGGCAGTGATTACCGCTAGTTAGGTTCTGGCACCACAAAAATCTTAAAAGTTACTATAGCACCAGAAGTGGTGCACGCTTGGGGGAGGGGGGGGGGAGAGAACTGGATTGGCATGCAGCAAGCCTGTTGCCATGCGCCAACCCTTTAGTAAGTACAAAAAAAAAAAAAAAAGAAATTGTCAGTCCACTAAGGACAGAGAATGTACCTGTCTATAATATGTAAACTGCTTTGGTTGTAATACAAAAAGGTGGTATATCAAATGCATTATCCATTACCCATTAGGTAATGGAGTGGAGGCGTAGCCTAGTGGTTAGTGCAGTGGACTTTGATCCTGGGGAACTGAGTTCGATTCCTACTGCAGCTCCTTGTGACTCTGGGCAAGTCACTTAACCCTCCATTGCCCCTGGTACAAAAATAAGTACCTGAATATATGTAAACCACTTTGAATGTAGTTGCAAAAACATCAGAAAGGCGGTATATCAAGTCCCAGTTCCCTTTCCCTATTTCAGATTCTAAATGGAATGTTGGCTACTGTTTGAGATTGTTGCTATTTGAGATTCTACATGGAATGTTAATGTTGCTATTCCACTAGCAGCATTCCATGTAGAAGCCTGCCCTTGCAGATCAGCAACGCGGCCGCGCAGGCTTCTGTTTCTGTGAGTCTGACGTCCTTCAGACTCACAGAAACAGAAGCCTGTGCGGCCGCATTGCTGATCTGCAAGGGCAGACTTCTACATGGAATGTTGCTAGTGGAGGAGTAGGCTAGTGGTTAGTGCAGCGAACTCTGATTCTGGGGAACTGGGTTCAATTCCCACTGCAGCTCCTTGTGAATCTGGGCAAGTCACTTAACCCTCCATTGCCCCTGGCACAAAATAAGTACCTGAATATATGTAAACTGCTTTGAATGTAGTTGCAAAAACTTCAGAAAGGCGGTATATGAAGTCCCAGTTCCCTTTCCCTATTTGAGATTCTACATGGAATGTTGCTGTTGCTACTATTTGAGATTTTACATGGAATGTTCATGTTGCTATTTAACTAGCAACATTCCATGTAGAAGCCTGCCCTTGCAGATCAGCAACGCGGCCGCGCAGGCTTCTGTTTCTGTGAGTCTGATGTACTGCACGTACATGCAGGACGTCAGACTCACAGAAACAGAAGCCTGCGCGGCCGCATTGCTGATCTGCAAGGGCAGGCTTCTAGATGGAATGTTGCTAGTGGAGAAGTAGCCTAGTGGTTAGTGCAGTGGACTTCGATCCTGGGGAACTGAGTTTCATTCCCTCTGCAGCTCCTTGTGACTCTGAGCAAGTCACTTAACCCTCCATTGCCCCTGGTACAAAATAAGTACCTGAATATATGTAAATCGCTTTGAATGTAGTTGCAAAAACCTCAGAAAGGCGGTATATCAAGTCCCAGTTCCCTCCCCTTTCTCCTCTTCTGATACTACAAGTACTGTATTTTATAAAGGTAACACTGGCATATATGTGCCTTTATAATTCCATAAGCCCAGCCCCAGTAGTACACAAATGGTCTCACATAAAGTTATATCTGGTCCTAGGCAAGTGCAGCTACATGTTTCCCCACAGGAACAGCCCACCGAAGCCTGAACAGAAATTCCTGGCACTATTATGCATGCTACAAAGGACAAGAGCTTGTTCTGAAATTATAAATTCTTCCTCTCAACCACTGTCTCTCGCGTTCCCCCTGTGCGGCTCCTCTAGCTTCACTCAGATCTACTCATAATTCCTTTTCCAAAATATTTGTCCTCTCTGAACAATTTTTCCTCCTCTCCTCCTGCCTTTCTTTCAGGGCTGAAGTTAGGATAGAATGAACAAGGCTGTCTTTTTTTCCAGGTGCCTGTGGCACTCTTCTGTGGAAAAAGGATGGGATGTCCCGCTGTTCATTTCCTGCAGTGGTTTCCCAGGCACTGCAACAATTAACCCCGGAACTGGTTCCTATCTTCCGTATGTCTATCTGGGTCTCAATCCTTGCTTCTTTAAGTTCATCTGTCCTCTGTCTTTCACTTCCAGAGTGCACGTACACACAAGCACAGCGGAGTTGTGGGCTGGTGGTTTGTTGGCTCCACAGCAATGCTGAAGGATTTAGGGGTTCTGATCACAATGACACACTGCATCTGTGTTCTGTCATTTTTCATTGTATACTTCCCTCTTTCCCATTGCCCTGCTGCCTACAAGTAGGGGGGAGGGAGACTAATGGCCAGCTGCTTCACAGACCCCTCTCCCCTCCTGCTCTTCCTTACATTCCACAGCCTGGACGTTAGACAAACTTCTGTGCAGAGCCAAGGGAGCCGCTGGAGGAAGAGCTCAGTAAATGAGACAAATCAAGGATCTAGGTCTGGTATAGCCACCTCCTGCTGCAAAGCCCTCAGTTCCATATAGTTAATCAGAGATGGGAAATGTACTTACAATGTGCATGTGAAACTGTGTAAATGACAGGCTATATGCAGTAAGAAAACTTGATGATTGGGTGTGGGGAGTAGGATCTGAATCCTAGCCTGGGAGTGGGTACATGACAGCACTGGTTTGGAGCAGGGGCGTAGCCAGACCTTGACGGGAGGGGGGCCAGAGCCCAAGGTGGGGGGGGGGGGGGGAGACACATTTTTGCACGCCTCCCTGCCGCCAACCTCCTGCCATCACTTCCCCCCCCCCCCCCCCCCCGCAGCTGCTACCACCTCCCTACCGCCGTTTCACCCCCACCGCCACTGCGAAGGTACCTTGGCTGGCGGGGGTCCCCAACCCTGCCAGCTAAAGTGTTTGTCCTGCACTGATTTCACATTGCCTGGCGCCCTGTTCTGTTTTCAGTCGCTGTGCATGCTCGTTTTAAGAAAACTGAGCATGCTCAGGTTCAATAAAACGAGCGTGCAATAGACAGGCAGTCTGTTCCCATGACCTGTCCGATGAGCTGAAGTTAGAGTTACCGTACATACTCTTTCAAGAGGCCATGTCCTTCTTCTGGACTTCAGATATGTCCTCCAGGTTTTTTTAATTTTTAGGAAAATATCTTCTTTTTCTTTTATGTGCCTAAGAGACCAACACACCTACCCATATAATGACAGAAACCATCTCTGGTCTATTAGTCAGTCTGGACACATGGGGGTGCTAAAGAGAGAGAAAGATTGCTGATCTCTACATTTCTTTTCTGGTTGAATCTGTCAAAGGAATTTTGTTCCTGCAGCACAACCATAAGCATACGTCATGCAAAGCCTTTCACACGTATCTCAGAAACCAGCCAAAGTTGTTCAGGGATACCCACTCTTCTGATAAGCATACCTGGACTCAGGCTTAGTGAAGCTCAAATCTGGAAGTTTTTGAAAAGTAGATTAGAAACATAGAAACATGACGGCAGATAAAGGCCATATGACCCATCTAGTCTGCCCATCCTCTGCAACCCCTAATTCTTCCTGTTCCTAAGCGATCCCACATGCTTATCCCATTCCTTTTTAAACTATGGAATAGTCCCCGACTTCACGACCACCACCAGGAGGCCACTCCCCGCCTCCACCATCTTCTCCTCTACTGCTCTACTGTAAGTAAGTCACTGTTTCATGTGTGCCCATTAACTAAAAGCCATTTACACATTTGCTATGATTAGATTTTTCTTTAGCAAAGGTAACAACCATTTTTATTTTATTTTATTTCCCACTGGGCAGCGGAAAATGCCTTCTGAGAGGGGCTTCCAACCATCCAATGGCAGTAGTCGTCTTCCTTTCATACCTACATTTCTTCTTTACACTTCTTTTTTTTATGCAAAGACAAAACTCCTCTATTCCCATCATTATTAGTCATAATAGGTTGCAGGTACAGGACAATGGTTTGAACCTAAAATATACTTATGCTGTAATGAATAAATCAGTTTATAACTGTTTAACAACCCCCAAGACAGTTTCAAAATGATTTAATCATGCAGGCCAGCTCCACAACGAACATTCAGCGTTAATCGGTTAAGTGAAACCAGACAAAGATAGGACTACTTTCTATGTGATCCTATTTTTGTCCTGTCCCCCCCCCCCCCCCCACACACACACACAAAATGGCAAACTAGCAAGGAAAGCCAGTTTCACAGATAGCATTGCGAGTTGCAAAGATAAAAGGGTTTGTGTCAGTATATACCTTTTTAGGTTGCCATTGTACAACAGAAACACGTATATGCTGCCTTCTATGTCGTGCCCAGCATGACTCAGTCACTCCTTTATTAATCAGACTCCACTGGCTCCATATTCAATATCATTTGTGGTTTAAAATACACTGCTTAACCTATACAGCTTATTATTCAGGACCTTCCTCTTATCTGTCTACGCTGACTATTCCCTAAATCCCATCACTGAAATCCCTAGATTCACATAGCTTAGATTTACCAGCCCCTAGGAAAGCCCACTATCCCCCAAATTCTGTATTTATTTATTAGGATTATTTATTTATTGCCTTTTTGAAGGAATTCACTCAAGGCGGTATACAGTAAGAATAGATCAAACATGAGCAACAGGCAAATTACAGCAGTAAAAATATTCAAACAATACAAAGTATTATTTATTTATTTATTGCATATTATGGCATAGTATACTACTTACAATGTCAACACAACATGTAATAGAACATTATAATTGATAGTGAAGGGTATAAGCAAAGATGCAACATATAGATAGGTAAGAGAGTAAGAAGACTTAGAAAGTAAGGTGACTGATTTAAAGAAAGTTGTATATGGTGCCTTAATTTCCACACAGAAATCAAAGTGTATTCTACAACAATGTGTGTAACTGGTTAACTAGATAATCAGCACAGTTAATTGGATGTTAACATGCAATTATCAGCACTAATTGGCATTAGGATTTATGCGCACAACTCGCTAAGTGTATTCTATAACGTGATGTGCGTAAATTTCAAGTCGTGTCGTTAAAAGGGGGGCATGGTAATGGGCATAGAATAGGCGGGTCATGGGTGTTTCGAAAATCTATGTGCATTATTATAGAATACATCTGCTCTGCAGTGAACTTAGGTGCCAGGATTTAGGCCAAGTATAACATGGCCTAAATGGATGCGTCCAAACCGTGTGGAGAGGCGCTCAGTGTATTCTATATACCGCACAGAAATTTAAGCCAAGTCTAAAAAAATTTAAGCGTACTTTAGAGAATACATCTAGGTGTATTTTTTTTACCGCAGGGATCATTCAGGCGCCATTTAAAGAATCTAACCCTATGAGTATACTAGAAATTCTCTGGTTTTCTTTTTAGCTCCAAAATTTTGGAATCATTTACTTTCCTCCCTTCGCTCCAAGCCCATGCTTATAGAATTTTAATATCTCCTCAAAACGGGTTATTTTAATTTAGCTATCAGAGATTTGTCCTCAGGCACTGAGTAATGTTGCAAGGCAGTGTGAAACACTGTTCTTAATGAAAGCGGGTTCCCCCTCCCCCACCTTTTTTCTGCTGTGTATGATTTACTTTTCTATATTTATTAGCGTTCCTTTATCTCAATTTTGTCTTTCGCATTTGTGCACCGCTTTGGTCTGCGTAACAGGTTATATCAAATCGAAATAAGTATAACATTTAATACACATACCCGTTTATGTGCCGGTTTTAAACACATCACTATTCTTATGAAAGGGGAGCCGACTGAAGAATAGCATCTGGAAGTATTTTTTCACTGAGAGGGTGGGTGGTAGATACCTGGAATGCCCTCCCGCGGGGTAGTGTTAGAGATGAAAACGGTAACAGAATTCAAAAATACATGGGACAAACACAAGAATCCTGTTTAGAAGGATAGGAGGATCCAAGGGAAGCTTAGCGGAGATTAGGTAGGAAAAACGGTGCTGGGAAGACTTCTACGGTCTGCGCCCTGATTGAGGCTGAATAGATTTGATGAGCTGGAGTGCAGCTTTGACAACAACTTCAGAAATTTTCGAATAAGGCCAGTGCTGGTCACACTTCTTTGGTCTATGCCCTAAATATAATGTCTCACTTCATACCATATGTAATGAGTTTATCTTATTGGACAGATCGGACAGACCATGCAGGTCTTTATCTGTCATCATCTACTATGGTATGTTACTATGTTATATGTTATGTTTATTTTGCTAAAATGGATGTTTATGCTGTAGGCACCCGGCACATAAAAGTCCCTTTCTCCTGTATTTTACAACAGATTATGTTGCAGATTCTGTTCTAAAATACTTGTGAAACTTGAGACATACTGACCTTCAATGTCTCAATTCTGACTTCTACCAGCTGTCTAAAATGGGGCTATATACACACAAAGCCCCTGGTTTTTAAAAAGAAAAAGAAAGCAGCTTATCATTCAGCAACGTGCCAAATGTGTAACTACTTTTTAAATATCAGGCCCTGTGCATTTTAGAAAAGAGGGATTATCAAGTTACAAAGATTGCAGTCTGTTTCTCGACAGCCTTGATATGTGACGTGCTGTATGTACTCTTGTGGTTTCCTACATTCATCTCTGGCCTCTCTCTCGGAGATTGGTTGTCTGCCAACAGACACTGCTTCCTCTTCCTCCTCGTAGTGCGTACGTGATAGTGTGCGATGAAAGGATTCTCTCACACTGAGGGGAGATGGAATGCAGATGACTCCATGGACATACTTCTGAATACTGGTATAAATCCAAATTAAGGGCCTTCAAATAAGAGTTTTGGAGGTGGGGGAAATCTTCTTTGAAAGATCCTAAGGAAGGATAGGTCTCTCTGGTGCAGAATGTAGTCATGTACCTATTCTCATGAGGTTCTAGCAAGGGTTTTTTTTTCCTTTTGTTTATCTTAAGACTTTCAGGCTTATTTTCAAAAGGGATCACCGGCAATCTTCTGACACAAATCAGGAGATGGCCGGCGAATCTTCCGACACAAATCGGGAGATGTCTGGCGATCTCTCAAAAGCGGCCAAATCAGTATAATCGAAACCCCCTTTTTTCACACCATTGCCGCTTTCCAGTCGCCGAGCCAGCGAAAGTTCAAGGGGGCGTGTTGGCAGCGTAGCGAAGGCGTGGCATGGGCGTGGCTTACAGATGGCCGGCTTCAGCACATAATGGAAAAAACAAAAGCGGCGTTAATGAGTATTTCACCGGTTTTACTTGGTCCTTTTATTTTCACGACCAAGCCTCAAAAAGGTGCCCCAACTCACCAGATGACCACCGGAGGAAATGGGGGATGACCTCCCCGTACTCCCCCAGTTGTCACCAACCCCCTCCCACACTAAAAAAATAAAAATAAAAACCTTTTTTGCCAGCCTGTATGCCAGCCTCAAATGTCATACCCAGCTCCCTGACAGCAGTATGCAGGTCCCTGGAACAGTTTTTGTTGGTTGCAATGGACTTCAGGCAGGCGGACCCAGGCCTATCCCCCCTCCCCCCCCCCCACCTATTACACTTGTGGTGGTAAGTGTTGAGCCTTCCAAATCCCCCCAAAACCCACTCTACCCACATGTAGGTACCCCCCTTCATCCATAAGGGCTATGGTAATGGTGTAGAGTTGTGGGGAGTGGGATTTGGGGGGCTCAGCACCCAAGGTAAGGGAGCTATGCAACTGGGAGCTATCTGTATATATATTTTTTTAATTTTTAGAAGTGCCCCCTAGGGTGCAAGGTTGGTATCCTGGCATGTCAGGGGGACCAGTGCACTACAAATGCTGGCTCCTCCCACGATCAAATGCCTTGGATTTAGCCGGGGGTTGAGATGGCCGCTTTTAGTTTCCATTATCGCTGAAAAACAAAAGCTGCCATCTCAAACCCAGCGAACTCTGGCATTTGGCCGGTCCAAACCCTCTTTTTCGATAATATGGTCCTGGCCAGCTGTTTGCGGCAGCGCCAAAATAGATGGCCAGCAAATCTATTTCGCCGGCACTGTTCGATTATGCCCCTCTTTGTGGGGCATAATCGAACGGGGCGTCCAAGTTTTGCTGAGGACATCCTGGCAGGACGTCCCGGCCTAGGGGCGGGAAAACTCGTATTATCCAAACAAGATGGGCATCCATCTTTCGTTTCAGTAATACGGTCGGGGATGCCCAAATCACAAAATTTAGGTCATCTTTAGAGATGGTCGTCCCCGATTTTCGGCCATAATGGAAACCGAGGAAGCCCATCTCAGAAACAACCAAATCCAAGCCATTTGGTCGTTGGAAGAGCCAGCATTCGTAGTGCACTGGTCCCCCTCACATGCCAGGACATCAACCAGGAACCCTAGGGGGCACTGCAGTGGACTTCAGAAATTGTTCCCAGGTGCATAGCTTCCTTACCTTGGGTGCTGAGCCCCCCAACCACCCCCCCCCCAAAAAAAAAAACCCACTACCCACAACTGTACAACACTGCCATAGCCCTAAGGGGTGAAGGGGGGCACCTACATGTGGGTACAGTGGGTTTCAGGTGGGTTTTGAAGGGTTCACATTTACCACCACAAGTGTAACAGGTAGGGGGGGATGGGCCTAGGTCTGCCTGCCTGAAGTGCACTGCACTCACTAAAACTGCTCCAGGGACCTGCATACTGCTGTCAGGGAGCTGGGTATGACATTTGAGGCTGGCAAAAAATATTTAAAAATATTTTTTAGGGTGGGAGGGGTTTAATGACCACTGGGGGAGTAAGGGGAGGTCATCCCTGATTCCACCCGGTGGTCATCTGGTCAGTTAGGGCACCTTGTTGAGGCTTGGTCCACAAAAAATGGACCTAGTAAAGTCGCCCAAGTTCTCGTCAGGGACGCCCTTCTTTTTCCATTATCGGTCGAGGACCCCCGTGTGTTAGGTACACCCCAGTCCCGCCTTCACTGTGCTTCCGACACACCTCCGTGAATTTTGGTCGTCCCCGCAATGGAAAGCAGTTGAGGACGCCCAAAATCGGCTTTCGATTATGCCGATTTGGGCGACCCTGGGAGAAGGAAACCCATCTCCCGATTTGTGTCGAAAGATGGGCGCACTTCTCTTTCGAAAATAAGTCTGCTTGTATACACTGCTATATTTTCGTATCTGTGTATTTACATTATTTTTTTATTTTACACCGCCTTGAGATGTGCTGATATTAATGTGGTATTAAAGATAAACAAAACCAAACAAAAAGACTGCACAGAAACATCAATCAACAGGAAAAACATGTGCTTTGTAAATTTGGATACTGCTAAATATAGCAAAAGGTAGAACACAAAGGGGTATGTTTACTAAGGTGCATTAGAGTTTTTAACGTGCCTTAAATTTAAGGAGTGTTAAACGCTAATGCGCCTATACATTTCTATGGGTGCATTAGCATTTAACGCGCATAAACCATTTACACGCGTTAAAAACCACTAATGCGCCCATAGCGCCACTTAGCAAACATAGGTGAAAGATTCAACATTTCTGGAAGAGCTCCGTTTTCACATTTGAGGAGGCTGCTGAATGCAGGAATTTTTATTTTTTAACTTTAGCTCACACATTTTCAGTAGTAGCTCAAGGTGGGTTATATTCAAACACAGCAGGTTATCTGTCTCCAGACAGTTTATATTCTGTTTCTAATTGGGAGGTCAATCAGGTTATATGAACAACCTGATTGACCTCCCAATTAGAAATAGAACAATGTCATCGCGAACATACCTCAATCTACACCTCCCAAACTGCAAAGGTGTCAAGTACAAAACATACTATGCATCCAGTTTCTCCTTTCTGGGTAGTCAACTTTGGAATGCTCTCCCAAGACCAATCTGAGCTATTAATAACTATTTACCTTTCAGGAAAATGTTGTCCCATTTTTTCAAGCAAGTTTACCCTAATGGACCAGCTTAATTTCACCAGATCACCTACGATACTCCTGCTAAGACGTTGACGCTTACTCTGACCCCAATGTTATACTCAATCCCTCATCTTCTTCCCTCCATCCTTTACCATTTCCCTCCCATTCTCCTTCCCTTTCACCTATCATATCCTTGTCTACCTTCCCTATTCTAGTTCATTACGTTCTTTTCACATGTCCTTTGTAATGCCTTTCATAATGTAAATAGTTATGATCATCACAATTTATAATACTGTTCCTACATTTCCTTGTTTTTACTGTATTCTTTACCATGTAAGATGCTTTCTTTTACTATGTAAGCCGCACTGGACCTGCTGTATGTGGGAAAGAGCAGGGTATAAATGTAATAAATAAATAAATAAATCTACGTTTGTACCTGAGGCACAGTTAAGTGACTTTCCCAAGGAGTGGAGGGCTAGCCTAGTGGTTAGTGCAGCAGACTTTGATCCTGGGGAACTGGGTTCAATTCCCACTGCAGCTGTTTGTGACTCTGGGCAAGTCACTTAACCCTCCATTGCCCTAAGTACAAATAAGTACCTGTATATACTATGTAAACTGCTTTGAATGTAGTTGCAAAAACCACAGAAAGGCGATATATCAAGTCCTATTCCCTTTCCCACAAGGAGTCTGAAATGTGGCCAGCCAATGACAAAAAGACCACCAAGTACCCTTAAGGATATCAAGAATTGTCTAGGTCTCAGATATGGGAACACAACCACTCAGAGGCTATTCAAATATTTGAAAAGTATTAAATAGTCATACAAACATTCAAATATTTGAAAGGTATTAATAAATAGTAAAGGGTCATGAACATAATAAGTGTCCAGCGTGGGAAGCGTCTTTATCTGTACCCCCGCCTGCCTTCCCTTCTCTCTCAGCTGACAGCTCTGCCTCTGGTCCCGCCCTGGCGGAAAAAGGAAATGAGGGCGGCACCAGAGACAGAGCTCTTAGCTGAGAGAGAAGGGTACGGGGAAGGCAGGCTCAAGCCTTAAGGATATCAAGAATTGTCTAGGTCTCAGATATGGGAACACAACCACTCAGAGGCTATTCAAATATTTGAAAAGTATTAAATAGTCATACAAACATTCAAATATTTGAAAGGTATTAATAAATAGTAAAGGGTCATGAACATAATAAGTGTTGCCATACTGGGACAGACCAAAGGTCCATCAAGCCCAGTACCGTGTTTCCAACAGTTGCCAATTCAGGTCACAATTACCTGCTTATCCTAGAAATAATCTGTGGATTTTCCCATTTTAATAATGGCTTATAGACTTTTCTTTTACGAAGCTATCCAAACCTTTTTAAAATCGCACTAAGCTAACTGCTTTTGCCACATTCTCTGGCAACAAATTCCAGAGTTTAATTACATGTTGAGTGAAGAAATATTTTCTCTGATTTGTTTTAAATTTACTACTTTGTAGCATCATTGCATGCCCCCTAGTCCTAGTATTTTTGGAAAGAGTAAACGTCTATCTGTTCCACTCCATCATCCTACTATATAAATGAGCTGTGACCGACTCACCCGCAAATGCGCAGTAGAGAGCAGCTGCCATCGACGTTCTGCGCATGCATAGTAGGTCTCACAGATCCGTTGCTGGCATCGCTGTCCCGCCCCTTCCACCGAGGGAGGCTATTTGCCTTGCTAAGGGGAGGGCGACAGCAGATACAGCAGCAGCACCCCTCGCTCAGAAGCGGACGGCCACAGAGTCCAGCATGGGAAGCGTCTTTATCTGTACCCCCGCCTGCCTTCCCTTCTCTCTCAGCTGACAGCTCTGCCTCTGGTCCCGCCCTGGCGGAAAGAGGAAATGAGGGCGGCACCAGAGACAGAGCTCTTAGCTGAGAGAGAAGGGTACGGGGAAGGCAGGCTCAAGCGTCCAACCTGTTCGCCTTTCACTGCCGCCGGACCCCGAGGTAAGAACTTTAAAATCAGAGGACAGGCAGGGAGGGGGGCACGGAACTCGGAGGAGATGCACGGAGACCTGAAACTACGAGGACAGGGAGGGAGGGGGCCGGGAACTCGGAGGACATAGAGGGGGGCATGGAACTCGGAGAAGATGCACAGAGGCCTGGAACTCAGAGGACAGACAGGGAGGGAGGGAAGGGGGTCTGGAACTAGGAGGACACGGAGGGGGGCATGTGTCACGCCGGAGAGGAAATGTGAGCCCTTGGGCCACTGCCGAGGAGCGGTAGCGGCAAGCAAATCACCAAAACAGGAGGCAAAGCAGACCACAGACAGACGGGCACAGGCCAGACTGGAGCAGCTGGACTGGAACAGAGGCACTAAGCAGAAGCAGGAGAATAGTCCATGAATCAAGCAGAGTCTTACCGGCAGGCAGCAAAGCAGCAGGGAAACCAGGAACCACACAGAGTCTCTGGGACTCGCGGCAATCAAAAGTAAACCAGGGATCAAGCAGGGTCTTGGGCAGGCAGCAGACAGTAGAATAAACCAGGAAACAAGCAGAGTCTTGGGCCGGCAGCAGACAGAAGAATAAACCAGGAAACCAGTGGAGTCAAAGGCAGGCAGCAATTATTATTATTATTAGCATTTGTATAACGCTACCAGACACACGCAGCGCTGAACACCTAATACAAAGAGACAGTCCCTGCTCAAAAGAACTTACAATCTAAGTAATACAAACAAACAAGACAGTTACGGGTGAGGGAAGTAATGGGTGGCTAGGAGCAATTGTGGCTAGGAGCTAAAAGCAGCAGTGAAAAGGTGGGTTTTCAGCATAGATTTGAAAACAGGTAGAGATGGAGCTAGACATATAGGTCCAGGAAGTCTATTCCAGGCATAAGGTGCCGCAAGAGAAAATGAGCGAAGCCTGGCGTTAGCAGTGGAGGAGGAGGAGGACGACAAGAGAGATTTGTCAAGCGAGCAGAGTTCACGGGGAGGAATGTAGGGAGAGATGAGAGCAGAGAGGTAATGGGGGGCTGCAGAGTGGATGCATTTAAAGGTCAGTTCGAGAAGTTTAAACTGAATGCGGAAGCGGACAGGGAGCCAGTGAAGTGACTTGAGGAGCGGGCTAATATGGGTATAACGATTCTGGCGGAAAACAAGTCGTGCCGCAGAATTTTGGACAGATTGGAGAGGAGAGAATAATCAGTAGAATAATCCAGGAACACAAGCAGGGTCAAAGACAGGCAAAGAGCAAGCATTCAGGGCAGGAACCACAACAGACCAACAAGGCCAAGAACACAACTGAAGACCTCTGTTGCCAAGGCAAAGCCTGAAAGTTCCCAGGTGCTTAATAAAGGCAACATACAAGGGAGTTCACCAGGTAAGGGTGCTGCTAAGTTCCAAAAATCCCAAGACAGTCTGGAAGGCTGGAAGATCCGGACCGGACCGGACCATGACTTCTGGAACATGGGAAACAGCAAACAGACAGTCCATCGCAGCCACCAGGTCTGACCACCAGGTGGTGAGATGAGTGAGAGCATGAAACAGGGGCACAACCATGACAGCATGGAACTAGGAGGACACAGAGGGGGGCATGGAACTCGGAGGAGATGCACGGAGGTCTGGAACTCCAAGGACAGGAAGGGAGGGAGGGGGGCCTGGAACTAGGAGGACATGGAAGGGTGTACTGTAGACATCAACTCATTTCTTCCTTTCACTATTTCATTATATTTTTCTAAACACAAAACTCGCCCGTTTTAACAGGCTTAATAGCTTGTTATTAGATATAACGCCTTTCTGTGGGTACAACCAAAGCGGTTTACATATATTATATGCAGGCACATTTTCTGTCCCTAGTGGGCTCACAATCTAAGTTTGTACCTGAGGCAATGGGGAGGGGGTGTTAAGTGACTTGCCCACGGTCACCAGGAGTTGCAGTGGGAATCGAACCCAGTTCCCCAAGGTGGTAAAACTAGAGGACATGAATTGATGTTGCAGGGGGGCCGACGCAGGAATCCTACCAATCCAACCTAAATGCCTGATCCCTGCAACACAACAAAAGTAAAGTACGTAATGGACATAACACAACTCTTCCACTGAGTTCCACATGAACTTTTTACTACCACAACATCACTTTGTATTTGTTCACTCCGGAGTCTGCGAACGCCCCTCCGGTACTATGTAAGCCACATTGAGCCTGCAAATAGGTGGGAAAATGTGGGATACAAATGTAACAAATAAATAAATAATGTCAGGAAGTACTTTTTCACCGAGAGGGTGGTAGATACCTGGAATGCCCTCTCTCGGGAGATGGTAGAGATGAAAATGGTAACGGAATTCAAAAATACATGGGATAAACACAAAGGAATCCTGTATTAAAAAAAAGGTGTGGAACCAAACAAGCTTAGCAGTGGTTAGATGGCAACACCAGTAATTGGGAAGCAAAGCCAGTGTTGGGCAGAGTTCTACGGTCTGTGCCCTGCTGGACAGATTCAGCTTCAGTAGCTAAAGAACAAGGCTAGTGCGGAGCAGACTTCTATGGTTTGTGCCCTGTTCATGACTACACAAATTTGGATGGGCCAGAGTGGAGCTTTCATAAAACTTCAGTAGCTGAAGAACAAGGCGTGTGCTCTGAAAATGGCAACAACTCAAGATCAAGAACACATAAGCAGTATCAAATCATACCTTATACTATGAGTTTGTCTTGTTGGCCAGACTGGATGGACCGCACAGATCTTTATCTGCTGTCATTTACTATGTTACTCTGTTGTGTTACGCTAACCAGCCCACTAGCAGGCATCCTTTACCTTGGGCAGGTTTCCCTGTTCCAGGCTGATCCACTACCCACTTGCTCAGTCCAGGCCTAGGTCACCTCTAGTTTCTGACTCCATCCTTGTGACCAGCTGGCTGACTCCAGTATTGGTTCAATTCCAGCTCCGGCCCCAGTTGGGAGACATGCTTCACTGTCAGCTCCGATTCCCGTTTCTCATTCCACCTCTCCCAAGCTCCAAGTCTGAGCTTCTGTCTAACCAAGTGCAGTTTCTGGGTGCCTTCCAGACTGTTCAGAGGACACCACATACCTGGCCCAGCCTCGGCGCCTATGCCTGGGACATGGCCCTGCTCCAAGGCCTTAAATACTAGATGGTAACCTGACAAACAGGTATTTTCTGAATCCATTTCTTGTAACAAAAATATATATATACACAACATTTAGTGAAGCAGATCTAAACTAAATTAAGTCTGAAGTAAGCCCTTCATTCCCTCTACTACTTATATATGACACCTAGCAGATATTCAATACGGGTTTCTTTTTCAAACATTCTTAAGAAACTCAATCCATAAAAATAAAAAAAAAAATAAAGAAATCATTTTCCATCTGGAACTGTTCAACAGCACGTGCACTTGTATTTTTCTAAAAGGAATTTTGTAACTTAATACTTGCTTTCCCTTCTCTTCATTAGGTGAACCATAGCGCAAAGTTATAGGATGCATAAGTTAGAGTGGAATTCACTTTAAAAAGCAGAGTTCAAGGAGACTGATTGGTTAACAGAAGCTTTTTTTTTTTTTTTTTTTTTTTAGAGATTTAAAGCTAATCAGTTAATCTACCTCCTAAAGGACCACCACACTAATATAAAATACAAAAAGTATATTTTGTGAATAGACAAAGCAGTTTATGAAAGGAACCACAAAATCATGAAATGGAAAACTCTGCTTGTTCATCAAAAACAGCCACAATCAAGAAAGGTGGTCTAGATTTTATTTTCTGCATGTTTTTGCATTTGAATACAAAACAATCGCAATGAGATCTGCCAACTCATTTTAAATTCTTGGAAAAGGTGAACAATCCCCCTGCCATATTTAGCAATACCCATATTTACAAAGCACATGTTTTGCTATTTTTTTATTAACATTTCTGTGCAGTTTTTCTTGTTTTATTTATATTTAATACTGCATTAATATCAACATGCCTCAAGGTCATGTACAATAAAAGTTAGGTAAATACACAGAACATGAAAATATATCGGCATCTTTCAGTTTTTCACGTAGATAGAACTACCCATCTTCAAATCATTGCTCAAAGCCCACCTCTTCAATGTCGCTTTCGGCACCTGATCACAACACCTCTACTCAGGAAATCTAGACTACCCCAACTTGACATTTTGTCCTTTAGATTGTAAGCTCTTCTGAGCAGGGACCGTTCTTAGTTATTAATTTGTACAGCGCTGCGTAACCCTAGTAGCGCTCTAGAAATGTTTTTGCCCTCTACACTCGACAGAAACAGCACTCTCTAAAGTCTGTAATGACCTGTTCCTTGCCAAATCCAGAGGCCACTACTCCATCCTCATCCTCCTCGATCTATCCGCCGCTTTTGACACTGTCAATCATGATCTACTCCTTGCCACACTGTCCTCATTTGGGTTCCAGGGCTCTGTCCTCTCCTGGTTCTCCTCCTATCTCTCCCACCACACCTTCAGAGTTCACTCTCATGGATCTTCCTCCACCCCCATCCCGCTATCTGTTGGTGTTCCCCAGGGATCTGTCCTTGGACCCCTTCTCTTCTCAATCTACACCTCTTCCCTGGGCTCCCTCATCTCATCTCATGGCTTCCAGTATCATCTCTATGCGGACGACACCCAGCTGTATCTCTCCACACCAGACATCACCGCGGAGACCCAGGCAAAGGTATCGGTCTGCTTAACCGACATTGCTACATGGATGTCCAACCGCCACCTGAAACTGAACATGTCCAAGACTGAATTCATCGTCTTTTCACCAAAACCCACTTCTCCTCTTCCTCCACTTTCTATCTCAGTGGATAACACCCTCATCCTCCCCGTCTCATCTGCCCTCAACCTCGGAGTCATCTTCGACTCCTCCCTCTCCTTCTCGGCACACATCCAGCAGATAGCCAAGACCTGTCGCTTCTTCCTCTTCAACATCAGCAAAATTCGCCCTTTCCTCTCTGAACACACCACCCGAACTCTCGTCCACGCTCTCATTACCTCTCGACTTGACTATTGCAACTTACTCCTCACCGGACTCCCACTTAGCCATCTATCCCCCACTTCAATCTGTTCAGAACTCTGCTGCACGTCTTATATTCCACCAAAACCGATATACTCATATCACCCCTCTTCTCAGGTCACTTCACTGGCTTCCAATCCGATACCGCATTCAGTTCAAGCTTCTCCTTCTTACCTACAAATGTACTCAATCTGCTGCCCCTCACTACCTCTCTACCCTCATCTCCCCTTATGTTCCCACCCGAAACCTCCGTTCACAGGACAAATCCCTCCTCTCAGTACTCTTCTCCACCACTGCCAACTCCAGGCTCCGCCCATTCTGCCTCGCCTCACCCTATGCCTGGAACAACCTTCCTGAGCCCTTACGTCAAGCCCCCTCCCTGCCCATCTTCAAGTCTCTGCTTAAAGCCCACCTCTTCAATGCTGCCTTCGGCACCTAACTCTTACCTTCAGGATATCCGGACTGCCCCAATTTGACTGCCCCTATCGTATTGACTACTCACTTGTCCTTTAGATTGTAAGCTCTTTGAGCAGGGCCTGTCCTTTTATGTTAAATTGTACAGCGCTGCGTAACCCTAGTAGCGCTTTAGAAATGTTAAGTAGTAGTAGTAGTATGTTAAGTAGTAGTAGCACTTGATGTAGAGACATCTAATTGAAAGTATACTGATTTGAATTGAAGATATTACAGCAATTAGTGATATAATACCAATATTGAAGGTTATTTTGGCCAATGATGAACAGAGGATCATACAAGATCCGTTTAAGCTCTAGCAGACTGTCACAATCTAGGAGCTCTGTGAGGCCGTTTTTCCTTCGATGTACAGGCATAGTAGTACCTAGATTATTCAGGTACATTTTCACCACATGGGAAGTAATTGACATATTATATCTAACACTGATTATGCTACACACGTTCACTTGTTCTTTGAAATCTCTTCCTTCACCTCAGTTAGTGAGGAGTGTCTGTATAAAGAGGCTGTTTTTTAGTTATTGCTTGTGAAATGGAAGCATGCAGCGAGCACTTGTTGGTACAATCTAAGATGCCCTAGGAGTCCCTCCAATTGAAATTCACTACCACATGCAGATTATTTATGACGATGACTGCTGATGTGAGTATTGTGTGTCGATGGGCCAAAAAAGGGTTTATTTGTGTGATCAAAGATGAAGTTGAGGACATGTGCAGCGGACTTTGATCCTGGGGAACTGGGTTTGAATCCCACTGCAGCTCCTTGTGACTGTGAGCAAGTCACTTAACCCTCCATTGCCCCAGGTACAAAATAAGTACCTGAATATATGTAAACCGCTTTGAATGTAGTTGCAAAATACCACAAAAAGGCGGTATATATCAAGTCCCATTTTCCCCCTTACACAAGAAAAGTTGTTGAACTCATGAAGGACAATCGGAGGATCACTCACATCATCACACGGCAACTCTGAAAACTTTGAAAGAATGAATATGATTGGAAGCACAAGAAGGAAATTTTGACAATGCTAGGCCTCACACTGCATGAAACACTACAGGGGCAATTGTGAAGATGGGTCTCACAATCCCACCCTATTTCACCAAACATCTCTAACTTAGCCCCATGTGCCTTCCACCTATTTCTAAACTTGGAGGAACATTTTTGGGGACAGTTGACTCGAATGAAGAGGTGAAAGGACTGTGAGCAACTGGTTGAAGAGACAAGATGTATAGTTCTTTTGCAATGGTTTTCAAAAACTTGTCCACAGTTGGCAGAAATGAGCAGCAAATGGTGGTGACTATGTAGAAAAGTAAATATATGTGATAAAAGAACAAGTTTCAAGTATTATATTCTTTTTTTTATTCATTACAATATCTTCATTTAAAAAAAAAAAAGTTATGGAGATGAAGGCATTACTTTACATTTAACTCATAGCTAAATAAAGTACCAAGTGACAAATGACTTATAGTAGCTGCCACTTGTGTGGCACTTCTTGGTAGACCATTAGCCAGGGTGGTTTGCCATTGCGTTCAGCAGTACTCATTAAACCAACTAAAAGTACACAGATGGCTGAGTTAGCCAGGAGACAGCTATGTAGTGCAGGATTCAAACTCAAGTCATGAACATAGTAACATAGTAGATGACACCAGAAAAAGACCTGCACGGTCCATCCAGTCTGCCCAACAAGATAACTCAAATGTGCTACTTTTTGTGCATAGCCTACTTTGATTTGTACCTGTGCTCTTCAGGGCACAGATCGTATAAGTCTGCCCAGCACTATCCCCCCGCCTCCCAACCACCACACACAAAGTAGGCTGGTAACCTACTGTTTGCACCATGAGGCCATAATATAAGAGGAGAACTGTAGTTTTAGTCAAGCCTCCTTACAGATAGTATGGTTACCATTAGGTATTTTTTTTTTTCAAATCAGGGAAAAGGGAGCAGATGCCCAGAGTCAAATAGACTTCAGACATACCAAGTCACATGTATTAGGTGTGTGGCATGTGCATATGGCCCTATTCTCTAGCTCACACGCCAAGGCCTCCTCCTCTCGTGCTTTTCAGCAGCAGCAAGGACAGCCAAGATGGAAAGGAAGAACAGATACTTTCAGCTTAGATCATGCTGGATGCCCTCCTTGTTTCCATCCAAACAGGAAGACTACATCAGAGTCTACAATGTGTTTTGGCTGATGACCACAGTGCCAAGAGGAACTGCTGGGGAAACAAAAAGAGGAAAAGCTGGACTGTGGTGGCAATGGGGGAGGGAAGGTTAAGGAAGATAACAGAGGAGAGGAGAATGCTGCACCACTGAGGGTAGGGGGGATTGTGGACTATGTGTGGAGGGGGGGGGGGGATATGTTAGACAAGCAGATGCTGGATCAGAGGGGAAGGCAGGAAAATTAAAGGCTACATTGGGGGGGGGGGGATACTGGACTCTAGGAGGAAGAAGAGCAAGACGAGAGAAGATGCTGGATTGGTGAAGGAGAGGAAGAGCGCTGTGAACTGTACTAGTCTGATCTTTTTTCTGATGTATCCTTGCTGTTCTTCTATAAATAATCGAGTTTTTGAAGATGCACTATTAAAAGATGCTTTTAAGAAAACAATGTGACTGGGATACTTACCACAACCACCAACCTGAACCCCTTTTATTGATTTTTACAAAAATGTCCATATACCTTTTGGAGTTGGCAGGCCAAAACACCAACACAATTAGTTGTGGGTGTACCCGAAAGTTATAATATTTTATAATGACTTGAAAAAATTCTACAACCAATAAAGTGCCATTCATATTCTAAAATAAATTGCTAGCAGAATATCTCAGATGTCCCTGTTCCTCCCTCTTTTCCTCCAACCCTTGCCGCATCAGCTCTGGCAATGCAATTCCCTCCAGTTCCCAGTTCACGGCATACTGTAATTGAACATAAAGAAAACCAAAATAAAGAATGTAAAATAGAGAGATCATACAGAGCAAATATCAGCCTAAAAAGTGAACTATTTTCTGAGTCCTTGACTAATGTGAGACCTGGTACAAATACATGCTTCAAGAAGATAAGCATATAACAGTGCAGTCCTTTAATTAATCAATAATGTCTTACACTAATGTCTCAAGACATTTGTCAAACACCTGCTTAGCCCCTGGAGAGACAAAACAGTACACGCAACCTTGACACCATTAATAGAAATCCTCCTTGTAAAAAAAGAAAAACATGGTCAGTAACACTATACATATAGCTTTATCACACAGACTTAAAAAAAATTTGAACTAAATGCACAGAGTAAAATCAGAGCTATTATTAAGGAATAAAGCCAGAATCAAATTTCAATGCAAATAGGTAATTTAGCAAGAAGGCTAATGCCAAATGGGTAAATGTATTTATCTTGGTCTAGACTGTATATAGAATGTATTTTCACATGTTTATTTTACCCATTCCATTTACCTGATCGGGAAGGGCATCTTTGATATGATGTCTAAATCCGACTTTAGACATTTTTCTGAAAAACATCTATAAAAAGAGGACCATTTTCAAAGCTGAAAAACGGCTCTTTTTTCTCTGAAAATAGCCATTTCCTAGATATTTTCCCCCAGATTCTATATAGCGCGCCTAGAGATCTACTTCGAAATCCAGGCATATTCTATAACAGTGCACATAACTTAACTGGTTTAACAAGCTAATAAGCGTTGTTAAAAGCACTTATTGACAATAATTGGAATTTACACAAAGAACTCACTAAGTGTATTCTGTAATGAACTGCACCTAAATTCTAGTGCAACACAGTTCAGATGGGGCGTGGCTATGGGTGGGGAAATGGGCATTCCATGGGTGTTCCCAAATTTACACACATACCGTATTTTTCAGACTATAAGACGCACTTTTTTCCCCCCAAATTTGGGAGGAAAATGGGGGTGCGTCTTATAGTCCGAAGGTAGATTTGGCTGGCTGGCCGCCCGCCCTCCGAGTTCGGGATCGCCCTCCCCCCGGCCCTGTCACCACTTCTCCCTACTCATGTCACGCGTTCTTCCCTGGTGGTCTAGTGACGTCGGGGCAGGAAAGAGCCCCTCTTTCCTGCCCAGCACGCTGCTCTCCATCCTCCTGTATGCAGCCTGACGGTCTCGGCGACATTCAAAATGGCCGCCGAGACTTCAATTCTTGGCGGCCATTTTGAATCTCGCCGAGACCGTCAGACTGCATACAGGAGGATGGCGAGCAGCGCGCTGGGCAGGAAAGAGGGGGCTCTTTCCTGCCCCGACGTCACTAGACCACCAGGGAAGATCGCGTGACGTGAGTAGGGAGAAGTGGTGACAGGGCCGGGGGGAGGGCGGGATTCGGACAAGACGCACCGGAGCACCTAGGTTTTAGAGGAGGGAAAAAGGAAAAAAAAATTTTTTTCCTATTTCCCTCCTCTAAAACCTAGGTGCGTCTTATGGTCCGGTGCGTCTTATAGTCCGAAAAATACGGTAGTTCCTTAGCTTCCCTCCGGACTGGACCAGGATTGGACTGATGGGTTGTGCACTCTTTCCAGCAGGTGGAGACTGAGAGCTTCCCTCCGGACTGGCCCAGGATTGAACTGATGGGTTGTGCACTCTTTCCAGCAGGTGGAGACAGAACTTCTGACTCTAGAGAGCCCATAAGAGCCCTGGTCAAGTGACCTTAGATTCAGTAATCTCAGTCTCCAGCAGGTGGAAGGAAGAGCCCTTTAGTCTCTCTCGGTTTTCTTTACATATTTAAAAAAAAAAAAAAAGATTTTATTTCTATCATTCTGTGCTCTGGAAATCTTGGTATTAGAGGCTGAGGTGATGTGATTGTGTCCAGCCTCTGGGGTGCCACAATCGAGGGATGCCACACTCGGGGGTTCCCGGGTCTCTCCCCAACTTTCCTCCCCTTCTCCCTTCAGCTATGCAGGGAAGAGCTCACCCTTTCTGAGGAAAGGTGTGCAGCTTTTGGGAGAGGCAGCCACAGTTTTTTTGGTTTGCCTGGTTTCTTTCAGCACAGCAAAAAAAAAAAAAAAAAAAAAAAACCCCCACAAAAACCCAGATTCGAACGAGCAGGCAGCTCCGTTGGTAGTGTCTGAGCCGTTTTTTGTTTACAGTCCCTGCCTCCTTCGTTGCGGCGTCACGATCGTGTAAAAAGATAAAAAAAATTGAATCGAACCACTCGGGCGGGACGGGAGCGCTACGCCGCCATGTCAGAAAAGCTAAAGCGATGCGGCGTTTGTCAACGTCAGGGTGTTGGCACACTCGGGGTCTATAAGTTTTGCACAGTGCAGGACACGTCCTCGGTGTCCCCTCCCTCGTTCCCTTCAGTCCTGGCGGTTTCGGCAGCGTCTTCTGGTGGTCCCGCTTCAGATCTGCCTAGCTCAGTGGTTTTGGCGTGAAAAAACACCATTTTGTCATCAGCTTCTGCTGGGGGCTGGGAGCCTCCGCTTCCTTCTCAGGTTATTTAGCAGGATGCAGCGGCCTTGGTACATTCTGCAGACTCTCAGGAACATGGTTTTCCCCCTGAGTTTGTACCAGGCATTTTTGATGAAAAAGGTATGAGCTGAGCCCAGTACTTCGAGGAGCTCCCTTCCTAGTCAGTTGCCCCCCTTCAAAAGGGCTAGGGTCTCCTGGGAGGCGGAGGAAGACCTGGTATTGGATGCAGAGGTAGATATGCCCCTTTTGGAGGAAGAGGAGAGGCTGTCAGAAGGACGTTGGGAGAACCCTGTCCCTTCAGAGTCCGGGGTGTCCCCTTCCCTCTGGGGGAAGATCCATCGGTACTCCATATCTTTCATAAGGATGACTTATAAGAGCTCATTTCTTTGGTAGCCTCCACCCTCCATTTTGAGGAGGAGCAGCCCTTAGTTCCTGAGGTCCGTAAGGTGGATTTGTTGGTTAAAGGTGGCAGATCTGCAGGGCAGACTTTTCCTACGCATCAGGACATTCGGGACATTATTCAGAGTCAAAGGGATGTTCCAGACTCTGCCTTTTGTCCTGCCAGGGCCATGTCTCGTCTTTACCCGGTACCGGATGCGGACAAATCCCTCTTAAAGGTTCCGGTTGTGGACGTGGTTGTCTCAGCGGTAACCAAGCACAATACAGTTACAGTGGATGGCAGCACGGCACTGAAAGACGTCCAGGACCGGTGGCTGGATGCTGTCCTCCATCAAAGTTTTGATGTTACTTCTTTGGCTGTGCAGGCTGCCATCTGCGGCTCCCTGATTGCCAGGGCATGCTTTCACTGGGTGGAAAGAGTACTAGACAGGACTTCAGATGATTTGCCCGCTCTCGACGCTGAGGTCGCCAAGGGTGAGATGAGTTTGGCCTTTCTGGCGGACGCCTTGTATGATTTATTGCGGGCCTCCTCAAAGTCGTTGGCTTTCGGGGTGGCAGCTCGCCGCTCCCTGTGGTTGCGGGGATGGTTGGCGGATGCAGCTTCCAAATCTAAGTTGAGTAAGTTCCCTTTCAGGGGTTCCTTCCTGTTTGGAGAAGAATTGGATAAGCTGGTGCGTAGTTTAGGGGATACTAAGATCCCTAGTCTTCCAGAGGATTGGCCTCGGTCTTCTGGGCGGGTTTCCATGTTTGGTCGGGGCCGTATGCGGGACTTCCGCAGGTTCCGTCCAGGAGAGAACCAGACCCAGAGGTCCAGGTTTTTCCAAAGGAATCAGTCCTTTCGAGGCTCCTGTAGAGGGGGTCGTGATTCCAGATCCTCTTTTCAGTCCACTGCCCATCCTTCCCAATGAAGGTGTAAGGACTCCTCCTCTGGTTCCAGTGGGAGCTCGGTTGTCACGGTTTTTCCAGAGGTGGGCCCAGATTACTATTGATCAGTGGGAGGTTATTTGCGACGGGTACGCCTTAGAATTCGCCAGGCCCCTCGCGGACGCCTTTTTGAAGTCTCCCTGCCGGTCCTGTCTCAAAGCGGGGGCGGTTCGGGACACTCTTCAGAGACTTTTGGATCTTCAGGCTATTTGTCCAGTTCCTCCTGCAGAGCGCAGGCTAAGTCAATGTTCCATTTATTTTGTGGTTCCGAAGAAAGAGGGTTCCTTTCGTCAAATTTTAGATCTCAAAGCATTCAATCGGGCCCTCAAGGTCTCCAGTTTTTGAATGTAAACTCTATAGTCTGTCATAGTTGCAGTACGGTCAAGAGAGTTCCTTACAGCTTTGGACCTGACAGAGGCTTATCTGCACATCCCGATCCGGGTCGCCCATCAGAGGTTTCTGAGGTTTGTGGTTCAGAATCAGCATTTTCAGTTTCAGGCGCTGCCCTTTGGTCTGGCTACAGCGCCTCGCACTTTCACCAAGGTTATGGTGGTACTAGCGGCGGCACTCAGGAAGGAAGATATTTTGGTCCATCCATACTTAGACGACTGGCTCATCAGGGCAAAGTCGTATCGCGAAAGTCTGCAGGTCACTAATCGGGTGGTGTGTTTTTTGCAGTCCCTCGGTTGGGTAGTCAATGCGTCCAAGAGCCGGTTGGTACCCTCGCAGTACCTGGAGTACTTAGGGGTCACTTTCGACACCGCACAAGGTCGGATTTTTCTTCCTCAAGGCAGAATTCTAAAGTTGCAGGATCAGATTCAGCATTTGCTTCACTTTCACGTACCCTGTGCTCGGGACTATCTGCAGGTTCTAGGTTCCATGACTGCGATGATAGACGTAGTTCCATGAGCCAGAGCTCATATGAGACCTGTCCAAGACTCTTTGCTTTCAATGTGGTCTCCTCAAACAGACTCTCCTTGTGGTGTGTTTGCCCTTACGTTCTCCGGAGGGCAGCAGCCTTCGTTGGTGGCTGCGGACAGGCAATCTCACCAAGGGAATGCCTTTGGAACCTCCCCAATGGTTAGTGGTCATGACGGATGCCAATCTCAAAGGATGGGGAGCCCATTGCTTGGGGAGGGTTACGCAGGACCTCTGGTCGACTCTGGAGTCTTCCCTCTCGATCAATTTGTTAGAGACCAGGGCGATTAGTGTGTTCACGTGTGTGGAGAGAACCCCTTTTCCGCCATTTTAGGGATAGGTTTAGTTTGTAATGGTCGGTCCATGGTGTTTCTGTCCATCTAGTTTGTGTAATGGTTAGATTCTGATCAGTGGACAGTTTGAATGAGATGGTGGTCGAGCAGGGTTTTATGGTGCATTCTGATTGAGGCTATTTCGAGGTGGGTTGTTATAGATTCCGCAGTGGATTCAATATAAGTACATAAGTATTGCCATACTGGGAAAGACCAAAGGTCCATCAAGCCAAGCATCCTGTTTCCAACAGTGGCCAATCCAGATCACAAATACCTGACAAAATCCCAAAAAGTATAAAACATTTTATACTGCTTATCCCAGAAATAGTGGATTTTCCCCAAATCCATTTAATAACGGTCTATGGACTTTTCCTTTAGGAAGCCGTCCAAACCTTTTTTTAAACTCTGCTAAGCTAAACGCCTTTAACACATTCTCTGGCAACGAATTCCAGAGTTTAATTACACGTTGAGTGAAGAAACATTTTCTCCGATTCGTTTTAAATTTACTACATTGTAGCTTCATCATGTGCCCCCTAGTCCTAGTGTTTTTGGAAAGCGTGAACAGAAACTTCACGTCTACCCATTCAACTTCACTCATTATTTTATAGACCTCTATGATATCTCTCCTCAGCCGCCTTTTCTCCAAGCTGAAGAGCCCTAGCCGCTTTAGCCTTTCCTCATAGAGAAGTCGTCCCATCCCCTTTATCATTTTTGTCACCCTTCTCTGCACCTTTTCTAATTCCATTATATCTTTTTTGAGATACAACGACCAGAATTGAACACAATATTTGAGGTGCGGTTGCACCATGGAGCGATACAAAGGCATTATAACATCCTCATTTTTGTTTTACATTCCTTTCCTAATAATACCTAACATTCTATTTGCTTTCTTAGCCGCAGCAGCACACTGAGCAGAAGGTTTCAACGTATCATCAACGACGACATCTAGATCCTTTTCTTGGTCCGTGACTCCTAACGTGGAACCTTGCATGACGTAGCTATAATTCGGGTTCCTCTTTCCCACATGCATCACTTTGCACTTGCTCACATTAAACGTCATCTGCCCATTTAGACGCCCAGTCTCCCAGTCTCGTAAGGTCCTCTTGTAATTTTTCACAATTCTCCCTCGATTTAACGACTTTGAATAACTTTGTGTCATCAGCAAATGTAATTACCTCACTAGTTACTCCCATCTCTAGATCATTTATAAATATGTTAAAAATCAGCGGTCCCAGCACAGAGCCCTGGGGAACCCCACTAACTACCCTTCTCCATTGAGAGTGACCATTTAACCCTACTCTCTGTTTTCTTTTAACCAGTTTTTAATCCACAATAGAACACTACCTCCTATCCCATGACTCTCCAATTTCCTCTGGAGTCTTTCATGAGGTACTTTGTCAAACACCTTCTGAAACTCCAGATACACAATATCAACCGGCTCACCTTTATCCACATGTTTGTTCACCCCTTCAAAGAAATGTAGTAGATTGGTGAGGCAAGATTTCCCTAAATCCATGTTGACTTTGTTTTATTAATCCATGCTTTTGAATATGCTGTGTAATTTTGTTCTTAATAATAGTCTCTACCATTTTGCCTGGCACCGACATCAGACTCACCGGTCTATAATTTCACAGATCTCCTCTGGAACCTTTTTGAAAAAATCGGTGTTACATTGGCCACCCTCCAGTCTTCCGGTACCACACTCGATTTTAAGAATAAATTACATATTTCTAACAATAGCTCCACACACTCATTTTTCAGTTCCATCAGTACTCTGGGATGAATACCATCCGGTCCAGGAGATTTGCTACTCTTCAGTTTGTAGAACTGCCCCATTACATCCTCCAGGTTTACAGAGAACTCACTAAGTTTCTCCGACTCATCAGCTTCGAATACCCTTTCCGGCACCGGTATCACTCCCAAATCTTTCTCAGTGAAGACCGAAGCAAAGAATTCATTTAATCCCTCCGCTACGGCTTTGTATTCCCTGATCGCCCCTTTTACTCCTCGGTCATCTAGCGGTCCAACCAATTCTTTTGCCGGCTTCCTGCTTTTAATATACCTTTAAAAATTTTTACTATGTGTTTTTGCCTCCAACGCAATCTTTTTTTCGAAGTCCCTCTTAGCCTTCCTTATCAGCACTTTGCATTTGACTTGACATTCCTTATGACATTTCTTATTATTTTCAGTCAGTTCCTTCTTCCATTTTCTGAAGGATTTTCTTTTAGCTCTAATAGCTTCCTTCAACTCACTTTTTAACCACGCTGGCTGTCGTTTGGTCTTCTGACCTCCTTTTTTAATATGCGGAATATATTTGGCCTGGGCTTCCAGAATGGTGTTTTTGACCACGCCTGATGTAAATTTTTGACTCTCGCAATTACACAGTAACAAAGTAGATGACGGCAGAAAAAGACCTGCAAGGGCCATCCAGTCTGCCCAAGAAATGTGCCACTTTTTTGTGTATACCTTACCTTGATTTGTACTTGTCTTTTTCAGGGCACAGACCGTACAAGTCTGCCCGGCACTATCCCCGCCTCCCAACCACCAGCTCCGCGGCTCTGTTATCCAATCTCGGCTAAGTTCCTGAGGATCCATTTCTTCTGAACAGGATTCCTTTATGTTTATCCCACGCATTTTTTAATTCCATTACCGTTTTCATCTCCACCACCTCCCGCGGGAGGGCATTCCAAGCATCCACCACTTTCTCCATGAAAAAATACTTCCTGACATTTTTCTTGAGTCTGCCCCCCTTCAATCTCATTTCATGTCCTCTCGTTCTACCACCTTCGTATCTCCGGAAAAGGTTCGTTTGCGGATTAATACCTTTCAAATATTTGAACGTCTGTATCATATCACCCCTGTTTCTCCTTTCCTCCAGAGTATACATGTTTAGTTCAGCAAGTTTCTCCTCATACGTCTTGGAACGCAAATCCTATACCATTCTCGTAGCTTTTCTTTGCACCGCTTCGATTCTTTTACATCCTTAGCAAGATACGGCCTCCAAAACTGAACACAATACACCAGATAGGGCCTCACCAACTACTTATACAGGGGCATCAACACTTCCTTTCTTCTGCTGGTCACACCTCTCTCTATACAGCCTAGCAATCTTCTAGCTACGGCCACCGCCTTGTCACACTGTTTCGTCGCCTTCAAATCCTCAGATACTATCACCCCAAGATCCCTCTCCCCGTCCGTACCTATCAGACTCTCCCCGCCTAACACATACGTCTCCCGTGTATTTCTATTCCCTAAGTGCATCACTTTGCATTTCTTTGCATTGAATTTTAATTGCCAAACCTTAGACCATTCTTCTAGCTTCCGTATGTCCTTTTTCATGTTTTCCACTCCCTCCCGGGTGTCCACTCTGTTACAGATCTTAGTATCATCCGCAAATAGACAAACTTTACCTTCTAACCCTTCGGCAAGGTCACTCACAAATATATTGAACAGAATCAGCCCCAGCACCGATCCTTGAGACACTCCACTACTCACCTTTCCCTCCTCCGAGCAAACTCCATTCACCACCACCCTCTGGCGTCTGTCCGTCAACCAGTTCCTAATCCAGTTCACCACTTTGGGTCCTATCTGCAGCCCATCCAGTTTATTTAAAAGTCTTCTGTGGGGAACAGTGTCAAAAGCTTTGCTGAAATCTAAGTAGATTACGTCCATAGCTCGTCCCTGATTCAATTCTCCTGTCACCCAATCAAAGAACTCAATGAGATTCGTTTGGCACGATTTCCCTTTGGTAAAACCATGTTGTCTCGGATCTTGCAACTTATTGGCTTCCAGGAAATTCATTATCCTTTCCTTCAGCATCACTTCCATTTCTTTTCCAATAACCGAAGTGAGGCTTACCAGCCTGTAGTTTCCAGCTTCTTCCCTATCACCACTTTTGTGAAGAGGGACCAACTCCGCCGTTCTCCAATCCCTCGGAACCTCTCCCGTCTCTAAGGATTTATTAAACAAATCTTTAAGAGGACCTGCCAGAACCTCTCTGAGCTCCCTCAATATCCTGGGGTGGATCCCGTCCGGTCCCATGGCTTTGTCCACCTTTAGCTTTACAAGTTGTTCATACACACTCTCTTCTGTAAATGACGCTGTATCCACTCCATTTTCATTTGTACTGTTTCCAGTCCATCGCGGTCCTGCTCCAGGATTTTCTTCTGTGAAAACAGAACAGAAGTATCTATTTAGCAAATTTGCTTTTTCTTCATCACTATCTACATAGCGGTTCTCAGTAACTTTTAGTCTCACAATTCCATTTTTAGTCATTCTCCTTTCACTAATATACTTGAAGAAATTTTTGTCACCCCTCCTTACATTTCTAGCCATTTGTTCTTCTGCTTTCGCCAGACGTATCTCTCTCTTGGCTTCTTTCAGTTTCATCCGGTATTCCTCCCCGTGTTCCTGTTCTCGAGTTTTTGTGTATTTCTGGAACGCCAACTCTTTAGCCTTTATTTTCTCAGCCACTTGTTTGGAGAACCATATCGGTTTCCTTTTTCTCTTGCTTTTATTTACTTTCCTTACATAAAGGTTCGTGGTCTTATTTATAGCTTCTTTCAGCCTTGCTCCTCTAAGTTTTCATTTCACCGTTCTTCTCATTTTATCATAGTCTTCTTTTTTAAAGTTAAACGTTAACGTATTTGATTTCCTATGTATACTTACTTCAAAGCTAATATCAAATACGATCATATTATGATAGTGAGGTGAGATCGGCATATTAGCACTATACCCCCTCCTCTCTTTTCTGTTCCAGTGAGTGATTTTATATCCTGGAGGACATATGTTTAAGATGATAGGGTCCTCCTGATCATGGATCCAGGTTTCAGTGATGAAGAGTAGATCAAGTTTAGCTGACGTGATCCAGTCTGTTATTGTTTTGTTTATTACGGATCTGGCGTTGACGTAGCCTACTTGAATTTTTTGGTATGGGTCTTCTGTGTTCGGTGTTATGTGGACTTTTGTTAGTTGTTGTTTCTTGATTTGTGAGGGTTTTTTATGACCTTTCTTTTCCTTTTGTTGAGGTCGTACACATGTTGGTGTTTTTCCTTTGTTTTGGTTATTGTCGATTTGGTGTGGTGTGTCTGGTCAGTATTCGGTGATTGTATAGTATGGGTATATTGTTGATTTCTGCGAGTGGGGTGGTTAATGTTAGGTGGATCAAGGATAAGGAGTAGATTGCTAGGAGCAGTTTGGTGGTATTCATTATGGGATCAATTCACTTGAGCTATTAGTAGGCCGTGTTTGATGGGGTGCGTAGAAGGATTTTGATCTTTGTGATGGAGTCTTGTGTGTTTTGTGTATCTTCGGCTTGTCTATTGAGTTGGTGTCTATGGTGTTTCTGATGTTTCATTTGTTGATTAGGTATAGATAGTTTACTCACGGTTAGATGCTCAGATGTGTTGCCCTAGGGCGCAGAGACTCCGTGATTCTTGACCCAAAATCAAAGGCACTTCAATGTGCTCTCCTTACTTCACAGAAATTTCCACTTGCTTTTTCAATACATCTAACATCAAACTGAAGTCCTTTTCACTGTATCTATGTATTACACTGACTTATCTACCTGCTACCCGCTCTGTAATCTGTTATGACACTTGTCTTCCCAAAGCAATCTTGTTGAATTCTCTTTACTCTGTAATCCGCTCCAAACCTCTTGAGGTGTGAGCGGAATATGAGCACCTGGTAAAGTAAAGTACACTAATCGGGCGCTTGGAGAACTTACGAGCTGATTATCTAGTTAACCAATTAAGGACCTCTTTTCCAAATCCACGCTAGCGATTCTCAGTGCGGCAAATGAGAGGAAGCCTATTTAATTCCTATGGGCTTCCTCTCATGTGATGCGCTGTAATCGCTAGCACGGCTTTGTAAAAGAAGCCCTAAGTTATCTGCACTGTTATAGAATACACTTTGGTTTCCGCATGGATTTTTAGGTACCATATATAGAATCCGGGGGGGGGGGGGGGGGGAATGCCCCATGACCCATAGGTCTAAAATAAGAATCACAGCATTTGGCACACACACAGCTTTAGTATTAGATATTTCTAGATTTCCTCGCAACACACTTTGGCCTTCAGAATAATTCTTTGGGATTGTCCCACCTTTGGTATCTCTGTGAAAGACATTCAAGAATGTCTTATGACATTAACAGCAAAGGTAGATGCGTTCAGAGACCTAGTGGGAAATACGAGAAAGAATCTGGGAGAAGCGCCAAGCAGACGTTGAACAAAGAATGAGGCCAAAACCATAAGAAAAATACTGCACAGGTAAACAAGTGATCTAAAGTGATGGAAGAACAATATATTACAATCATGGGCTTGATGCCTTCATCTGAAGGTGAAAGCCAGAAATATTTGTGGGGGAAACTTATGAGAAAGATAATTTGCATCAGGGACAAAAAACAAGTTTTGCTATTGAACAGACACAGAAGGCTCTAGCCGGGTTGGGGGGAGGGGAAGTAATCTGCCATTAGGTAAAGGCTCTTCATATGTAATTTTTAATTGCATGAAACTTAGATGAAAATATTTAAATTCTCCAGTCTCAAAACAACCAAGTTCAAGGGGTAACAACTTTTATCTGCCCTAGGCTTTAGTCTGAAAATTAATAAACCGTGGATGGGATTTAATGAGGCAAAGGGGCTATGGAAACTGTAAAATAGCAGAACAGAGCTGAATTCTAAAGTAAGACAAAATTCTTCAGAACACTGAGCTAAGCAATCAAATTTCCGAAGACCAACATGAAGTGACATTTTCTGCCAAACAGCTAAACTGCTAATGAGCTGCAGCATACAAAGACTCTGGAGTGCAATCTTTTCTGTTCAGCTGGATTCCAAGTGATCTCACGAGAAGGTTACTGCCTTCTGGTTTTAAATCTACTTTAGCTCCCCAGGTATAAGTAAATCAAATTTCACTTAAAAGTAAACATACTTCTTGATGAAGAAGGTGGGGGAAGGGGGAGGAAATACAGCAAATACATTAAATTGCTCACTTCTCCTTAAAGTGGGGCCTTGAGGAGGTTTATTTGTAATATTAGTTTGGGCATGGGTCCAGAAAAGCTTATGTCCATGGTTTTAGCCAAATTAAGAAGTTCCTGTTCATCAGGTTGCACAGTTAGGGTAAGGGAGAGATTGTTTGACTTGTCTGCAACGTGTTTTCACTGCAGAAACTTAATCATATGTGACTGGTATTGGTTAGCCTTTTCCAGATAAATGTGGTCAGCTAGGCGGAGATAGCAGAATGTTCATTCTGAAGATTTAAAGGCGTAGTTATCAACATGGGCTACCGTTAAGATGTGTTAGTAGCTAGGTCTATTTGCGTTAAATGAGACAAGTGGTAAAACATGTCTTAACGGTAGCCCACTTTAATAACTATGGCCTTTAATGATTTTTAGACTGCTTCAGAACTTTAAAAGGAACGGCAATAATTTTCATCTTACAGTAGTATTTGATTCTGTGCCAAATAACTTTTTTTTATTATTATTAATATGATTGTTTTTACCATTTTGTATCTTTTATGATTGTCTACATATTTGTTTTATTTGTATAGACTCCTGAAGCAGGCACGCACGTGCCGAAACATGGTACCGTGCCGAGTCAGATTTAATGAACATCTATAATTTTACTTCGGTGTCCTGAGTCTGTTTTTGAAGAGCCCGATCCAGTTCCCACCCCTTGTGTTTTGACTCTACTCGCCTCGTGGGATCTCTGTGTTCCTTCCACTTCCTGTGGTTCCTTCGCACGTGTGTGTATGTATAACACACACACTCGCAAATATTCACTGATTTTAGTGTTAGGCAGTGTTGTGTCTGTATCACCTTTCTCAAGAAAATAAGCAGATATAAACCATAAAACAAGCAAAAATATGAAAAGATGCAATTATCTGTGAAGATAAATACATAGACAAATAATCGTTAAAAATACATAATGGTAAAAACAAGCATATTAATAAAAAATATATACACCATAAAACAAGCAAAAATATGCAATCATCTGTGAAGATAAATACATAGACAAATAATCATAAAAAGATACGCATGCACATATTACAAAATTAGAACATGACTACTTAAATATGATTTGGGACTATCAGGAATCTGAGTTCCTGAATCAAAAGAACCATTATTTAGAATCAGCAACGCTCCCCCAGAATTCTCTTTCCAAATGTTTATTTATTTATTTACTGCATTTGTATCCCACATTTTCCCACCTCTTTGCAGGCTCAATGTGGCTTACATTATGCCATAATGGCGATAGCCATGTGGGATGTTAAATCAAGAAATCTGTATTTTTATGTACCAATATTACAGCGCCTCTAGTGTATGAATTATCTGGTGCCGAATAGTTTTGTCCCACCCACAGACACTCAATATTGTGCAATTCAGATGAAAGCAAATGGGATTTTGTCAGCATATCAGAGTCCACTCTTTGCTCACTTACAGTTTTTCAGAACTTTAGTTTTAGCATCTACTGATGTTTATTGGTCTGAAATGTGGACGATCCTTCTTTCTTTCAGGGACTTAAGTCTACAACAGTTTACATTACTTACATAAATCCCCCCCCCCCCCCCAAAAAAAAAAAAAATATATTATTATATATATTGTAACCAGGCACCCCTCTTGTGCAGCCAGGGATAGAACAATCTCCTCTAACCACTGGCTCCCGGTACAATGAAGAAACAGATATCCACCAGTAACTTCAAACTCAAGGACTTTATTCCATGCAGGTTTCTAGTACACAGTTCCAACAGCAGCATTCACCTTCAATCCTAAGCACCTATACGCCACCTGAAAGTGTGTGGCCAGTAGTCCCCTTTAAGCAGAAGGCTCTTAGCACATGTCAGGATTCAATATAGGCTACAGTCGGCTTCAGTCTAGGCTCTTTATCCAGTGCACCATAAACATTAGTTCAATTCCAAACAGCAGCAGTCCACTCAATTCATCATCATAGTTAACTCACAAAGCAGCAGTTATACTTCTATTCTCTTCACCCTCATAATGAGCTCCATATTTTAGGGACTTCTCATACCCACGGGATTCCCCCTGCAACAGCTTCACTAGTAAGGTCAATACTTTAGGGACTTCTTCTTACCCAAGGATATTCAGCCTGCAAATACTTCCAAGACTTCAGTACTTTAGGGACCTCCCTGCCCAAGGGTTTTCAGCCTGCAACTGCTTCTCGCCTTCCTTGCTGCTCTCCCTGAACTGAACTGCTGAGACTTCTTCCCACCTGCCTAATCAATCCCTGGCTTCTGCCTTCATAACCAATCATTCTCCACTCATTAGCTTCTCTACACACCCATACCAGCTGAGTTGAGCATGAGCCTAATGAGGAGCTCCTGCACACAGGGTTTCCTAGCTCTCTTTCCGCCAAGTGGCAGCCACTCCACACAACCTGCCAGCTTACACCCAACTATCCTGGAGGTGACTTTATCACAATATATACACACACACACACACATATATATATACACATTGTGACAAGGCTAACATTCTGTATTCCTCAAAGAAGCAGTCAGGTCCTGAACTACAGGTCCCAGAAGCCCTTGTAAGAGGAGGGGAGGCCGGAAAATAGGGAATGGAACTCCCTTCCTCCTAGCCCGGGCTCGAGGCGAGGTGAGCAAGGTACTCCTTTCTCAACTAGGGGGAGATGGAAGGATGAAGCTCAGTTTCCCTGGCTTCACCGTCAATATATAACCCCCCCCCCCCCCCCCACCAGCTGTGAGAAGGGGAGAGCAGATTTCCTGAAGGCTTTGGATCACCAGGGGAGAGAGGAGACGAATGAAGGGAGAGAGGCCATGGAGTATGTGCAGGAAGGAAGGTGGAGGGGTAGCACTGCACGTTAAAGAGAGCCTTGAATCAAATAGACTAAAAATTATGAAGGACACAAAACACATCTTGGAATCCCAATGGATAGAAATTCCATACGCAAGGGGAAAAAGGATAGGAGTGTACTACCATCCACCTGGCCAAGATGAATATACAAATGCAGAATTATTATCAGAAATTAGGGAGGCTAACAAACTATAACAACAGGTAATTTCAATTACCCCAATATTGACTGGGTAAATGTAACATCAGGGCATGATAAGAAGGTAAAATTTGTTGATGAAATCAAGGACTGCTTTATGGAGCAACTGGTTCAAGAACCAACAAGAGGGGGAACAAGTTTAGACCTAGTCCTTAGTGGAGCTGGAGGAGTTAATGGTGCTGGGGCAACTTGATAACAGTGATCGTGACATGATCAGAATTGATATCTCTTGAGTAACTACACACAGGAAATCGAACACATTAGCATTTAATTTCAAAAAGGAGACTGTGACAAAATGAGAATGTAAAAAAAAAAAAAAAAAAAAGGAGGAAAAGCAAAGGTGAAAAATTTACATCAGGCATGGATGTAATTCAAAAATACCACCCTAGAAGCCCAGACCAGATATACTGCATGTACTAAAAAAGGAGGAAGGAAGGCAGACCAAAGGACAGCCAGCATGGTTAAAAGGGGAGGTGAAGGAAGCTATTAAAACTAAAAGAAAATCCTTCAGAAAATGGAAGAAGGATCCAGCTGAAAATAATAGCAAAAAGCATTAGGAATGGTAAGTCAAATGCAAAACGCTGATAAGGAAGGCAAAGAGAAACTTTGAAAAGAAGACTGTGTTGGAGGCAAGAAAACACACAGTAAAAACTTTTCTAGGTATATTAGAAGAAAGAAGCTCATAAAAGAATCAGTTGGACCGCTAGACGACCGGAGGGGAAAAGGACACTTAGAGAAGACATGGCCATAGTGGAGAGATTAAATTAATTCTTTGATTCGGTCTTCACTGAGGAAGATTTAGGAGAGATATATTTAGATTGTAAGCTCTTTTGAGCAGGGACTGTCTCTTTGTATCAGGTGTTCAGCGCTGCGTGCGTCTGGTAGCGCTATACAAATGCTAATAATAATAATATGGTATTCAATGCTGATGACTCTGAGAAACTGAATCAAATCTCTGTAAACCTGGAAGATAAAATGGGGCAATTTGACAAACTGAAAAATAGCAAATCGCCTGGTCGGATGGCATACATCCGAGAGTAGCAAATCCTTGCTCAAAGTCCACCTCTTCAATGTTGCCTTCGGCATCTAACCTTTATACCTATTCATGAAATCTAGACTGCCCAATTTGACTGCCCCTATTTGACTGACTGTACATTTGTCCTTTAGATTGTAAGCTCCTTGAGCAGGGACTGTCCTTCTATGTTAAACTGTACAGTGCTGCGTAACCCTAGTAGCGCTTTAGAAATGTTAAGTAGTAGTAGTAGTAGTAGTATTGAAAAATGAACTTGAGAGCTATAGCTATGTAATCTATCTTTAAAACTCAGCATGGTACTGAAAGATTTGAGTGGCCAAAGTAAAGCCAGTTTTTAAGAGGGGTTGCAGAGGTGATCTAGGAAATTATAGACCAGTAAGTCCAACGTTGGTGCCAGGCAAAAAAGTACAGACTATTACAAAGAACAAAGTTACAGAGCATATATATAGACATGGATTAATGAGACAAAGCCAACATGGATTTAGTCAAGGGAAATTTTGCCTCACCAATCTACTACATTTCTTTGAAGGGGAGAATAAATATGTGATAAAGGAGAGCCGGTCGATATTGTGTCGCTCGGTTTTAAAAAGGCATTTGACAAAGTCCATCATGAACAACTCCTGAGGAAACAAGGAAGTCAAGAGATAGGAGGTAATGTCCTATTGTGGATGAAGAACTGGTTAAAAGATAGAAATCAGAGTAGGGTTAAATGGTATTTTCAATGGAGAAGGGTAGACAGTGGGATTACCCAGGGGTTTATGCTGGGACCGCTGCTTTTTAACATTTTTATACATGATCTAGAGATGGGAATAACTAGTGAGGAAATTAAATTTGCTGATGACACAAAGAGGTATATTTCCAAAGCACTATAGAACTTTGTAAGTCTAAGTGTTTTGAAAATGAGCCCCAAAGTTATTCAACGTTGTTAAATCACAACAGTATTGTGAAAAATTACAAAATGATATTACAAGACAGGAAGACTGGGCATCCAAATGGCCAATGACATTTAATATGAGCAATGGGAAACAGGAACCTAAACTACAGCTATCAGATGCAAGGTTCCATTTTAGGTGTCACTGCCCAGGATAAGTATCTAGAGGTTGTTGATGATACGTTGAAACCCTCTTCTCAGTGTGCAGCAGTGGCTAAGAAAGCAAATAGAAAGTTAGGTGTTATTAGGAAAGGAATGGAAAGAAAAATGAGAATGTTATAATGCCTTTGTACTGCTCCATGGTGCGACCGCACCTCAAATACTGTAAGCAATTCTGGTCACCGTATCTCAAAAAAAGATATAGCGGAATTTGAAAAGGTACACAGAAGAGCAACAAAAATGATAAAGAGGATAGGACAATTTCCCTATGAGAAAAAGCCAAAGTGGCTAGGGCTCTTTAGAATGTAGAAGAGATGGATGAGGAGAGACATGATAGAGGGCTATAAAATACTGAATGGAGTGAAACGGGTAGACGTGAATCGCTTGTTTACTCTTTCTAAAAATACAAGGACTAGGGGGCACACAATGAAGCTGTTAAGTACTAAATTTAAAACATATCGGTGAAAATATTTCTTCACTCAACATGTTCAACTCTGGAATTCGTTGCCAGAGAATGTGGAAAAAGCAGTTAGCTTAGCTTTTTTAAAAGGTTTGGATAATTTCGTAAAAGTCCATAAGCCATTATTAAGATGGACTTGGGAAAATCCACTGCTTATTTCTAGGATAAGCAGCATAAAATCCGTTTTACTCTCTTGGGATCTTGCCAGGTACTTGTGACCTGGATTGGCTGCTGTTGGAAACAGGATACTGGAGGCTTGATGAACCTTTGATCTGTCTCAGTATGGCAACACTTATATTCTTATGTTCTGTTAATAATTAGCGTGTTCCCACTAATTACTCTGACCTCGAGCTCCATAATCAGAAGGACACACTAGATTTGTATTCTTAAGTTTATTTCATACTTACCAAAGGCAAACTTAACAACATAGGAAGACATCACAGTACAGCTAGTATGCGGGCATTCAGAGGTGGGGAGAGCAGCACTTCGTGACACATGGCATCTCATCTGCCTTCACAGGTTACTGGCTTCTCCGAGGCACTGCTTAGGTAGCAGACCTTTTATACTTTTTTGGTCCCATAGATCCCGATGAGCCACCTGCAATTTCATCATAATTGGCACATACATCCAATTATGCCCAAGTTCCAACTTTCTTATCTCTCATCCAATTATGACCAAGTTTCAACCTTTGCAAGTTTGCTTATCTCCAAGCTTTGCTCATCCTTAAATTTAACTTTTCTGCACCTGGCCCAATTATTTTTTTTATAGTTTCTCAGCATGCCTATGTCCAGCTGTACACAATCCTTGCCAACTCTGTAACTCTGACAAGCTTCATTAACTTAATCAGACTGTCACATTTCTTCAGTGAAGTATCAGGACTGAGAGATGCTATGATTTTACAGGCCTAGTTTGCTTAGAAAGCCTGAACCTGTTTTTCACTGCATTCAATTTGTGACAATTATTTACATTTTTCTTGCATAAAAGTAATTTTTAAGGCTGCAGTAAAAATGGCTTTACCATGCAGGAAAAACCCACGTAAGGGCATGCTAGGGCCACTTTTTGTCACAGCATAGTAAACGGACCCCTTTGTTATAACTGAGTAAATTAATTTGTGGATCTGAAAGAGGGATATTTTTAATGTTACTGCTCAGAGGCATGAACAGAAAACAATTCTAATTCTTTTTCTACTCATTGTCACACCGACTTCCCTGATTTCCAGACATTTCCTTGACTCATTTATAAACTTTTTGTTAATAAAAGTTGTTTAAAGCATGTTAGTTGACATTATACACACTAAATTTAAACTGCACTATTGAACACACATTTCTAATCTCTCTTTATACACGAACAAGATAATCTTCTGTCAAAGAAGAAAGTAAAACACAGATAGAGTCACGGAACCAGTATCAATTTGCTGTGCTATCGGGCCTTTAGGTTAATTGGAACTGAGCAGTGGAGGAGTGGCCTAGTGGTTAGAGCACCAGTCTTGAAATCCAGAGGTGGCCGGTTCAAATCCCACTGCTGCTCCTTGTGATCTTGGGCAAGTCACTTAACCCTCTATTGCCTCAGGTGCAAACTTAGATTGTGAGCCCTCCCGGGACAGGTAAATATCCAGTGTACCTGAATGTAATTCACCTTGAGCTACTAGTGAAAAGATGTGAGCAAAATCTAAATAAATAAATGGTGGATTCCTCTTAAATTATCCAACTGCACACATCAGCAAAAGGGACCATTGCTTAGGGAAAGGGAACTAGACAGCCTGGAATTACAGATATTAGAAAGTAGAGGAGTGTGGTAGCCGTGTTAGTCCACTCTTAAGGTTATCAATAGAAATCAAACAAAATAAAACATGGAAAAGAAAATAAGATGATACCTTTTTTATTGGTTGCCCTTCTTCGTCAGATCGGAAATAAGCAAATGTGCTAGCTGACAGTGTATATAAGTGAAAACCTTCAAGCATTACTATGACAGTCTGACAGGGTGGGAGGATGGGGGTGGGTAGGAGGTATGCATGGGGACATCAAAGCATATCATTGATATTCTAACAGGATGGGTGTGGATAGGTGAGGGGTGGGGTGATCAAAAGAGACATACAGCTTTATGGTTTATAATGGGCTAGGAACCCCAGATCCTTGTTAAGTCCTTTCTGTTGGGTGTTAAAATATTCAATCATTCTGACTTCAAAGGTCTTACGTTCTTGTATGGTTTTAAAGTTACCTTTCAGTATTCTCACTGTGAAATCACTGGTACAGTGTCCTGGTTCTGTGAAGTGCTGTCCCACCGGGGTGGGGGCCCTACTGGCTGTATTGTTCATATGATGTCTATGTAAATTGAATCTTGTCTTAAGCATCATCCAGATATTAGAAATAAACAGTTGTTTGAGGACCACTAAGCCATTTCTTTCTTTAGATTTATTTTCCAAATTCAAATCAGTGAAACTGAGGGCCCTGTTTACTAAGTTGTGCAATAGGCATGCTAGCATTTTTAGCATGTCCTAAAAACGCTAGCGTGTCTTAGTAAACAGGGCCCTAAGCAATACCTTACTCTTTAGCTAAATTAGTTGTTTATTTTGTTCTTAGGGTCCTGTTTACTAAGCCGCGATGTAGGCTTGCAAACGTTTTAGTGCACGCTAACGCTAGAGACACTCATAGAAATATAATGTGTTTCTCTAGCATTAGTGTGCACTAATTTTTAGCACACAATAAAAAGTTAGTGCGCCTACAGTGTGGCTTAGTAAACAGTGCCCCTAGTTTCTTTCCTCTATAATGTGCATCACAGTTTGTCTCGCTCCACAAGGCCACAGTAGGTAGGCTCTGAAAAGCGAAAGTTAGCTGTATAGTAGCCTTCATCTGTTCTGAACCTGTTTATGAAAGACCATGCTTGGGTTAATTCAAAGCTACCAAATTAATGAGCAGCACTTGAGTCTGATTTTCCACAATGCCCATTTCTTGACCCAAAACATGTCTGCAAATTCATTTCTATGAGAGATAACATAAGGATAGTTGGACCTAAAGTGGGTTAAACAAGTCATTGTAGAATTATAAGTAGGGTGCAGCTGCAAAATTTCAAATCATCATCAGCAAACAGAATTGTGAAGAACTGATATGTGCAAGAAGCTATAGTCAAGAAAAGAGATTTGCATGATAATATATATGGCTGTGTTCAGCAACACATGGAATACAACAGCCTCGACTCCGTCAAGATCTTCGAATTGGAAAAATTTCTAAAGGACCTGAAATGTGACAAAGCTGTATCTTCCTAGAATTCTTGAAACAACTTAGAACTCACATTCACAGGAGACTCAAAGTTAGAAAAAAAATTATCTGCCCTAAGTCACTCCTGAAGTGGGCATGGGGGGCAAGTTATTGCCAATCCCAAACCAATGAAGAACTCATGCCAGCAGCAAGCTAACAGCCAAGTGCATTGTGCACTATCAGGCACCTCATTCTACAGTTGATATTCCTGAAGTAAAGATCATGGCTTAGTTTTAACCGAGCAGAATTCTACATTTTGAGGTCTACAAAATCCTGAGTGGCATAGAACGAATAGAAGTAAATCGATTTTTTACTCGTTCCCAAAGTACAAAGATTAGAGGACACTCAAAATTACATGGAAACACTTTTAAAATAAATAGGAGAAAATATTTTTTCACTCAATACTTTAGCTCTGGAACTCTGCCGGAGGATGTGGTAACAGCGGCTAGCGTATCTGGGTTTAAAAAAGGTTTGGATAAATTTCTGGAGGAAAAGTCCATAGCCTGCTATTGAAACAGGCATGGGAAGCAACTGCTTGCCCTGGGATTTGTAGTATGGAGTGTTGCCACAATTTGGGTTTCTGCCAGGTACTTGTGACCTGGCTTGGCCACTGTTAGAAACAGGATACTGGGCTAGATGGACCATTGGTCTGACCCAGTATGGCTACTCTTATTTACTAGTTATCTTAAAAATGGTTTTCAGAAGAACCAGGATCGCAATAACTCTTTACAATACAAATTAAGAGTACTTCCAAAGTTCAGTTGATACAGCCTTTGAAATACTCCTATATAACAGATGAATCAGAATCTACCTTGAGCAGGAATAAGCACATGGAAGAGATACATTCATGCACTTAATGCTAGCTTGAACTTTGCTCAACCTATATACAAATGATCTACCAACAACGAAATTTGGCAAGCTCATTTATGCTGATATTTACTGTGCTATTCAAGTTTCCTCTTTTCACTTTCTGGATCAGACCCTGAATGAGAATGTGACTAAATTGACTGAATATTGCACCATATGGTGGCTCTGGTAGAGCCTCATCAAAATTATACCTGATGCATTCCACCTCCACAACATCAGGGCCAAAAAAAAAAAAGAACATTTACATCGGTGGTCTGAGAGTAAAATACGCTCCTTGCCCATAATACTTAGGAATGCCTCTAAACAAAGTCTTCACCTTCTGGGAATACCTAAATTTGGTGCAAGGTCAAATCCTGAAACAGTCTGTTAACCAAGCTTAATGGATCAACATGGGAAATTAAAGTTACAAACACTTCAGACCTCTTGCCTTATTAAACTCTGCAGCAGTGTACTGAGCATCAGTATGCCAAAGGCCATCACATCTTGAAATCTTACCCCCAGAATTTTAAGACTAAGGTGGAGCAAACAATGTATTTTTTCTTTGGAAAGAAATAAACAAACACACACTGCAGTGGATTTAAGGTGTGTCACTACAGCCTAAAGCACAAGCAATAAATACATTATTAATGTGCAAGATCTTGCTTATATAATATTTTTAAAAAGTACCAAGTCTCAACAGGTTGAATAACTTTCAGTATATTAATTCACTTTTTAGCTTTGCATTAATAAAACACACATACACAACATAAACTACAAAGTTCTCAATAATGAGGAAGAGGAATGCAAATTTGACATTGCCAGAAGGCAGGACTTTCACCCTCTTTACCCTCTCCAGTTTCTTTCTCACCAAACACATACACACACACCCTCTAAGTTTTGTATCACGTTTGTGCACAAATGTGACTGCATGCATGCAAAAATGTACTAGTAAAAATCTTTAAGAAAAAAAGAGAAAAACGGAAGAAAGCACAGCCATGATAAAAAGCAGCAGGAAGTAGGAGAGCCGCCCAAGGAGAAGTACAAAACCAGAAGTAAGGTTCTGGGGGATCTCCTACTCCCACAAGCTGTAAAAGGAGAAGAGTTGGCAGAAGAAGTGGGTATCTATAAATCAGTACTGGCATGGATGCATCCAGGTAACTTGGGGAAGTTTGAAACAAACATTCAGACCACTGACGTTCAGAGGCATTTTCCTGAGCAAAAAAAATCTCATCTCTTTAAAATTCATCTCTAGATAACTTGCATAAAAATTAAGTTTTTGCAAGACAATAATAACTAATTCAGAATATTATCTAGAAAGTATTTCATAAGGGGAGTTGCACAGTTATTAAGTAAAACCACTTCAGATTAGGATTGAAGTTTGAAACAAAGACAAGTCACCTATAACTAAAGGAACCGACTTTGCAGATGTGCATTCATGATTCACATATATGCATGGATCAGAGGCGGAGAAGGGGGAGCCACACTCCTCCTAACAGTCCTCATCAGGGTTTAATTTGTAGACAAAAAGTGAGTGAAACTGTGGAGCCAAGATGGTGATGGGTGAGCCAGGACAGGAGCAACAGGAGAAGAGAGACTGGCTTAGAGAGAAGAGGTAAGGAGCAGAGGGACTATTCTCTGTTAGGAAGACACATTCAAGAGGCTAAGCACTTTCATGAGTTGCTTTTTCCCCCCGGACGGACGGTATAAAAGCCAGATCTGTGGGATTCCCGTGATTTTCCGGATATGTTAAGTACTACCTTAAGACTGGAGCACTTCTTTGTTTTGATGGCTGCCTCAGCTGATTACAGTATGCAGTGATGCTCTGGAGTCTGAAAAGAAGTGGTGAACTGCCTTCCCCCAGAAATTAAGCTCTGGTCAAATCAGCACAGTGAACAAAAGTGTATTTGGGAGACACATTCAAGAGGCAAAGCTTTCTCATGAGTTGCTTTTTTCTTAAACAGACTAGAGAGGTAGGCTGAACACAGTGGTGTGCTGGTAAATTTTTAACAACAGGCTCTCTCCCCGGTCCACCTCGGCGCCCCCTCATCCACCACTGCGCCCCCCCCCAAAAATTGCAGAGCTGGCTATACCCGGGGGGGGGGGGGGGGCGGCCAACACATTACTCTCTCCAGGAAAAAAAATTAAATGATCCCAGGTTCCAATCTAATTCATGTTTAATATGGGATAAAATGCCATAAATAAGTAAATAAATATAAACTTTTAACGTTCAGAACCTGATTCTCAAAGTGGACATATTCCAAACACTATAATGAAAATAAAATTATTTTTTCTACCTTTGTTGTCTGGTGACTTTGTTTCTCTGATCATGCTGGTCCAGTATCTGATTCTGCTGCTCTCTATCTGTTCCCTTGATTCCGTTTCCAGGGCTTCCTTTCCATTTATTTCTTTTATTTCCTCCTTTCTTCTTCATTTCTGGTCCTCCGCAGACTTGACTGTACAGTGGATCCAGCTTCTGCCTATTTTCTCCATCCATGTGCAGTTTCTCTCACTTCCTTTTCCCTCATCTAATCTCCTTCCTCTATCTTCTCTCCATGTCCAGCATTTATTCTCTCTTCCTTCCCTCCCCTCCATCCATATCCAGAATTTCTCTTGCTCTCCCCTCCATCCATGTCCTGAAACTCTCCTCTCTCCCCTGCCCCCCTCTACCCATCCATGCCCAGCAAGTCTCTCCCCTGCCCCCCTCTACCCACCCATGCCCAGGAGGTCTCTCCCTTGCTCCCCTCTACCCATTCATGCCCAGCAAGTCTCTCCCTGCCCCCCTACCCATCCATGCCCAGCAGGTCTCTCCCCTGCCCCCCTCTACCCACCCATGCCCAGCAAGTCTCTCCCCTGCCCCCCTCTACCCACCCATGCTCAGCAAGTTTCTCTCCTGCCCCCCTCTACCCATTCATGCCCAGCAAGTCTCTCCCCTGCCCCCCCTACCAATCCATGCTCAGTAGGTCTCTCCCCTGCCCCCCTCTACCCATCCATGCCCAGCAAGTCTCTCCCCTGCTCCCCTCTACCCACCCATGCCCAGCAAGTCTCTCCCCTGCCCCCCTCTACCCACCCATGCCCAGCAAGTCTCTCCCCTGCCCCCCTCTACCCATCCATGCAATTCTCTTCCCTGCCCCCTCTACCCATCCATACCCAGCGATTCTCCTCCCTCCCTCCCCTGCCCTTCCCTCCCACTCCCAAGCATGTCCAACGATGTCCTTCGCCCCCACCCTCCCCTCCCATCCGTCTTTTTTTAATTACCTCCGTCGAAGCGCACGCTATTTAAAGCCCTGCTGCGTGCTGGCCGTCTCCAGGCTTCCCCTGCTTGCTTCGGATGATGTTCGTGCCTCAGGAAATTACGTCAGAATGAAGGCGGGACTAAGGCACGAACATCATCCGAAGCAAGCAGGGGAAGCCTGGAGACGGCCAGCACGCAGCAGGACTTTAAATAGCGCGCGGTTAGATGGAGGTAATTAAAAAAAAGACCGGATGGGAGCGGGAGGGGAGGGTGGGGGCGAAGGACATCGTTGGACATGCTTCGGAGCGGCAGGGGAGGTAAGCATGGCCTGTGATGGCGCCCTCCTGCCATGCTTACCTCCCGCAATGGAGCCGGCTCGCCCCCAACAACAACTGGCTCGCAAGAGCTGTCAAAATTTAACAAGCGGCTCTTGCGAGCCAGACAGAGCCGGCTCCAGCACACCACTGGCTGCACGGTTGAAAAAGTAACAGGTTGGAGAAAGCAAGGGAAAGGTTAAAAGGAAGACCAGAAGAAGGTTTCAAAGGAAGGGATAATGTACAGAAAAGAAGAAAGACTAAGGGCCCCTTTTACAAAGGCACGCTAGCGTTTTTAGTGTGTGCTAAAAATAAGCATGCGCTAAACGCTAGAGACGCCAATATATTCCTATGGGCATCTCTAGCGTTTAGCATGTGCCAATCATTAACTCACGCTAAAAACGCTAGGGAGTCTTTGTAAAAGACCCCCTAATTTGTCAAATTCACATCTTTTTTATTATTTTTTTTTTTTAAGTAAAATAACAAAAATGTTTCATCAGATAAATATATTAAATGCTCAAATTAATATAACTATTAAAACAATTATGGAAAAAAACAATACTAAAATACTAAAAAAAAATTAAAAAAAAAAAGGAAGGGAGATTCTATACAGAGACATAATAAACTGGTAGTTTTCTGTGAATATCAAGATATAAGACACTGGTTGCTTTGAGCCTTTATACATCCATATATAGAGGAGGAGATTCTATATTTATGGCACCTAAAAAAAATTGGCACTGAAATCAGTTCTAAGCATTACAGAGTACGCTTAGTTCATATTTCAGCTCCCAAATCTATGTGCATCCATTTAGGCAAACTAGGCCATATTCTATAATTAGGCTGCTAAATTTTAAAACTGCAAAAAGGTGGGAAAATGTGGGGCACAAATGCAACAAACAAACAAAACAAGTAAAACGCCAACAAAATGCCCACTTCTCTGCCTATAACCACGCTCCTTTTTGCCTGCACATTATAAATTCAGTGACATCGTTACGCTTTGTTATAGAATCCGCGCTGATTTCAGCGTGGATCTCTAGGCACACTATATAGAATCCAGGGGAGAATGTCAACCAGGGACGTAGTTAGGTGGGGCACGGGGGCATGGGCCCCCACAGATTAAGCCCTGGCCCCCTCTACGTTTGACACCCCACCCCCCCCGCCGACAGGTACCTTGGCTGGCGGGGGACCCCAACTCCCGCCAGCCGAAGTCTTCTTTAGTGCCGATCAACTCCGGTGCCTTCGCTGATAATCTGTTTCTGACTCCTGACGTCCTGCATGCATGTCCTGCACGGGGCTACATACAGGACGTGCACGCAGGACGTCAGGAGTTAGAAACAGATCATCAGCGAAGGCGCCGGAGTCGGCCAGTGCTGAAGAAGACTTCGGCTGGAGGGGGTTGGGGACCCCCGCCGGCCAAGGTACCTGGCGGTGATGGGGAGGGTCAGCGACTGGGGGAGGCAGGCTAAACTGTGCCCCCACCTCGGGCTCTGGACCCCCCCTGATGTCCAATGTGATTACAATTGTTTTAAATATGTATCCAAAGGTTTCCATGTCTGAAGAATGGCCTGTCAGACCCCCTAAGTTGTGAGAGTGAGAGACAAAAGTTCCCTCCCACCCAAAAAGAAAAACTGAATGCAAACTAAGGACTCCTTTTACAAAGTGACGCTACCAATTATCATGTCTGAATGTGAAGAAGCCCGTGGGAATTCAATGTGCTTCTTCGCGTCCAGCGCACAGCTAATCGGTACTGCCACTTTCTAAAACGAACCCAAAGACAAATAAGAAAGGGAAAGGGAAATGTGATTTGATATACTGCCTTTCTGTGGTTTTTGCAGTTACATTCAAAGCGGTTTACATAGTATATACAGGTACTTATTTGTACCAGGGGCAATGGAGGGTTAAGTGACTTGCCCGGAGTCAGAAAGACCTGCAGTAGGAATTTAACCCAGTTCCCCAGGATCAAAGTACGCTGCCCTAACCACTAGCCTACTCCTCCTAACATTAAAAGGAAGAGTAGAAATAGCTAGAGACAAAAAAAAGGTTAGAACAGTATTTAACTGTGTGCTATTTTGTGTATTATTTTTTACTTGCAGGTTTGTTAGGATTTCTATTGTCTTACGTAAAAGGCATTAAATGAAGGGATTCAAAAACCTGCCAACATACCATTTTCACTAGACCATCAAAAAAGCAACAACCTTCTGCAAAGCACCATAATCAAATGACGTTAAATCCAGTCTCTGAACAGCATCAAAAATGGTTCCCCACCATACAACTTGCAGATCATCTACCCTCAGAGCACTCAGGATGACTGGCGCACAAATCCAGGCTTCCTGGAGTTGGAATCATCCAATACCAATGCCAGAATATCAGAAAAAATAAATATTGAGTAAAGTGGTGTGGTAGTCATATTAATCCACTTTTAAAGGTAATAAACAGAAATAAAACATAAGTACATAAGTACATTCAGCCTGCAAAGAGGTGAGATAATGTGGGATACAAATGCAATAAATAAAATAAATAAAAATAATAAATGTCACACTGGGAAAAGACCAAGGGTCTATCGAGCCCAGCATCCTGTCCACGACTGCAGCCAATCCAGGCCAAGGGCACCTGGCAAGCTTCCCAAACATACAAACATTCTATTCATGTTATTCCTGGAATTGTGGATTTTTCCCAAAGTCCATTTAGTTGTGGTTTATGGACTTGTCCTTTAGGAAACCGTCTAACCCCTTTTTAAACTCTGCCAAGCTAACCGCCTTCACCACGTTCTCTGGCAACAAATTCCAGAGTTTAATTATGCGTTGGGTGAAGAAACATTTTCTCCGATTTGTTTTAAATTTACTACACTGTAGTTTCATCGCATGCCCCCAAGTCCTAGTATTTTTGGAAAGCTGTGAACAGACGCTTCACATCCACCTGTTCCACTCCACTCATTATTTTATATACCTCTATCATGTCTCCCCTCAGCCGTCTCTTCTCCAAGCTGAAAAGCCCTAGCCTCCTTAGTCTTTCTTCATAGGGAAGTCGTCCCATCCCCGCTATCATTTTACTCGCCCTTCGCTGCACCTTTTCCAATTCTACTATATCTTTCTTGAGATGTGGCGACCAGATTTGAACGCAATACTCAAAGTGCAGTCGCACCATGGAGCGATACAACGGCATTATAACATCCTCACACCTGTTTTCCATACTTTTCCTAATAATACCCAACATTCTACAATAAAGATGATACCTTTTTTATTGGACTAACCTAATACTAACCAAAAAATGTGTTATTAGTCCAATAAAAAAGGTATCATCTTTATCTTCTTTTCTCTGGTTGTATTTATTACCAGGGAAAAAAAAGACCATATTTCAAAGAAAGCAAACATTCTGCAAAAATCCCTCAACGTATAGGGGCCCTTTTACTAAGGTGCCTACATGAGTTCAATGCGTGTCAAACTGGAACTACCGTCCAGCTACCGTGTGCCGTGCGGAACGCTAGGCGTGATATACAGAATCCAGCAGATGGTGGCTAATCGGCGATATAGCCAGTTAGCCGCAAATATTCATGGCATCACTGGCTAAATTTGGCGGCCATACTGGGACGCCCACATAGCAAGCCTATCCTTAGCTGCTATAAACTTAGGGGTCCTTTTACTAAGTCGTGGTAGGCTCTCTACGCACGTGCACCACGTGCCAAAATGAGACTACCGCCAGGCAAGCGCGCCCTCCTAGCGGTAATTTCAGATTTGGCATGCGTCCATAACGCCTGGATGAATCATTTATTTCCTCCTACACGCACCAGTTTCAGCGGTAATCAGCACTTGGCGCTTGCCAACCGGTCACCACGCGTGTAGCGTGTGAGCCTTTACTGCTATATCAATGGGTGGTGTTAAGGGCTCAGGCCAGTTTTGGGCACATGCTGGTTTCATTTTTACCACAGGCCCTTTCCCATCCCATTAAAAAAAAAAAAAACTTTTTGATAGATTCGGTAAAAACTGGCCCGGCGCACACCCAATACACATACCTACACTACTGCAGGCCACTTTTTACCGCAGCTTAGTAAAAGGACCCCTAACCAGTCAGCGTTGAATGTTGGCTTGGCTGGTTAAATTTCAACTGGCCAAAAATAAACCAGATATTCAATGCCAGTCACTAGAAACAGCCTGGCATTTAATATCCAGGCTCACTGCCGACCGCGGGAGTTATCGGCCCCTATGTGCTTTGAAAATGAGCCTCTTAATATTTTAAGCTACAAATGCCACCCAAAAAACGAACAATATTCTATGCCCTTCATAGTCTCAAAAGTAATAATGCCATAGAACTCATAGTAGTTAATAAACTCTGACCAAATAAATTAAACATCTTTCATGATAATTTACATTTACAGTACACACCTAGACATTGTATATTGTATATTTCAGTTATCAAAGACGTTGTAAAATATTTCTGTCGATGTCTCAAGGGCTCAAGGTGTAATAACTTCTACCTTTCACATCAATGACAGGACTTAATGTAGAAATACCTGTCATTTTCCCTGTAGACAGACCCTCACAAGTAAAACATCATTCTCACAGCTGAGATGCTGAATAGAGTAAGGCTGCCAACAGGATCCAGATTCACAGGGTCTTGTAGTTTTGATTTCCCCTTTGAAGTCCCTAAGAAATGCAAGACTACACGTCCCACCATGCACTGGGGTAAACCCTGGACTGGGTCAACCTTATCCTGCAAATCTGGATCCAGTTGGCAGCCTTAGACTAGAGCTCTGCAAATATTTATATAAATTACCCTTAAAAAATAAAACTACCTATTTGTAGTTTCTGTATACTTTATTTACTTATTTATGACATTATATCCCACATTATCCCAAAAAGTACAATACAGTTTACTAATAGCATACATAGTAATAATACAATACACAAACTTCAGTACTATTGAATAACAAGATCAAGGTTCCAAGCATGCCCAAGAGCTAACAATTACAAGTGTGAGTAAGGGATTCACTAAATAAAAATACTTTCAACAGCTTATGAAATAGGAGGTAATCGGTAATGTATCTTAATGAATTAGGCAGAGAATTCCATATCTTCGTACCTTGATAGGTAAAGCCTGAATTATGAATAGATTTATAATGAAGCTTCTTACAACTTGGGTAATGAAGGATGAGATATTCCCTAGATGTAGGAAAAGCATTTCCTAAGGCAGTTCTATCAGGTTTTGCTTGTAGCAAGGTAATAAGCCATACAAAATTTGATAACAAGTACACAGGGTGTAAAGGTAATCCAATTATTTATTGGAAGACAATGTAATTTAAACAGGAGAGGAGTTGATTTGCATAACGAGGAACTCTACAAACAAGACAGGCAGCGATGTTCTGCAACAATTGAAGTTTCTTGACTAAAGAGTACTTTAAACCTGAGTAAATGGCATTACAATAGTCAAACAGAGAGTGTTTGGACCAAAGAACGGAGGATTGAATTCGGAAAGAAAGGTCTCAATCGCTTCAGCCTCCACAATGTATTAAAGACCTTAGACACCTGAGGTTCAAATGACAGACAATCCTGACTAATCCCTATCACCCTATGGCTATAGGAACTTCACTATAGATAATGACTTACCCATTAGTTACCACTATGAAAGTCTAGGTGTATTACACCAAAGACTTCATAGTGGTAACTAACGGGTAAGTCATTATCTATAGTGAAGTTCCTAATAGCCATAGGGTGATAAGGTTAGTCAGGGTTAGCAACTTGGTTTTGTCTTTGTTAAGTTTAATTTAAAATCTGCAGCCTAGAATTCCACCGATCCAAACCAGATTTGATATAAGATTTCAACTATATCGTTTATAAATGGGATGTAAATGGTAACATCCTTGGCATACATAAAGGTATTAAAACCTCTGGATTCCAGTAAATCACCAAGTGGTGCCATCATTAAATTGAACAAAATGGGGGGAAGAGGGGAGCCTTGGGGAACACCACAAACAGAGGCCCAAGGTGTAGACATAAGACCAATCTGCTACATTTCAGAAAACCATTAAACCTTTGCAGGACTATGCCACAGGAGCCAAAATGATCAAACCTTAGTAAAATACAATGGTCAACAGTATCAAAAGCGCTAGACTTATCAAACTGTAGAATTAAAATTTTGCTACCTAAGCTCAGTTCTTTCTTAAAAATGGCTATCAAGGTGGTTAAGACCATCTCTGTACTATATCCAGGTCTGAACACAGATTGAGAACTATGAAGAACAGAATGTGAATGAAGATATTTCATAAGTTGAGATGACACCAATCCTTCCATCATCTTTACTAACAAAGGTATAGAGGCCACCGGCCTATAATGAATACTTGACTCCTACTAGACAAGGGGTTCTTTGGAATAGAAGTAAGAATTATTCTGCCTTTGTCTTTAGAGAATAAACCTTGAGATAGCATAAAAGAGAGATTTAACACAAGATAACGAATGAATAAATCTGGTGCTGACGTCAGTAGATAACTGGGGCAAGGGTCCAATAAACAATGTGAAAACGAATATTTAGAAAGAATTTGACTGAATTTAATAATGGTAGTGAAAAGGAGGACTATACCCTATCTGCTTGTAGGCACGTTGATTTATTAAGTAGGCTAGGACAATCATCCATGGCCACACCCTTTCAACTAAGCGACTTAGAATTATGCACAACACGTTACAGAATATGCTTAGCGAGTTCTGTGCGTAAACCTTAATGACAATTAGTACTTATAATTGTTTAACATTCAATTAACATCACTGATTAGCTAGTTAACCAATTAAGTTACGCACATTGTAATAGAATATGCTTCGATTTCCATGTGGAAAATAAGGCGCCATATATAGAATCCTAGGGAAAATGTATTATAGATTTATGCTTCCCTTCCCCCACCAACGTTAAACTGACTCACTTCCTCCAACAAAACATTCTTGTGCACTATCAGCACCCCACTCCCCACTGCTTCCTCAGCTTCCTACTATTTCGCCTCTTTACTTACTTGCTCTAGGTTATGGAATGAAAAGATCCTGCTGAACAATGCAAGCAAAGCGGAACACAAATGCACAAACATACACAATGTTATTCAGATCAATAAGCAAAAAAAAAAAAAAGTACTAGGAGCTTTCAAAAGTGGGACAAGTCCTTTAATTGCATAACTCTTGTACAAATCACTTAATGGTACTTGCTATGGAATATCTTTCTAATAATCTTTATGTATAGCAAGCTCTCTCTTTATCAGAGGAAAAAGACTTCAGATTCTTGCAAACGCCCTTATCAGTGTTACTTTGAATTGCAAGCTGCTACCTTTCCTATGCAGATCAATGCCTGCTGTAATTAGGATCAGGTGCAGAATTGTCATTAGTCTGAAACAACCTCACTGAAGGGCACATGTAGCGATTGAGGATACAACTCCTGAGGAAGCTATAGAGAAATAGAGGCTCTCTGTTGAGTGTGTACCCGATGAAGCTTTTCTACAGCCCAGATAAGTGTTGCATTAATAAAATCAAATTAAATAGAACGTGTATACAGAAACAAGGTAGTGCACTAAGAAACATAACGGTGCACAAGAAGAAATTTGTATACTAATATAGCAATATACAATAAAAAAAAAAAAAAGAGGAGGTTGTTTCAGACTAATGACGATTCTGCACCTGATCCTAATTACAGCAGGCATTGCTCTGCATAGGAAAGGTAGCAGCTTGCAATTCAAAGTAACACCGATAAGGGCATTTGCAAGAATCTGAAGTCTTTTTCCTCCGATAAAGAGAGGAAAGCTTGCTATACATAAAGATTATTAGAAAGATAAATCTTGTACACCAATCTTTCATCATTGACCCGACACAGGCCGTGTTTTCGGAGCACCAGCACCTGCATTAGTGGGGGGGGGGGGTGGGGGGGGGGGGTCATTCAATCTTCAATTGTTGAGTGCGTAAAATCTTCCTAAAAGCTGAAATGCACAACAAACGGGACCTCGTCACTCAGGATAAAAGCAAATATTCTTCTTACTCCCTACGCTGGAAGCAAAACGGTTCCTTCTTACTTCGAGCAGAGATTAAACAAAAGATTGGTGTGCAAGATTTATGCAATTAAAAGGACTTGTCCTGCTTTTGAAGGCTCCTAGTAACTTTTTTTATTGGACTTTGTTCTGTACCTTGACCCGCTCTGTGTTGTTATTCAGATCAATAGGAACATAGGGGCCATTTTACCAAGCCACGCTAAAAAATTATCTGTTCTATTTTGAGTACGTGGGTTTTGCGCACAGAGGCCACTTTTAGCATAGCTGAAAAATGGCAGCAATTCATTTTTTCCCCATTAATGGCCATGTGCTAATTTCCCCATTAGCGCGGAGAGCCATGGCTGCAATTTCTTTTTCCCCCATTAACGACTAAATGCTAATTTCTCTATTTTTAGGCAGTAGGGGCTCGCACACAAATCTTATGTACCTGAATGTAACTCACCTTGAGCTACTACTGAAAAAGGTGTGAGCAAATCTAAATAAATACATCAATATTGAAGATTCTACATGGAATGTTGCTGAGTGGAGGAGTGGCCTAGTGGTTAGAGCAGTGGTCTTGCAATCCAGAGGTGGCAGGTTCAAATCTCACTGCTCCTTGTGATCTTGGGCAAGTCACTACCTCCATTGCCTCAGGGTACAAACTTAGATTGTGAGCCCTCCTGGGACAGAGAAATATCCAGAGAACCTGAATATAACTCACCTTGAGCTACTACTGAAAAAGGTGTGAGCAAAATCTAAATAAATAAAATAAATATTGAAGATTCTACATGGAATGTTGCTGAGTGGAGGAGTGGCCTAGTGGTTAGAGCACTGGTCTTGCAATCCAGAGGTGGCAGGTTCAAATCTCACTGCTCCTTGTGATCTTGGGCAAGTCACTTAACCTCCATTGCCTCAGGTACAAAAATTAGATTGTGAGCCCTGGGACAGGAGAAATATCCAGTGTACCTGAATGTAACTCACCTCGAACTACTACTGAAAAAGGTGTAAGCAAAATCTAAATAAAATAAAATAATTGGGCAGCGTGCAACAATTTATCCACACTACCCAATTTAGTGCAAGGATGCCTACTCTCCACCTCAAAACATACCCCCCGCACTCCAAAACAATTGTATATTTTTTAGCGCAGATTGGTGTGCCAATCCCAGAACTACCGCGGGACGCCTGAGTGCATCCCATGGTAATGTCCTTTTTTCCTGTGCGGTAAATATGCATTAGTGCTTACCGCCATTTATTAAAAGAGCCTCAGTCTGCTAACAAAGGATCATGTGTTTCTGCAGGGAGGGGCTGCGCTATTCTGCTTATATTTTTAATGCCTACTGAAAATAGTCAAATGTCTGAACCTCTTTATTATAGAAACATGACAGCAGATAAAGGCATATGGCCCATCCAGTCTGCCCATCCTCTGTAACCCCTAACTCTTCCTTTTCCTAGGCGATTCCACAAGCTTATCACATGCCTTCTTAAATTCTGACAGTCCTCAACTCTACAACCTCCACCGGGAGGCCATTCCACGCCTCCACCACCCTTTCCATGAAATAATCGTTCTTAGATTATTCCTAAGCCTATACCCTCTTAACTTCATTGTATGCCCCTCGTTCCAGAGCTCTCCTTCAGTTGAAAAAGGCTCACTTCCTTTACATTAATGCCCTTGAGAAAATTAAACATCTCTATCATGTCTCCTCTCTTCCAGCGTATACATGTTGAGGTTCATAAGCCTGTCCCTATATTTTTTGTTTTCAAAGACCACTTACTAATTTTGTAGCCGCCATCTGGACTAACTTCATCCTGTTTATATCTTTCCATAGGTGCAGTCTCCCAGAACTGCACACAGTATTCTAAATAGGGCCTCACCAGAGACTTATACAATGGCAGTATCACCTCCTTTTTCCTGCTGGTCTTCCCTCTTTCTATGCACCCAAGCATCCTTCTGGCTTGAACATCGCTTTTTCTACCTGTTGGAAGCTTTAAGGTCATCAGACACAATCACCCCCAACGTGACTTTTTTTGTCATCAAATTCCAAAAACACACACGAATTTCAAACAAATCAGAACAAAGAATTTCAGTGAAAGTACAAAGAATTCCACCATGATAGACTGGGTTTCTAATAAACCAGGCTCCTTTGTGTCTGAACAATTGAAAATGTAGTTTTCCAGTATGGTGCAATGGCTAGTCAGCAGCGCTGCCTCAAATGCAAACATACGCTTGATTTAAACTCACTTCTGCTCTAGGTCAGGCAGTAAATTCTAGAGAAGTAAATTTACTGCCGGGATCAGTTATGCCAGGATTAACTAATGTTAGAGTCACTATGGGGTCTTTTACTAAAGCTTAGCTGGAGTTTTATCTGCAGCAGGGGCCCATGTTATTCCTATGGGCCCAGCTGCAGATAACGCCAGCTAAGCTTTAGTAAAAGACCCCCTATATGTGAATCAAATCCTACAACAAAGAAAAGTAAAGTTATACAAACTGATATTATTACACAATCCTGCAGCGAACTCCACGTCAAGCAATGCCATAAGGACTAAAAAAAAAATAACTGAATTCTAAAACACTTAATACAAAAGTAGTTATGTTTGTGTACAATAAGCTTTTTCTTTTTGCTAGACACAGAGTTTATTTATTTATTACATTTGTACCCCGCGCTTTCCCACATATGGCAGGCTCATGCAGCTTACATAGTAGCAATAAAAAGAATTACAAAGTTGTAAGAAGAATATAGTTTGTAGTGAATGCAAAGTTAATGGATAAGTAATTGAACAGAGGAGGAATTGGGACGCAGAGAAATTGAGCGTTGGGAGGTAGGTGTAGGAAGTTGGAAAGGAAGGGATAAGGGTAGCAAAAAGGATAATGGGAACTATGCTTCTACCCAAATGGCAAAATGGTGAACGCAAAATTAATGGGGTTAATGGATAAATACATTGAACACAGGAGAATTGGGAGCAGAGAACTTAAGCATTGGGAGGTAGGTGTAAGATGGAAAGGAAGAAATAAGGGTAGCAAAAAGGATAATGGGAACTATGCTTCTAACCAAATGGCAAAATGGAATAAATGCCCAGAGAAGAGTACCTCCAAGTGGTGGTGGGGATTCCTGCCTTAAAGAGTCTGTTAACTAAGCTGTTAGGCACTAATGCATGCCAAATGCAGCAAAACGACCTAATGCAGGATAGCTAAAGCATTCTACATTAGTTTTATTTGTGCATGCTATGACCTAGATTCTATACATGGAGCCTAAAAAATCTGTTGCGGTAAAGATTTCCACCGAAGTGTGTTTTTATAAGCAGCACCTAGATTTAGGAATGGCATACAGAATACGCTTAGGTGGAAATCTTAGCGCCTAAAACAACGCTGGCCTAAATCCTGTGCGGTAAACTTACGCACGCTGGGCCATATTCTATAACATGCGTGTGTAAATTTAGGGATGTCCACGAAACACCCATTTTCCCATAGCCACATTAGAATTTAGGCGCAATTCATTATAGAATACGCTTAGCGAGTTGTGTGTGTGTAAATTCTAATCATTGCCAATTAGTGCTCATTAGTGCTTGTTAAGTGCGGTATCAATGCTGATTAGCTTGTTAATTTACGTGCCTAATTATAAATACACCTAGATTTCTGCATGGATCCCTAGGCGGCACTATATAGAATCCAGGAGCATGAGCATTGGAAATTATTGTATGGGTAAGTTATTTTGAGGGGGTGTGTCAGGGGCAGAGCGTGAACAACATTAAATTTTAAAGAGCAAAAGGGGCAGAACTGTGAGCATTCCTGCACTAACCAGTTAGCTCATTGTATATTAACGTGTGATTACTGGATAGTGCATGGTTAACACAGGAGTCCTTACTGCCTCCAAAATAAGTGGCACTATGTAAGTCCCATGGTAATTTTTGTAAAAAAAATATGCGCCATAATTGGCCATAAATTTAAAAAAAGGAAAACAGCCTTTTGTTCATGGCCATGGAAAAAATGCGAGAGATCTGCATACGACCTACATGTTAAACCTTATTGACCTACCACCCAGGAAATGCTAAAAGATCGGCACGCACATTCCTAAATCTTCACTTCCCCAGCTGTAAAGGTCTAAAATAAAGATTAATACATACACATCCAGTTTTTCATAATTGAGTTCACAAATGGGAATGCTCACCATTGGACCTGAAAATAATTCACCAACCTAATTAACTTCTGTAAAGCACTGAAGACAAATCTCTTTAATATGAACATACCATAATGACCAATAATTGGACTGTAATTCACATCATTTACTAACAATCGGATTACTTTCTCCTATATCGTACTGTTTAATTTTAGTATGCCATCCATGTTCAATATGTGACACCATTTGTATATTTTCCCTTTTTTATCCGACTGTTCTTTAGCATTCATGTTCTATATATATTACCAATTGTATATGTATTCTGAAAATGACATAAGTCATGACAGAAAATTGTAAGCCACATTGAACCTGCAAATAAGGTGGGGAAATGTGGGATACAAATGCAACAAATAAATAAATAAATAAATACAGTGGAGGCAAGTGCATGCAAATCTCTCTCATAAATATTTATTGTGGATATCCTGAAACCTGACTGGTTGGGGTGCCTCCAGGACCGGGTTTGGGAACCACCTAAGGCCATTTCTTACAGCAGCTTAGTAAAAGGATCCTAAATGTCTTATACCTTTAAAAACCTACAATGGAAAGATGTTACCCAACTGCAATCTGTCATTTCTTTTGCAATATCCCTTAAATCAGAAGGTTTGGTAGCCGGTTTGGTGTAATTTACACTAAATGAAAATTAATTATACCCAAAAGTAAAATATATGTGCTAGAGGAAAAGGACGCCGCATTAGTTCACAGCATATTAAATAAACAGAGGTAGGAAATAGTGACTGATAAAGAAAACTGCGAGACTGTAGTGACGCTGATAATAAAACATTCTGCCTAACACATTTTCCATATTTCAGCGGCGAGCACATTTAAAGAGGTATAATGCATTTCTTCAGTCATAACTGTAACAGAATCCTGTAAACTTTTCCATGTGTGTTACGCACTGGATCACAGGGCACAAGACCACCCTGATGCTACCATATACTGTGCACAAGGAAACTCAAGCCTCAGCTTGCAGGAAGGGATGGAATGTATGGCACAGAACCATATTCAAATCAGTATCCTGTTTATCTGCAGCACAGTGAATTGTAAGACCTTCAAATCCCAGGAGTGCATGTTTGAAATCTTCTAAATTCAAAATAAATTCTCCTAATAAATACCTCAAACAGGATATTCACATTCTTTTCAACAGATGAATGCCGCTGACAACCTATTAATGAACTACGAATTGAACAAAATGTTTCAGATTATCATCCGAACAGAATTAAATCCAGCAGGACACAACTATTTTGCATTAGCAGGTCTAAAATGATTGTCCCTTTAAAAATCCACAACGGCCAGAAGACACTTTTACCCATATACTTTACAACCAAATGAAAAGTTTAGGGATTAAAACTGTACAAAGGCAGGCACAGGGATTTCAAAATGAACTGTCCCCAATGTGTTCCAACTTCCCTGAGATTTCAACTGGCCTGTTTCCTTAGGAAAATATAAAAAGGTATTTCAGAAGTTGGGCCATTGAGGGCACATAAAAAGTGTAAAGTGGTGGGGGTGGGGGACCATGGAATTGTCTACTATCAGTTGCAGAAAATTTGCATGAAACCGGATGAATGGTTCAGATTGGAAGATGGAGGAATCAAAACATCAATAGGGTGATCTTCGAAAGCAAGTTTTCATGTAGCAAATTAAGCTAAAAGCAGAAAAAGGATAACATTCTACACCAGGGATCTTATGTATTTACTAGTAAAAAAAAAGGCCCGTTCTGCCGCTGATGAAACAGGCCCTAGCTGGCACCGGACTCCCTTCCCCTCCCCTTACGCTTGTCTCCTGTGGTGGTCTAGAGGTACCTGTTCGGTCGGGGCAGGAAAGAAAGAGCCCCCTCTTTCCTGCCTGTAGCAGTGCTGCTAGCTTCCTGCTGCATCGTGTGGGAGTCCGGCTCTCGGCGTTTCAAAATGGCCGCCGAGAGTTGAAGTCTCGCGAGGCAGCGTTCAACTCTCGCGGCCATTTTCATTCGCCGCGAGCCGGACAGACACGATGCACGCTGGGCGATAGCAGCAGCGCTCCAGGCAGGAAAGCGAGGGTTTCCTCATTCCTGCCCGAGCGAAACAGGTACCGCTAGACCACCAGGGATAGTGGCGTAAGGGGATGGAGGTGACAGGGGGGAGGAGAAGGTGATGAGGAAGGAAGAGTGTGGTACTGGGTCGGGCCGGTACCTTGAACGGGGCGAGGCGATGTGGTGAAAGGGGCGGGGGTGATGGGCACGTCGGCGTTTGCGGCTGGGATTTGTTGGAAGGGGAGGAGTAGGGAAACGCTGTGCGTGTTTCCCTACTGCTCCCTGTGTGTTGATTTGCCTTGTTTTCGTGTTCTGCCCTCGACGTCATCACGTGTGACGTGAGGGCGGGGCATGCCGACATGGTGAGTGTTGTGGCTTCACCACCATGAACTTACCGAACCGGTGTGTGAGTGCCTGCAGTGACGTCAGTGTCCTCAGAACGTTGAGGGTGCGTTTTTTATAGTTAGATGTGTATTTTGAATACAGTAACAAACAATCAATCAGTTAACCAGAATCTTAAACAGCTTCTTAAGCAGCTCTTTCACCTCAAATCTCATTTTGCAGTTTCAGGAGTTCCAAAGTAATCTCTTGTAACCAGTACGTGGAAGAAGCAAAACTCTGAAAATATAATTCAGAAGCCGGAATTACACCACCAAATTCAAAGCCTTAAAACAAATCAAATCTTGTTTGGGGGGGGGGGGGGGGGGAAGTTACCAATGTGGGTTTTTGTTGAGTTATGTTAGAACAGGATCACATTTTATGCAATGAGACCATGTGTAAAATAGCCTGACTTAACAATAACCCATATTGATAACTTTTCTCCCTTAGACTAGTGTGGTTCAAGAACTGGACCTGAGAAATAGGGAAGCCAGGTTTCAAAGCCTGCTTCTTCTTCTGATGCTCCTGGTGACCTTGGTCAAATCACTTATCTCAACACTGCCTCAGGGACAAACGTATGGGCCGAAAGCACCACTACTAGCACCTGTGTTTGCTCCCGCCCGATGATCAGAGCTGGTGAGAATGTGTAACAACGCGCTTGCTGGCTCTGGAATGCTAATTGCATGTAATACATGCAAACAAGGGTCTCCCGCATTCTCTTCACGATCAGCGGACAACACGCCAAACAAGGGGTGCTGCTCCCACTGCAAACTCTATCGCCAGCTCCGAGCTGGCATTAGGGTTTGCCAGCAAAGGAGGAAAGGGGGAAATCCACTGAAGAGGTTTGACAGGTCCAGGATTTTCTTCTGCGACTTGTCAACCCTAAGCCTACCCCCCCCCCCCCAAACACAAGACTTGGAGGTCCCAGTGGATCTCCAGGCCCCCCCCCCCCCAAACCCCTGGTGGTCCAGTAGGACCACTAGCTTCCCCCCTCCCACATCAAACAAAAAAGCCCTGGTGGTCCAGTGGGACCGTTATCTAGCTAGCAAGCCCGCCTTCCCTCCCTCCCTCTTCTTCGGGCGCCTTCCCCAAAATGGCAGCAATGGCAGTATCCCACCCTGCCAGGTGTATCCTGGGATGTGCTAGGCGGAGCTTAACTTCCATATATGGTACTCAGTTAATGCAGGTTATTAATACAAGCTCCATTGTTCTCAATGAAACCTATTCCTAATTATGTAACTAACTCAAATTAATTAACACATTTTAAACTGATTAAGGAACATTAGTAAATAAGAGATGGGAACCACTTACAGTAACTGATCTTGATCTCAGATTTGAAAAAGTAAGTAATGACATCTAAAATTAAAATTCAACAAAAAGTATAAACACAAGGGCCACAGCTAATACTTAGCTGCAGAAGAAACAAATTTGCCATTTAACTTTGGTAAAACTAAGAGAACTTAAACTATTTCAAAAAACATAAGGTACATCATATTTATGGAAGGTTCAACATCTCTTGTACTTTTCCAAAAGGAATTCAATATTTTTTAGGAACTTTGGCGCTAACTGCGCCTTTGTTTCACAGGATTAATTTTTCCTTTGTTAAAGACTAGTTATATGAAACAGATCACTGTATTACTTGTGCACCATATATAGAACACATGTAGCCTAGGTCACTTGTACAAGCTAAAATACTGATTTTTTTTACACTTCCTGTCACCTTATATTCCCATTGCAAATTTGAGATCCATCCCTGTGTAAAAAGCACCAGAAACTGAGGAAGCCCAGGAGCAGAGATTGATTTGCCCCAATCTTTCTAAAGCAGTTTCTAGTGATCGCCACAAAATACATGGTTTTAATGGTGCATGCGTGACACTGTAAACCTGAGTCAAACTGTTGTCTTGCTTTCATTTTTTTAATCTCTTTGCAAAAAGGACCACAGGAAGTGATCTATTCTCATGAGGCATCTGAACTCTGGGTTTGGGGCACTAGTTTGAACTACACCCACAGAAAAAGGAGATTTGGGATTTTTCAACAGTAGCTCAAGGAGAGTTATATTCAGGTACATGGGTATTTCCCTATCCCCAGAGTGCTTACAATCTAAGGGGGATTCTTTTAGTCATGTTATGTGCCACAGGACCTATTTTATTCCTACAGGTACGGCTGCAGTAAAAGAGCACTTAAGTTGTACTTGAGGCCAAAAAGGAGAGTTAAAGTGACATCCAAGATCACAGGAACCGCAAGTAGGACTTGCTCCTTGGTTCTCCCAGACCACTTTCTAACCATCATCTGTAATTCACTACACACGCCCCCAGCAGTGTTGAAGTTTTAATTTTTGCATCCCAATGGGTGTCTCAGGCTTCCACTGACTTTTCCTCCAAGCAAGCTCAAAGCCACTATTATCTCCCGCCCCCCCCCCCCCAACAATTGCACAGCTTGTCCAGCACTCTGCACAAGCCCAGAGGACCTGCACCACGTCCGTCACTAGAGTTGTGAATGGAAAAAACAAGGAGGCAAACCGCAAGGGCACCCCGTGAATCAGTGCGGGGATTCCCCTGAGCCAAGAAGAACAAAGGAGGGGCCCGACCGCGGACTGTCCTTTAAATACGCTCGCGCGCACAGAGAGAGGCAGCAGCAGCTCCGCGGGTGCCACGCGCCGCGTTCAAACACTCGCCACCGTTGGTGGTGGTGGCGCGGGACGGTAGCTGCAACAGCTGTTCAGCACAACAACCCCCTCCCCCCCCGGGCGCTCCCCACACCACCGTACTCACCCAGGCTGCCGGCGAAACCGTCCATGTTGCCGTAGGCTGAGGTGGCCGCGTCCGAGGCCGGCCGCGAAGCTGAAGCCGCTTGTTTTTCTGCAAAGGGGGGAGGTTCTTTCATTCAGACCGCAGGGAGGGGGGGGGGCAAAGCGCTCCGCCGGGTACACACACACACACAGGAGACGCTGCGCCGCGGTGGTGCCGAATGTCCCTCTCTGAGAGGCGCGCGCGTCCTCTCTCTGCCGCCCTCGCGCCCGTAAACTGCCGGGCTTCTCCTCACGCGGACTCCTCGAGTCTCGCTCTCTCTCTGTCACACGAATCCGCCACTCACTGTGCCAAAAGCTTCCAAACAGCGCCGCGCGAGTGCTTTCGTTGCTTCCGACTCCGCCCCGACTTGGCAGCACGAAGTGTTCCCCTTCGCGGAAGGACGACGAGAGGGGTGCACGAGAGGAAAAGCTGTTGGGGAGGCCGATAGTCCAGCTCTGCTGAGTGCATGCTGGGCATTATAGTTCCACCGGAGTGGGGGGGGGGGGGGTGAGGTGAAAACTGCATGCCTGCCTTGTACTCCTTAGCGGTCCACCCTGACAACCGGCAAGAATTTTAGTGACTGCCAAATCTTATAGGAACGGGCATACACGTTTCAGCAAGGACGCAGAGCCGTCAATGCCCGGTTCCAGGAGAGGAGACTTTTTGGTCAGTCTTAGTTCACCCCAAAGGAGTTCAGTTACTGATTGATTCTGCCCACTGACAATAACGGCTTTCGTAGAAAAACTAGAAATAGCCCAACATCTCCTTCGGGGATCTGGGTAACTTGCAGGATGTGTTGTGCTGTCATTTATCGATCTGGTTACACACAATGACTTTAAAAAAATCATCTTTGTACTACTTTTCTGCACAATATGATGAAGCATATAAAACTATTAGATATAATAACAACTAGTGCCCTGCTGCAGCTCGTCCTCCTCTGCCGGGTTCCAATTGGATAATGGCTGCTGGGACCTCCTCCAGCAGTCTCGGCAGCTATTTGGATTGGAGCAGAGCAAGGGGCGGGGTTATTCCTGCCCCTGAAGAGACCAGTAGACCAACACAACAGAAGGTAACAACTGTACTGAAGAGCACTTGCCAAGCAAAGAACGGTGGATCAAAAAAAAAAAAACAAAAAAACCTCTGTCAGATGGTGTCCACAATAAAGTCTTTATTCAAATTGATAAAAACGGGCAGTTTTATCAATTTGAATAAAGACTTTATTGTGGACACCATCTGACAGAGGTTTTTTTGTTTTTTTTTTTTGATCCACCGTTCTTTGCTTGGCAAGTGCTCTTCAGTACAGTTGTTACCTTCTGTTGGTGTTGGTCTAGGTCTCTTCAGGGGCAGGAAAACCCCGCCCCTTGCTCTGCTCCAATCCAAATAGCTGCCGAGACTGCTGGAGGAGGTCCCAGCAGCCATTATCCAATTGGAACCCGGCAGAGGAGGACGAGCTGCAGCAGGGCACTAGTTGTATTATATCTAATAGTTTTATATGCTTCATCATATGTGCAGAAAAGTAGTACAAAGATGATTTTTTAAAGTCATTGTGTGTAACCAGATCGATAAATGACAGCACAACACATCCTGCAAGTTACCCAGATCCCCGAAGGAGATGTTGGGCTATTTCTAGTTTTTCTACGAAGCCGTTATTTTCAGTGGGCAGAATCAATCAGTAACTGAACTCCTTTGGGTGAACTAAGACTGACCAAAAAGTCTCCTCTCCTGGAACCGGGCAATTTGACGGCTCTGCGTCCTTGCTGAAACGTGTATGCCCGTTCCTATAATATTTGGCAGTCACTAAAATTCTTGCCGGTTGTCAGGGTGACCGCTAAGGAGTACAAGGCAGGCATGCAGTTATCACCTCACCCCCCCCCCCACTCCTGTGGAACTATAATGCCCAGCATGCACTCAGCAGAGCTGGACTATCGGCCTCCCAACAGCTTTTCCTCTCGTGCACCCCTCTCGTCGTCCTTCCGCGAAGGGGAAACTCGTGCTGCCAAGTCGGGCGGAGTCGGAAGCACGAAAGCACTCGGCGGCGCTGTTTGGAAGCTTTTGGCACAGTGAGTGGCGGATTCGTGTGACAGAGAGAGAGCGAGACTCGAGGAGTCCGCGTGAGGAGAAGCCCGGCAGTTACGGGCGCGAGGGCGGCAGAGAGAGGACGCGCGCGCCTCTCAGAGAGGGACATTCGGCACCACCTGCGGCGCAGCGTCTCCTGTGTGTGTGTGTGTACCCGGCGGAGCGCTTTGCCCCCCCCCTCCCTGCGGTCTGAATGAAAGAACCTCCCCCCTTTGCAGAAAACAAGCGGCTTCAGCTTCGCGGCCGGCCTCGGACGCGGCCACCTCAGCCTACGGCAACATGGACGGTTTCGCCGGCAGCCTGGGTGAGTACGGTGGTGGGGAGCGCCCGGGGGGGAGGGGGTTGTTGTGCGAACAGCTGTTGCAGCTACCGTCCCGCGCCACCACCACCAACGGTGGCGAGTGTTTGAACGCGGCGCGTGGCACCCGCGGAGCTGCTGCTGCCTCTCTCTGTGCGCGCGAGCGTTTAAAGGACAGTCCGCGGTCGGGCCCCTCCTTTGTTCTTCTTGGCTCAGGGGAATCCCCGCACTGATTCACGGGGTGCCCTTGCTGTTTGCTCCTTTTTTTTCCATTCACAACTCTAGTGACGACGTGGTGCAGGTCCTCTGGGCTTGTGCAGAGTGCTGGACAAGCTGTGCAATTGTTGGGGGGGGGGGGGCGGGAGATAATAGTGGGCTTTTTGAGCTTGCTTGGAGGAAAATGTCAGTGGAAGCCTGAGACACCCATTTGGATGCAAAAATTAAGACTTCAACACTGCTGGGGGCGTGTGTATGAATTACAGATGATGGTTAGAAAGTGGTCTGGGAGAACCAAGGAAGCAAGTCCTACTGCGGTTCCTTGTGATCTTGGATGTCACTTTAACTCTCCTTTTTGCCTCAAGTACAAACTTAAGTGCTCTTTTACTGCAGCAGTACCTGTAGGAATAAAATAGGTCCTGTGGCACATAACATGACTAAAAGATCCCCTTAGATTGTAAGCACTCTGGGGATAGGGAAATACCCATGTACCTGAATATAACTTCCTTGAGCTACTGTTGAAAAATCCCAAATCTCCTTTTTCTGTGGGTGTAGTTCACAACTAGTGCCCCAAACCCAGAGTTCAGATGCCTCATGAGAATAGATCACTTCTGTGGTCCTTTTGCAAAGAGATTAAAAAATGAAAAGCAAGACAACAGTTTGACTCAGGTTTACAGTGTCACGCATGCACCATTAAAACCATGTTATTTTGTGGCGATCCTAGAAACTGCTTTAGAAAGAATTGGGCAAATCAATCTCTGCTCCTGGGCTTCCTCAGTTTCTGGGGCTTTTTACACAGGGATGGATCTCAAATTTGCAATGGGAATATAAGGTGACAGGAAGTGTAAAAAAAATCAGTATTTTAGCTTGTACAAGTGACCTAGGCTACATGTGTTCTATATATGGTGCACAAGTAATACAGTGATCTGTTTCATATAACTAGTCTTTAACAAAGGAAAAATTAATCCTGTGAAACAAAGGCGCAGTTAGCGCCAAAGTTCCTAAAAAATATTGAATTCCTTTTGGAAAAGTACAAGAGATGTTGAACCTTCCATAAATATGATGTACCTTATGTTTTTTGAAATAGTTAAGTTCTCTTAGTTTTACCAAAGTTAAATGGCAAATTTGTTTCTGCAGCTAAGTATTAGCTGTGGCCCTTGTGTTTATACTTTTTGTTGAATTTTAATTTTAGATGTCATTACTTACTTTTTCAAATCTGAGATCAAGATCAGTTACTGTAAGTGGTTCCCTCTCTTATTTACTAATGTTCCTTAATCAGTTAAAATGTGTTAATTAATTTGAGTTAGTACATAATTAGGAATAGGTTTCATTGAGAACAATGGAGCTTGTATTAATAACCTGCATTAACTGAGTACCATATATGGAAGTTAAGCTCCGCCTAGCACATCCCAGGATACACCTGGCAGGGTGGGATACTGCCATTGCTGCCATTTTGGGAAGGCGCCGAAGAAGAGGGAGGGAGGGAAGGCGGGCTTGCTAGCTAGATAACGGTCCCACTGGACCACCAGGGCTTTTTTGTTTGATGTGGGAGGGGGAAGCTAGTGGTCCTACTGGACCACCAGGGGTTTTGGGGTGGGGGGGCCTGGAGATCCACTGGACCTCCAAGTCTTGTGTTTGGGGGGGGGGGGGTAGGCTTAGGGTTGACAAGTCCAGAAGAAAATCCTGGACCTGTCAAACCTCTTCAGTGGATTTCCCCCTTTCCTCCTTTGCTGGCAAACCCTAATGCCAGCTCGGAGCTGGCGATAGAGTTTGCAGTGGGAGCAGCACCCTTGTTTGGCGTGTTGTCCGCTGATCGTGAAAGAGGAATGCGGGAGACCCTTGTTTGCATGTATTTACATGCAATTAGCATTCAGAGCCAGCAAGCGCGTTGTTACACATTCTCACCAGCTCTGATCATCGGGCGGGAGCAAACACAGGTGCTAGTATGGTGCTTTCGGCCCATACGTTTGTCCCTGAGGCAGTGTTGAGATAAGTGATTTGACCAAGGTCACCAGGAGCATCAGAAGAAGAAGCAGGCTTTGAAACCTGGTCCCTATTTCTCAGGTCAGTTCTTGAACCACACTAGTCTAAGGGAGAAAGTTATCAATATGGGTTATTGTTAAGTCAGGCTATTTAACAACATGGTCTCATTGCATAAAATGTGATCCTGTTCTAACATAACTCAACAAAAACCCACATTGGTAACTTCCCCCCCCCCCCCCCAAACAAGATTTGATTTGTTTTAAGGCTTTGAATTTGTGGTGTAATTCAGGCTTCTGAATTATATTTCAAGAGTTTGCTTCTTCCACGTACTGGTTACAAGAGATTACTTTGGAACTCCTGAAACTGCAAAATGAGATTGAGGTGAAAGAGCTGCTTAAGAAGCTTGTTTAAGATTCTGTTAACTGATTGATTGTTTTTACTGTATTCAAAATACACATACTATAATAAAACGCACCCTCAACGTTCTGAGGACACTGACGTCACTGCAGGCACTCACACACCGGTTCGTAAGTTCATGGTGGTGAAGCCACAACACTCACCATGTCGGCATGCCCCGCCTCACGTCACACGTGATGACGTCGAGGGCAGAACACGAAAACAAGGCAAATCAACACACAGGGAGCAGTAGGGAAACACGCACAGCGTTTCCCTACTCCTCCCCTTCCAACAAATCCCAGCCGCAAACGCCGACGTGCCATCACCCCCGCCCCTTTCACCACATCGCCTCGCCCCGTTCAAGGTACCGGCCGACCAGTACCACACTCTTTCCTCATCACCTTCTCTCCCCCCTGTCACCTCCCATCCCCTTACGCCACTATCCCTGGTGGTCTAGCGGTACCTGTTCGCTCGGGCAGGAATGAAGGAACCCTCGCTTTCCTGCCTGGAGCGCTGCTGCTAGCTGCTGCATCGTGTCTGTCCGGCTCTCGGCGAATGAAAATGGCCGCCGAGAGTTGAAGCTGCCTCGCGAGACTTCAACTCTCGGCGGCCATTTTGAAACGCCGAGAGCCGGACTCCCACACGATGCAGCAAGGAAGCTAGCAGCACTGCTACAGGCAGGAAAGAGGGGGCTCTTTCTTTCCTGCCCGACCGAACAGGTACCTCTAGACCACCAGGGAGACAAGCGTAAGGGGAGGGGAAGGGAGTCCGGTGCCAGCTAGGGCCTGTTTCATCAGCGGCAGAAACGGGCCTTTTTTTTTACTAGTAAATACATAAGATCCCTGGTGTAGAATGTTATCCTTTTTCTGCTTTTAGCTTAATTTGCTACATGAAAACTTGCTTTCGAAGATCACCTATTGATGTTTTGATTCCTCCATCTTCCAATCTGAACCATTCATCCGGTTTCATGCAAATTTCTGCAACTGATAGTAGAACATTCCATGGTCCCCACCCCCACCACTTTACACTTTTTATGTGCCCTCAATGGCCCAACTTCTGAAATACCTTTTATATTTTCCATAAGGAAACAGGCCAGTTGAAATCTCAGGGAAGTTGGAACACATTGGGGACAGTTCATTTTGAAATCCCTGTGCCTGCTTTGTACAGTTTTAATCCCTAAACTTTTCATTTGGTTGTAAAGTATATGGGTAAAAGTTGTCTTCTGGCCGTTGTGGATTTTTAAAGGGACAATCATTTTAGACCTGCTAATGCAAAATAGTTGTGTCCTGCTGGATTAATCTGTTCGGATGATAATCTGAAACATTTTGTTCAATTCGTAGTTCATTAATGGTTGTCAGCGGCATTCATCTGTTGAAAAGAATGTGAATATCCTGTTTGAGGTATTATTAGGAGAATTTATTTTGAATTTAGAAGATTTCAAACATGCACTCCTGGGATTTGAAGGTCTTTACAAATTCACTGTGCTGCAGATAAACAGGATACTGATTTGAATATGGTTCTGTGCCATACATTCCATCCCTTCCTGCAAAGCTGAGGCTTGAGTTTCCTTGTGCACAGTATATGGTAGCATCAGGGTGGTCTTGTGCCCTGTGATCCAGTGCGTAACACACATGGAAAAGTTACAAGGATTCTGTTACAGTTATGACTGAAGAAATGCATTATACCTCTTTAAATGTGCTCGCCGCTGAAATATGGAAAATGTGTTAGGCAGAATGTTTATTATCAGCGTCACTACAGTCTCGCAGTTTTCTTTATCAGTCACTATTTCCTACCTCTGTTTATTTAAATGCTGTGAACTAATGCGGCGTCCTTTTCCTCATAGCACAATATTTTACTTTTGGGTATAATTAATTTTCATTTAGTGTAAATTACACCAAACCGGCTACCAACCTTCTGATTTAAGGGATATTGCAAAAGAAATGACAGATTGCAGTTGGGTAACATCTTTCCATTGTAGGTTTTAAAGGTATAAGACATTTAGGATCCTTTTACTAAGCTGCTGTAAGAAATGGCCTTAGTGGTTCCCAAACCCGGTCCTGGAGGCACCCCAACCAGTCAGGTTTTCAGGATATCCACAATAAATATTATGAGAGAGATTTGCATGCACTGCCTCCACTGTATTTTATTTATTTATTTATTTGTTGCATTTGTATCCCACATTTCCCCACCTTATTTGCAGGTTCAATGTGGCTTACAATTTTCTGTCATGACTTATGTCATTTCAGATACATATACAATTGGTAATATATAGAACATGAATGCTAAATGAACAGTCGGATAAAAAAAGGGAAAATATACAAATGGTGTCACATATTGAACATGGATGGCATACTAAAATTAAACAGTACGATATAGGGAGAAAGTAATCCGATTGTTAAGTAAATGATGGTGAATTACAGTTCCAATTATTGGTCATTATGGTATGTATATTAAAGAGATTGTCTTCAGTGCTTTACAGAAGTTAATTAGGTTGTGAATTATTTTCAGGTCCAATGGTGGAGCATTCCACATTTGTGAACTCAAGTATGAAAAACTGGATGTATGTATTAATCTTATTTTAGACCTTTACAGCTGGGGAAGTGAAGATTTAGGAATGTGCGTGCCGATCTTTTAGCATTCCTGGGTGGTAGGTCAATAAGGTTTAACATGTAGGTCGTATGCAGATCTCTCGTCATTTTTTCCATGGCATGACAAAAAGGCTGTTTTCCTTTTTTTAAATTTATGGCCAATTAGTGGCGCATTTTTTTTAAAAAATTACCATGGGACTACATAGTGCCACTTATTTTGGAGGCAGTAAGGACTCCTGTGTTAACCATGCACTATCCAGTAATCACACGTTAATATAAATGAGCTAACTGGTTAGTGCAGGAATGCTCACGTTCTGCCCCTTTTGCTCTTTAAAATTTAATGTTGTCACGCTCTGCCCCTGACACACCCTCAAAATAACTTACCATACAATAATTTCCATGCTCATGCTCCTGGATTCTATATAGTGCGCCTAGGGATCCATGCAGAATCTAGGTGTATTTATAATTAGGCACGTAAATTAACAAGCTAATCAGCATTGATAACCGCACTTAACAAGCAATAATGAGCACTAATTGGCAATGATTAGAATTTACACACACAACTCGCTAAGCGTATTCTATAATGAATTGCGCCTAAATTCTAATGTGGCTATGGGAAAATGGGTGTTCGTGGAATCCCTAAATTTACAAACGCATGTTATAGATATGGCCCAGCGTGCGTAAGTTTACGCACAGGGATTTAGGCCAGCGTTGTTTTAGGCGCTAAGATTTCCACCTAAGCGTATTCTGTATGCCATTCCTAAATCTAGGTGCTGCTTATAAAAACACACTTCGGTGGAAATCTTTACCGCACAGATTTTTTAGGCTCCATGTATAGAATCTAGGTCATAGCATGCACAAATAAAACTAATGTAGAATGCTTTAGCATATCCTGCATTAGGTCGTTTTGCTGCATTGGCATGCATTAGTGCCTAAACAGCTTAGTTAACAGACTCTTTAAGGCAGGAATCCCACCACCACTTGGAGGTACTTCTCTGGGCATTTATTCCATTTGCCATTTGGTTAGAAGCATAGTTCCCATTATCCTTTTTGCTACCCTTATTTCTTCCTTTCCATCTTACACCTACCTCCCAATGCTTAAGTCTCTGCTCCCAATTCCTCCTGTGTTCAATGTATTATCCATTAACCCCATTAATTTTGCGTTCACCATTTTGCCATTGGGTAGAAGCATAGTTCCCATTATCCTTTTTGCTACCCTTATCCCTTCCTTTCCAACTTCCTACACCTACCTCCCAACGCTCATTTCTCTGCTCCCAATTCCTCCTCTGTCAATTTACTTATCCATTAACTTTGCATTCACTACAAATATTCTTCTTTACAACTTTGTAATCTTTTTATGCTACTATGTAAGCTGCATGAGCCTGCCATATGTGGGAAAGCGCGGGGTACAAATGTAATAAAAAATAAACTCTGTGTCTAGCAAAAAGAAAAAGCTTATTGTACACAAACATAACTATTTTGTATTAAGTTGTTTAGAATCAGTATTTTTTTTAGTCCTTATGGCATTGCTTGACGTGGAGTTCGCTGCAGGATGTGTAATATCAGTTTGTGTTAACTTTACTTTCTTTGTTGTAGGATTGATTACATATAGGGGGCTTTTACTAAAGCTTAGCTGGCGTTATCTGCAGGGGCCCATAGGAATAACATGGGCCCTGCTGCAGATAAAACTCCAGCTAAGCTTTAGTAAAAGACCCCATAGTGACTCTAACATTAGTTAATCCTGGCATAACTGATCCCGGCAGTAAATTTACTTCTCTAGGAATTTACTGCCTGACCTAGAGCAGAAGGAGTTAAATCAAGCGTATGTTTGCATTTGAGGCAGCGCTGTGATAGCCATTGCACCATACTGGAAAAAACTACATTTTCAATTGTTCAGACACAAAGGAGCTGGTTTATTAGAACCAGTCTATCATGGTGGAATTCTTTGTACTTTCACTGAAATTCTTTGTTCTGATTGTTTGAAATTGTGTGTGTTTTGGAATTTGATGACAAAAAAGTCACTGGGGGTGTGGGTCTGATGACCTTAAAAGCTTCCAAACAGGTAGAAAAAGCGATGTTCAAAGCCAGAAGGATGCTTGGGTGCATAGAAAGAGGGAAGACCAGCAGGAAAAAGGAGGTGATATGCCATTGTAAAGTCTCTGGTGAGGCCCTATTTAGAATACTGTGTGCAGTTCTGGAGACTGCCCTATGGAAAGATATAAACAGGATGAGTTAGTCCAGATGGCGGCTACAAAATTAGTAAGTGGTCTTGAAAACAAAAAATATAGGGACAGGCTTATGAACCTCAACATGTATACGCGGAAGAGGAGGGAGAGGAGACATGATAGAGATGTTTAACTATCTCAAGGGCATTAATGTACAGGAAGTGAGCCTTTTTCAACTGAAGGAGAGTCTGGAACGAGGGGGCATACGATGAAGTAAGAGGGTATAGGCTTAGGAATAATCTAAGAACGATTATTTCAGGAAAGGGTGGTGGAGGCGTGGAATGGCTCCCGGTGGAGGTTGTAGAGTTGAGGACTGTCAGAATTTAAGAAGGCATGTGCTAAGCTTGTGGAATCGCCTAGGAAAAGGAAGAGTTAGGGGTTACAGAGGATTGGGCAGACTGGATGGGCAATATGGCCTTTATCTGCTGTCATGTTTCTATAATAAGGTTCAGACATTGACTATTTTCAGTAGGCTTAAAAATATAAGCAGAATAGCGCAGCCCCTCCCTGCAGAAACACATGATCCTTTGTTAGCAGACCTGAGGCTCTTTAATAAATGGCGGTTAAGCACTATGCATATTTACCGCACAGGAAAAAAGACATTACCATGGGATGAACTCAGGCGTCCCGCGGTAGTTCTGGGATTGGCACACCAATCTTGCGCTAAAAAAATATCATTGTTTTGGAGTGGGGGGGTATGTTGAGGTGGAGAGTAGGCATCCTTGCACTAAATTGGGTAGTGTGGATAAATTGTTGCACGCTGCCCAATTATTTATTTTATTTAGATTTTGCTTACACTTTTCAGTAGTAGTTCGAGGTGAGTACATTCAGGTACACTGGATTTCTCTGTCCCAGGGCTCACAATCTAATTTTTGTACCTGAGGCAATGGAGGGTTAAGTGACTTGCCCAAGATCACAAGGAGTGAGATTTGAACCTGCCATCTGGATTGCAAGACCAGTGCTCTAACCACTAGGCCACTCCTCCACTCAGCAATTCCATGTAGAATCTTCAATATTTATTTATTTATTTAGATTTTGCTCACACCTTTTTCAGTAGTAGATCAAGGTGAGTTATTCAGGTTTCTGGATATTTCTCTGTCCCAGGAGGGGCTCACAATCTAAGTTTGTACCTGAGGCAATGGAGGGTTAAGTGACTTGCCCAAGATCACAAGGAGCAGTGAGATTTGAACCTGCCACCTCTGGATGCAAGACCACTGCTCTAAACACTAGGCCCTCCTCCATCAGCAAATTCCATGTAGAATCTCAATATTGATGTTTATTTAGATTTGCTCACACCTTTTTCAGTAGTAGCTCAAGGTGAGTTACATTCAGGTACATAAGATTTGTGTGCGAGCCCCTACTGCCTAAAATAGGAGAAATTAGCATTTAGTCGTTAATGGGGGAAAAAGAAATTGCAGCCATGGCTCTCGCGCTAATGGGGGAAATTAGCACATGGCCATTAATGGGGGAAAAAATGAATTGCTGCCATTTTTCAGCTATGCTAAAAGTGGCCTCTGTGCGCAAAACCCACGTACTCAAAATAGAACAGATAATTTTTTAGCGTGGCTTGGTAAAATGGCCCCTATGTTCCTATTGACTGAATAACAACACAGAGCGGGTCAAAGGTACAGGAACAAAGTCCAATAAAAAAAAAGTTACTAGGAGCCTTCAAAAGCAGGACAAGTCCTTTTAATTGCATAAATCTTGCACACCAATCTTTTGTTTAATCTCTGCTCGAAGTAAGAAGGACCGTTTGCTTCCAGCGTAGGGAGTAAGAAGAAATATTTGCTTTTATCCTGAGTGGACGAGGTCCGTTTGTTGTGCATTCAGCTTTTAGGAAGATTTTACGCACTCAACAATTGAAGATTGAATGACCCCCCCCCCCCCCCCCCCCCCCCCCCACCCACCCCCCCCCACTAATGCAGGTGCTGTGCTCCGAAACCGGCCTGTGTCGGGTCAATGATGAAAGATTGGTGTACAAGATTATTTTCTAATAATCTTATGTATAGCAAGTTTCTCTCTTTATCGGAGGAAAAAGACTTCAGATTCTTGCAAATGCCTTATCGGTGTTACTTTGAATTGCAAGCTGCTACCTTCCTATGCAGATCAATGCCTGCTGTAATTAGGATCAGGGCAGAATCGTCATAGTCTGAAACAACCTCCTCTTTTTTTTTTTTTTATTGTATATTGCTATATTAGATACAAATTTCTTGTGCACCGTTATGTTTCTAGTGCACTTGTTTCTGTATACACGTTCTATTAATTTGATTTTATTAATGCAACACTATCTGGGCTGTAGAAAAGCTTCATCGGGTACACACTCAACAGAGAGCCTCTATTTCTCTATAGCTTCCTCAGGAGTTGTACCTCAATCGCTACTGTGCCCTTCAGTGAGGTTGTTTCAGACTTAATGACAATTCTGCACTGATCCTAATTACAGCAGGCATTGATCTGCATAGGAAAGGTAGCAGTGCCAATTCAAAGTAACACTGATAAGGGCGTTTGCAAGAATTGAAGTCTTTTCCTCTGATAAAGAGAGAGCTTGCTATACATAAGATTATTAGAAAGATATTCCATAGCAAGTACCATTAAGTGATTGTACAAGATTTATGCAATTAAGGACTTGTCCCACTTTTGAAGGCCTCGTACTTTTTTTTTTTTTTTGCTTATTGATCTGAATA